>NC_083411.1:32183679-32491388 GCF_020745735.1 Hemiscyllium ocellatum | reverse complement strand
CACATTGTTCAGCATATTTATGAATGGGTTTGATAATATAGATATCACAAACTTTTTTCCACAGATAAGAATGATCACATCAGAAATTAAGATATGTTACTGTTAAATCCAATTGTGAATTCAGGAGAAACTCACCTCTCTGAAAATGGTGAAAATAAGTAACAGCCACAAGTAACAGCTGAGGTGCCGAGCATTGATGCACTTAAGAAGTTGGATAAATGCATAAGAGAGAAATGAATACAAGCAAGATACTTGAGCAATATGGACACCAGTCTTTATTGGTTCACAGAATGTGGGTATCACTGGCTTGGCCTAGACGGCAGGTAAAAATCAATCACATTGCTGTGGATCTGGAATCAGACATAGGTAGATGAGGTAAGGACAGAAGATTTTCTTCCAAAAAAAATTAATGAAAGAGATCAGCCTTTTATGACAATCAGAAGTTGTTATATGATTGCCATTGGGTCACCTCTTTATTCCAGATTTTATCAAGTTCAAATTTCATCATCTGCATTGGTGGGATTTAAACGCTTGTCCCCAAAGCATTGACCTAGAGTTCTCACATTACCACTGCACCATTACCTCCCCTTTAGTACTGAAATTCACTAAAAAGTTGGTAGAAACAAATTAAATAATACTTTGAAAAGGAATTTGGATAATTGGATTACTTACAGTGTGGAAACAGGCCCTTCGGCCCTCCAGGTCCACACCAACCCTCCGAAGAGCCACCCACCCAGACCCATACCCCTACATTTACCCCTTCGCCTAATACTACGGGCAATTAAGCATGGGCAATTCGCCTAACCTGCAAATCTTTGGATTATGGGAGCACCCAGAGGAAGCCCATGCAGACACAGGGGGAATGTGCAAACTGCATACAGACAGTTGCCTGAGGTGGGAATTGAACCCAGGTCTCTGGCGCTGTGAGGCAGCAGTGCTAACCACTGTGCCACTGTGCTGCCCACAAAAGTAACCCACCCAGACTCATTCCCCTGTGTTTAACCCTGACTAATGCACCTAACACTATGGGAAATTTAGCATGGCTAATTCCTCCAACCTGCACATCTTTGGATTGTGGAAGAATGTACCAGCTCCACAAATACAATGATAACATTGTAAGGCTATAGAAAAATAAATGATTGCATGGCTGTTTCAAAGTCTGCATTGTAAATAACATTTTATATTATCTTGTGGGCATCACTGGCTGGTCAGCATTATTACCTATCCCTGGTTGCTATTGAGAAAATGGTGGTGAGTTGCCTTCTTGAACTGCTGTAGTCCAAGTGCTGTAGATAGACCCACAATTGTATTAGGAAAGGAAATCCAGCATTTTGACCCTAGCAATAGTAAAGTGGCAGCAAAATATTTTCAAGTCAGGATGGTGACTGGTTTAGAGGGAAACCTGCAGGTGGTGGTGTTCCTATGTATTTGCTGTCCTCATCCTTCTAGATGGAAGTTGTCATGGAATTGAAACTTGCTCTCTCATGGTCTTAGGCAGATTTACATAGTGCACCTTAGAGACAGCACACACACTGTTGCTACTGAACATCAGTGATGTGGTGTGGATACTGGTGGATTAGTCCAAATGTGCCACTAAAATGCTTTTTCCTGGATGGTGTCAAGCTGCACTAATCTAGGCAAGAGGTGGGGTATTCCATCACACTCCCTGATTTGTGCCTTGTAGATTAGATTCTCTACAGTGTGGAAAACAGGCCCTTCAGCCCAAACCGACACTCCAAAGAGTAACTCACCCAGACCAATTTTCCTCTGACTAATGCACCATGGGACTATGGGCAATTTAACATAGCCAATTCACCTGACCTGCACATCTTTGGACGTGGGAGGAAACCAGAGCATCTGGAGGAAGCCCACACAGACACAGGGAGAATGTGTAAACTCCACGCAGACCGTCACCCAAGGCTGGAATCAAACCTGGGACCCTGGTGCTGTGAGGCAGCAGTGCTAACCACTGAGTCACCGTGCCACCCTTGAATGGTGAACAGACTTTGGATAGTCAGCTTCTGTGGGAGATACTTGCTGTGGTATTCCTAGAATCTGACCTGCTCCTATAGCCATTGTGTTTATGAGGCTAGTTCAACTGAGTTGTCAATGGTAATCCCCATGATGCTGATAATGAGGGATTCAGTGATGGTAACAATTGAATGTCAAGGACTGTGGTGAGATTGTCTCTGATTGGAGATGTAATTTTCTGTTTAATATTATGCAATAAAGGGGAAAATAGCATAATTGTATGTTTATGACTGGCTTAGTATCATTAGAAATAGAAGTATTTGTCACATAAGAAATGCATTATTGCATTGAGTCACTATGCAGGATTGATCATAAAATCACTGGAAATGATATTGGACTGGATTGGTAAATATCAGGGCTGCTTGACTTTGCTGTTGGGAGGTTGTTTGGTCATATTAACACAGATGCACTGGGTTTTGGGAATGAATTGCCACCTTCATGCAGTTTCAGCAATACCATTCTGGTCCATTGCTGAACACCTAATGAACAAAGACAGCTGGGAAAATACGGTGAAGAGTCCACTGGGTAGTCCAGGAGAATGTTGGGCTCCATATGTACAATCACAGAGGGGTGGCAACCTGAGGCATTATCAATCCACATTTGTTTTGCTCTTCCTGGGACCACAAAACTGATCTGAAAACTTATCTTTTCAGATCTCTTCTGCTGTACTACCAGCTGTTAGATGGCAGATGCTCTGCACACTATGCAATTAACACAGCATCTTATAGCCTCATTTTGTGCAGGTTAATGAAATTCCTGCAAGTATGCTCTCCCTTAGATGTATTGTTAATTACCACCCACAAATGCACACAAACTTTCAAATATTCAGAAATATAATGAATCAGATCTACTGCATCTTGCTTCAGCACAGTGGCTGCCATATTTTTCTTACATGACAGTATTCTCTGAATTTCAAGATAATTAAATGTATGTGAAGTACTTTGAGACATCTCTCAGAAACATAAGCTTCCACACAAATACAAGTCTGTTTTCATTTTTGATGTTAGGTTCAATTTTAATGAATGTGAAAACCAGGTTAAGCATAAGAACATGAAACTTATCCATACTCATAAACAACCTATCAAGGCATAATGATCTCCAACAGAAGTAACCAACAGAAACTGTAGTTATAAATTTATGTTTAAATATATTTTAAAAATGAAGAGATGAAAAAATTAAGAATTTAACACAATGATAAAAAGACTTCCATATACATAGTACTTTTCACAACCACCAGATCTCTTAGCAATTTGCAGCCTTTGAAGAACTTTTGAAGTCTCGTTCATGTTGAAATGCAGAATAAGCAGCTTCTTATTTTCACACAGTTAGTTCTCATATGTAACAATGTGATCATGACCAGATCATTTTTTGTGTGCTGTTTTGTGAGGGATAAATAGGACTGAATACAAGGGATAATTGTTCTGTTCTTTTTCACCATCACTTAAATCCAGCCAAACAGGCATCCAACATTATCGCATCCACAATGCAGCACAGCAGAACCAAATGGAATGGAACTGGCACCTTGCAACTTATGGTTGAGGTGTTTTTAACCAACCCATGGCTGGCACTCAAATGTGTTTATGAGACTATGATTTTTCATTGTATTTTCTAATATTGCAAGGGCAGAATTATGACCTTACAATCATCATGTCTTTAAGGCACTTGGAAATATTATGTGTGGCAATTATTTTCCATCTTGGAGGTTCTGTTCTGCCATCAGCAGGAATCAAATGGTATTGTAATTTTTAAATCGGAACATTGTGAAATTTCATAGTTGCAAGTTTCAATTTGTTTGAAGATCAGGACACATGAGTGACTACACAATGACAGTTAAACATGTTGTTCAACAGAGATGCTTAAAAATTATTTTATATTAACTCAAACTCACTTTTTAAAAATGGGTTACTCAGAAGTCTTGCTGTGATTATAACTTCGCAAGTACTGTTCAAAGCATTTAGATTTCGTTCCAATTTCAGAAATTTACCAAACCCATCATTTCAAAAACATTTGATTATTATACAAAATTCAGACATCAATTAATTATTATTTTATCCTTAAGGAATAATTCTTAAGGAATATGTTAAGAACGTCCCTGGTCTTGAATGACAAAGAAGTTTTTTCTCTATAGTTAACGCCATGATGAGAAGAATGGATAGTTCTTCTTCACTTCCATATTACACAGATGAAACATAATTGTTTTACCCAAAACATGTGGCTAATTGTATGTTGCCTCTATATTAGACTTAGAATAAAGTATTCCATCAACAAGGTTTATTTTATAAACACAAAATTACTGATTTATTATAAAATAATTTACTCCAGGAGAATGCAAAATTGGTTAATACAGAGTTTGTCATGTGAAAAATTGCATGTTTACCTCTCCAAACAACCAAAACATAAAAACACATACACATTAGTTAAATCCAGAAAAAATCACATTTCTCTCTGTAGAAATACAGCTTGGCAAACAAAACGTTAATGAGTCTTAGTTCTTGAAAGCAAGAAGAATGAGGTGTGGAATGTTCAGATGACTGTTGGTGTGACATTCTAGCATGTATAAACGAGTGTCACCAATACAGACTCTGGCACCTTGGCATTCACAGCTTGCTCAGAAAACACACTATTGAGAAGTCTTCTAATCACTTTTCAAGAGGATAATTACATTTCATGCTGGATTTACCACAAAGGTATTCCAGAAACAAGAAGCAGTTTCTTAATGCAAAATTCCCCAACTGAAAACTGAAAACCATCTCTCAGGTTGCAAAACAATTTCAGTCAATAGAAAAATCAGTCATAAAACAGCATTTAATGCCTTTGAAGTGAGTTGCAAGCAACCAAACTCAACAATTGTCTGAAACTGTCTGTTTACCAAGAAACACCTCATTAAAATAAGTGTTCTACCATCATTTCATTGACATCTTCAAAAAAAAAATCCACTACTTCTACTTCATTATTTTTGATTGCCTCCAAATGAAGTCTTTGTCTAAGCACAGACAAATCACTAAAATGACTGCCAACGGGCAGGAGACACTATTAATGAACTGCTTGGTACTTGGTTACATCACTATGTTTTCTTCAGTTTATGTTAGGGCAGTAGATCTTTATAAATGTGCATCATTTGCAAAATGATGTAGAGTTTGAGGGTTGGAATGTTTTTATTTCTTTCCAACCACTTTTAATGTCATCCATTTAATTATTTTCTGCACTTGAATTCATGAAATATTTTTAAGGAATAACTTGCACTTGGATATTGGAGGCAAAATTTCAAAGTTTGAAAATGGCTCAAAACGTAGAGGTTAACAGTGAGGCTGAGGATGCAGGTTGGTAAAACTGACTCGGTGGAATTCCTTTCGCTCAGTTGAAAATGCAGCATGCAAGAAGGAAGGATACAGAGTCATGGAGTTATACAGCATGAAAACAGGCCCTTTCGTCCAACCAGTCCATGCTGACAATGTTCCCAAACCAAACTAGTCCCACTTGCCTGAGTTCAGCCCATATCCCTCGAAACCTTTCCCATTCATGCAGTTATCCAAATGTCTTCTAAACATTGAAACTGTACCTGTATCCATCACTTCTGACAATTCATTCCAAATACGAACCACTCACTGTGTTGCCTCTCATATCCTTTCTAAATCTTTTTCCCCTCACCTTAAAAATATGCCCACTAGTTTTGAACTCTCCCACCCGAGGGAAAAGACCCATGCGATTCACCTTATCTATGGCCCTCATAATTTTATAAACCTCCATAAGCTCACCCCCACCCCCAACCTCCTACACTCCAGTGAAAAAAGCCCCAGCCTATCTTTATCTCTCAAACATAATAAAAACTAAACCGAAAAATATTACAGGCAATGCAGTGGGATTCAACTTCTGCGTTTCATAATCACATATCTGTGAAGGTGGCAGAACAAGTCAATAAGACTGTTTATTAAAGAGTACAAAATCCTGAGTTTTTATGAACAGGGAGTTATAAGATAACAAAAGGAATGAAGTTATGTGAAAATCATTAGGTAGGCCTCAGCTGGAATATTATCTATTTCATGGCACCAGACTTTCAGAAGGATGTCAAGGTCTTAGAAACAAATAGTGCAGAAAAGAAAATAATAAATTAGTACTGTATCAGAGGTAAGGGATTATAGATATTTGTAAAGAAACATGAAAATGCTACTTTTGTTCTAATGGAAAGGGTTAAGATGAGATTTAAGTGAGATGTTCAAAATTATGAAGGGTTTGATAAAATTAATACGGAGATATTGTTTTCACTGACAAAAGAACATGGCAGCCAAAGAACGCAGCTTTAAAATAATTGACAAATGAACCAGAGTTAAGCAAATCAGAATTTCTTTATGCAATGATTTATGATCTGCAATGGATTAACCAAAAGCATGGTGGAAGCATATTCAGTGATGGTTTCAAAAGGGGATTGGTTAAATATTTCGAGGTGATAAAATCATAGCGCAATGGGATAAATAGTGAGAAAGTGGGATTCCCTCACTAACGGCATTGTGGATTTACCTACTGCAACAGTTCAAGAAGGGAGCTCACCACCAGCTTTGGGAGGCTGATTAAGTATGGGCAGTAATTGTTTGCTCAGCCAGGGAGGTTGCGCAAGCAAATTTAAAAACGTTGCTTCCCCAATTTTTCTGCTTTTCTCTGAAAAATAGTAATAATGGCTGAGATATTTCTATTGGTTGCAGCATCCTTTTTCGGTGTATGTAACAGGATTCTGGGTAATCCAAGATGGCCTGCAGAAAAAAAAGTGTGGCTGTAAAAGCTACTCCTTTTTGTTTGAGGTATTTTAGATGTTGGAGGTGATTTCTAGAGATTCCAGGAGCAGTAATTACTGTTTCATAAGGTGTTGCAATGTTTTATTGTTTGTGGAAAAAAAGGATCAAAGCAACTTCACTTTAAAAAGGAGGAAGAGAACAAAAGTGAGACCACATGGTCAGTGAGAGAGAGCAAGAGAGAAAGAAAGGAAGGAGAAAAATAAAAGGAAGGAAGAAAGGAAGAACTCAAGGAAGAAACAAAGGAAGGAAGGAAGAATGGAAGGAGGGAAGAGGAGAAGGAAAGGAAGAAAGATAAGAGAGGAAGGAAAGAAGGAAAGGAAGGAAGAAAGGAAGAAATGAAGAAAGGAAGGAATAAAAGGAAGGAATAAAAGGAAGGAAGGTCGAAAGGAAGGAAAGGAAAGAGGAAAGGAAGGAAGGCAGAAGGGAAGGAAACAAGAACGGAAAGAAAGGAAAGATAAGAAGGAAAGGATGGAAAGGAAAGGAAAGAAAGAAGGAAGGAAGGTCAAAAGGAAGAAAGGAATAAAGGAAAGGCATGAAGAAATGAAGGAAGGAAGAAAAGAAGGAAAGGAAGAAAGAAAAGAGAGAAAGGAAAAAAGGAAGGAAGAAAGGAAGGGAAAGAAGGAAGGAAGAGGGGAAGGAAGAAAAGGAAGGAAGAAAAGAAGGGAAGGAAAGGAGGGAAGAAAGGAAGGATGAAAGGAAATAAGGAAGAAAGGAAAGAAGGAAATAAAGGGAGGAAGAAATGAAGGATGGAAGAAATAAGTAAGGAAGAGATGAAGAAAGGAAGGAAGAAAGGAGGAAAGGGAAGGAAGCAAGGAAGGAAGAAAGGAAGGACAAAACGGAGGAAGAAAGAGGGAATGAAAGGAAGGAAGGATGAAAGGATAGAAGGAAGGAAGAAAGGAGGAAAGGAAGAAAGGACGGGAGAATGGAAGGAAGGAAGAAATGAAGAAAGGAAGTAAGTAGGAATGAAAGGATGAAAGGAAGGAAGAAAGGATGGAAGGAAGAACAGACGAAAGGAAGGATGGAAGGAAGGAAGAAAGAGTGAAAGAAAGGAGGATAGAAAGGAAGGAAAGAGGAAAGGAAAGAGGAAGAAAGAAAGGATGAAGAAAGGACGAAATGAAGAAATGAAGAAAGGTAGGATGGAAGATAGGAAAGAAAGAAGGAACAAGGAATGAAGCTACACTGCTGTCGAACAGAGCAATTGCCTTTGCTGTTTGAGTTCAAGCATTTTTGGGCTTCGGAGTGCTACTCAAAAAATGATCAAACAGTAAGATTCATAGCTGACCTTGAAGGAACCTGTGTGGGAGACACTCACAGCACAGAGGCAGGTAAGCATATGGTTTATAAGTGTAACTGTGTTGTGTTTTTTTAATCATGAGAAGAGTGTGTTCTTTTTGGTTAAATGTTTTATTGAAATCTATCTCTTCATAAAAATTTTAAAAAAGAAAACATAAGTACTAAATTTGCCTGGAGCAGTATGTTTTAGAGCAGTAAGGCTGTGATATTTTCTGTAGATTGTTAAGGGGCAAAGGCGCTTCCTATCTGATGTGGAAGATTAGGGAGAATTCAATGTTACTAATGATGAAGTCTGCAGTAAGTGTGTTGGTTGCGAATCCTATCAGATCACATGGATCAGTTGGAGCGGCAGCTAGAGGCAATGAGGAATTTACAGGAGGTGGGGGTGTGATGGTTGGCTGTTATAAGAAAAGAGGAAAACTGCAGGTACAGTCAGATAGATGGGTTAACTCCAGGAATGGTAGGAGGGGTGGACAGGTAGTGCAGGAGTCTCCTGTGGCTACCCCCATCTCAAACAAGTCTGCTGATTTGGAAAATGGAGGGGGTGCTGGACTCTCAGTGGAATGTAGCCCAAACAGCCAAGTTTCTGGTACTGAGACTGACTCTAATGTGATGAGGGATACATCAGGATCCAAGCAATCAATTGTGATTGGGGATTCACTTGTCAGAGGCACAGACAGATGTCTCTGTGGCCAGCAGCAACAAATCAGAATGGTGTGTTACCTCTCTAGTGCCAGGATTAAGGATACCCCGGAGAGAGTGCAGGATGTTCTCAAATGGGAGTGGGTCAGCAGGAGGTTGTTGTACACATTGGAACTAACGACATTGGAAGGAAAAAGGATGAGATTCTTAAGGGCGAATGTAGGAAGTTAGGCAGGAATTTAAAAAGAAGATCCTTGAGTTTAGCAATATTTGGATTACTCCCGGTGCACGAGCTAGTCAGGGTTAGAATAGGAGGATAGAGCAGAAGAATGTGTGGCTGAGAAGCTGGCACATTGGAGAAGGGTTCACATTTTTGGGGGATCATTGGAATGTCTTCTGGGCTAAAAGTGACCTGTATAAAAAGGGCAGATTGCACCTAATTGGAAGGGGAACAATATACTGGCAGGGAGATCTGCGAGAGCTGCTCACAAGGATTTAAACTAGTAAGGCGGGGTGGGGGGTGGGTGGGGAGATGGAAACCAGGGAGATAGTGAAGAAAAAGATCAGACTGAGACTGGTACAGTTGGGAAAAGGAGCAAGTCAAACAGTCATGGCAGACAGGAATAAAGTAGAGAACAGGGTAAATCAAATTGCATTTATTTCAATGCAAGAGGCCGAACAGGGAAGGCAGATGAATTCAGGGCATGGTTAAGCATGTGGGACTGGGATATCATAGCAATTACAGAGACGTGGCTCAGTGGTGGAGCGGACTGGCAGCTTTATATTCCAAGATACAAATGCTATAGGAAGGATAGAAAGGGGTGCAGGAGAGTAGGGGTAGTGGCGTTTTTGATAAGGGGTAATATTACTGCTGTATTAGGGAGGATATTCCTGAGAATGTGTCCAGGCAAGTTATTTGGATGGAACTGAGAAATAAGAAAGGGATGATCACCTTTTTGGGATTGTTCTATAGATACCATAGTATCCAGTGAAATTTGTACAGAGATGTCCATTATCAGTAAGAATAATAGGGTGGTTATGATAGGTAATTTTAACTTTTAAAACATAGACAGAGTTTGCAATAGTGTTAAGGGTTTAGATGGAGAGGAACTTGTTAAGTGTGTACATGAAAATTTTTTGATTCAGTATGTGGATGTACCGACCAGAGAAGGTGTAAAACTTGACCTACTCTTGGGAAATAAGGCAGGGCAGGTGACTGAGGTGTCAGTGGGGGAGCACTTTGGGGCCAGTGACCATAATTCTATTAGTCTTAAAGTAGTGGTGGAAAAAGGATAGACTGGATCTCAAAGGCAAAGTTCTAAATTGGAGGACGGCCAATTTTGACTGTATTAGACAAGAATCCAAGATGGAGGATGGGAAAAATTTCTGGCTGTAATAGGCAGCTCCTCTTTTGAGGTATTTTAAGTGTTGGAGGTGATTTCCTTGATTTCCAGGAGCAGCAATTACTGTTTTATATGCTTTTGCATTGCTTTGGAAGTTTGTAGAAAAAAATGTCAAAACAACAGCACTTTTGAAAGGGAGAGGAACAGTCAAAGGCAACACATGGTGAGGTCAGTGCAGGAGAGAAAAAGAGAGAGAGAGAGGAAGAAACCCACACTACTAACTGACACAGCAGTGAACCTGTGCAGTTACTGCCTTTGCTGTTGAATTCATGTATCGCTGCATATCATCTGGGAAAATTAACAGTGAAACTGACAAATAATCTTAGAGAACCCTGTTTGGGAGAGGTCACATCACAGAAACAGAAAAGTGATTTTTTTAAGTGTAGCCTCACTGTAAGTTTGCAGTAGTGAATAGAGTGAGTTCTTTCTTGATTATATATTTTATTGAGATATGTCTCTTGATTAAACTTAAAAATATAAACCATAAGTATTAAGTTAACCTGGAGTAGTGTTTTGTAGAGAAATAAGACAGTGCTTTTTACTGGGACTGCAGATTTAAAGAAGCAAAAATGGCCTTCAATAGAGTGATATTCTCTTCTTGTTGGATGTTGGAGTTTAGGGAGAGTTTACGTGTTACTGAGGATTATATCTACAATAAATACTGTTGGTTGCAAATTCTATCAGATCGAATGGAACAGTTGGAGTGACAGTCAGAGGCAATGAGGAATTTACAAGAGCAAGATGTGATGGATGGCAGGAAGGGAAAAAAGTTGCAGATACAGTCGCATAGATAGGTTAACCCCAAGAAAGGTAAGAGAGGTATGTAGCTAGTGCAGGAGTCTTCTGTAGCTATCCCCATTTCAAACAAGTATGCTGTTTTGGAAAACGTAGGAGGTGATGTAGGGGAATGTAGCACAAATGGCCATGTTTCTAGTTTCGAGACTGGCTCTAATGCAATGAGGGTACATCGGGTTCCAAGAGATCAATTGTATTAGGGGACTGTCTATCCCAGGCACAGACAGACGTTTCTGTGGCCAGCAGCGAAAAATCAGAATGGTGTGTTGCCTCTCTGGTGTCAGGATCAAGGATGTCTCAGAGAGGGTGCAGAATGTTCTCAAGGGGAGAGGCCACAACAGGAGGTGATTGTACACATTGAAACCAATACATTAGAAGGGAAAAGGATGAGATTCTGAAAGGAGAATATAGAGAGTTAGGCAGGAATTTAAATGGAGATCCTCAAGAGTAGTAATATTTGGATTACTCCTGGTGCTGCAAGCTACTGAGGGTAGAAATAGGAGGACAGAGCAGATGAATGCATAGCTAAGGAGCTGGTGTATGGGAGAAGGATTCACATATCTGGATCATTGGAATCTTTTCTGGAGGTAAAAGTGTTCTGTACACAAAGGACGAATTGCACCTGAATTGGAAGGGAACTAATATACTGGCAGGGAAATTTGCTGGAGCTGCTCGGGAAGATTAAAAGTAAGGTGGGGGGTGGGACCCGGTGGGGGAGGTGGGACCCAGGGAGATAGTGAGGAAAGAGATCAATCTGAGACTGGTACGATTGAGAAAAGAAGCGAGTCAAACAGTCAGGGCAGACAGAGACAAAGCAGAAAACAAAGGACGACTAATAAATTAAACTGCATTATTTCAATGCAAGAGACAGGGGAGGCAGATGAACTTAGGGCATGGTTAGGTACATGGGTCGGGGAGATCATAACAATTACAGAAACGTGGCTTAGGGATGGATAGGACTGGCAGCATAATGTTCCAAGATACAAATGCTACCAAGCATAGAAAGGGAGGCAAGAGAGGAGGGGGAGTGACATTTTTGATGAGGGATAGCATTAAAGCTGTATGAGGGAAGATATTCCCAGAAATACATCCAGGGAAGTGATTTGGGTTGAACTGAGAAATAAGAAAGGGATAATAACCTAATTGGGATTGTAATATAGACCCCCTAATAGTCAGGGGGAAATTGAGAAACAAATCTGTAAGGAGACCTCAGCTATCTGTAAGAATAATAGGGTGATTGTGGTAGGGGATTTTTTTAACTTTTCAAACATAGACTGGGACTACCATTGTGTGAAGGGTTTGGCTGGACAGGAATTTGTTAAGCGTGTACAGGAAATTTTTCTGATTTAATGTGTGGATGTACCTACTAGAGAAGGTGCAAAACTGGACCTGGGAAATAAGGCAGTGCAGGTGACTGGGGTGTCAGGGAGTCAGCAATCATAATTCTATTAGTTTTAAAATAGTGATGGAAAAGAATAGACCAGACCTAAAAGCTGAAGTTCTAAATTGGAGAAAGGCCAATTTTGACAGTGTTAGGCAAGAACGTTCAAAAGCCGAATGGGGCAGATGTTCGCAGGTAAAGGGACGACTGAAAAATGGTAAGCCTTCAGAAGTTAGATAACAAGAGTTGAGAGACAATATATTCCTGTTAGTGTGAAACGAAAGGCTCTTAGCTGTAGGGATTGCGAGATGACAGAAGAAATTGAGGGTTTGGTTGAGAAAAAGTAGGAAGCATATGTCAGGTATAAACTGGATAGATAAACAAATCCTTAGAAGAAAGGCAATAAGAGCATACTTGAAAGGAAAATCAGGAGGGCAAAAAGAGGACATGAGATAGCTTTGGCAAATATAGTTAAGGAGAATCCAAAGGGCGTTTACAAATACATTAAGGACAAAAGGGTAGCTAGGAAGGGAATAGGGCTGCCCAAAGATCAGCAAGGCAGCCTTTGTGTGGAGCCGCAGGAGATAGGGGAGATACTAAACGAGTATTTTGCATCAGTGCTTACAGACATGAAAGATATAGAAAATAGCAAAATAGATGGTGACACCTTGCAAAATGTCCATATTACAGAGGAGGAAGTGCTGGAAGTCTTGAAACACATAAAAGTTGATAAATCCCCAGGAAATGATCAGGTGTATCCTAGAATTCTGTGGGAAGCTAGAAAAGTAATTGCTGGAGCCCATGCTGAGATATTTCTCTTATCAATTGTCACTGGTGAGGTGCCGGAAGACTGGAGGTTGGCTAACGTGGTGCCACTGTTTAGAAAGGGTGGTAAGGACCAGCCAGGGAACTATAGACCAGTGAGCCTGATGTCGTGGTGGGCAAGTTGTTGGAGGGTATCCTGAGGGACAGGATGTACATGTATTTGGAAAGGCAAGGACTGATTAGGGATAGTCAACATGGCTGTGTACGTGGGAAATCATGTCTCACAAAATTGATTGAGTATTTTGAAGAAGTAACAAGGAGGATTGATGAGAGCAGAGTAGTAGATGTGATCTGTATGGAATTCAGTAAGATGTTCGACTACGATCCCCATGGCAGACTGGTTAGCAAGGTTAGATCTCATGGAATACAGGGAGAACTAGCCATTTGGATACAGAACTGGCTCAAAGGTAGAAGACAGAGGGTAGTGGTGGAGGGTTGTTTTTCAGACTGGAGGCCTGTGACCAGTGAAGTGCCAAAGGATCAGTGTTGGTCCACTACTTTTCGTCATTTAAATAAATGATTTGGATGTGAGCATAAGAGGGAGAGTTAGTAAATTTGCAGATGGCACCAAAATTGGAGGTGTAGTGGACAGCGGAGAAGGTTACCCCAGATTACCCCGGCGTGGGTGGCACAGTGGTTAGCACTGCTGCCTCACAGCGCCAGAGACCTGGGTTCAATTCCTGCCACAGGCGACTCTCTGTACTGAGTTTGCACATTCTTCCTGTGTCTGCATGGGTTTCCTCCGGGTGCTCCGGTTTCCTCCCACAATCCAAAAATGTGTAGGTTAGGTGAATTGGCCTTTCTAAATTGCCCCTAGTGTTAGGTGAAGGGGTAAATGTAAGGGAATGGGTCTGGGTGGGTTACGCTTCAGTGGGTCAGTGTGGACTTGTTGGGCCGAAGGGTCTGTTTCCACACTGTAAGTAATCTAATCTAATCTACAATACAATGAGATCTTGATGAGGTGGGCCAATGGACTGAGAAGTGGCAGATGAAGTTTAATTCAGATAAGTGCTGCATTTTGGGAAAGCAAATCTTAACAGGACTTCTGCACTTAATGGTAAGGTCCTAGGGTGCGTTGCTGAACAACGCGACTTTGGAGTGCAGGAAGATAGAATAGTGAAGAATGCAGTTGGCATGCCTTCCTTTATTGATCAGAGTATTGAGTACAGGAGTTGGGAGGTCATGTTGCGGCTGTATAGGACATTGGTTAGGCTACATTTGGAATATTGCGTGTAATTCTGGTCATCTTCCTATCAGAAGGATGTTGTGAAACTTGAAAGGGTTCAGAAAAGCTTTATAAGGATGTTGCCAGTGTTGGAGGATTTGAGTGACAAGGAAGGGTTGAATAGGCTGGAATTGTTTTCCCTGGAGCATTAGAGGCCGAGGGGTGACCTTATAGAGCTTTATAAAATCTTGAGGGGCATGAATAGGATAAATAGGCAAAGTTCTTTTCCCTGGGGTGGGCAAGTCCAGAACAACAGGGCATTGGTTTAGGCTAAGAGGGAAAAACTATGAAAGAGACCTAAGGGGTCACCTTTTCATGTAGAGGGTGGTACGTGTACGGAATGAGCTACCAGAGGAAGTGCTGTAGACTATTACAATTGAAACATTTAAAAGGCATCTAGTTGAGTATCCAAATAGGAAAGGATATGGACCGGGTGCTCGCAGGTGGGACTAGATTGTGTTGGGACATCTGGTCGGTTTGGACAAGTTGGACCGAAGAGTCTGTTTACGTGCTGTACATCTCTATGACTCTATGACTCTAACTTTCAAATGTTGCTTGTGTATGGATGTTCGTAGGTAAAGGGATGGTTGAAAAATGGAACGCCTTCAAAACTTAGATGACGAAAATCCTGAGACAGAATATTCCTGTTAGGGTGAAAGGAAAGGCTGGTAGGTGTAGGGAATGCAGGATGATGAGAGAAACTGAGGTTTTGGTGAAGAAAAAGAAAGAAACATATTTCATTTATAGACAGTAGAGATTAAGTGAATCCTTAGACAAGTATAAGTATACTTAGGGAAATTAGGAGGGCAAAACAAAGGGGACATGAGATAGCTTTGGCAAATAGGGTTTAGGAGAATCCACAGGAATTTTTTAAGGACAAAAGGTTAATTAGGGAAAGAATAGTGCCCCTCAAGGATCAACAAGGCAGCCTATGTACAGAACCACAGGAGACGGGGAGATACCAAACAGGTATTTTGCATCAGTGTTTACTGTGACAAAGGACATGGAAGATTTAGAATTGGGTAAATGACATCTTAAAAATGTCCATATTATGAAGGAGGAAGTGTTGGATGTCTTAAAATACCTTAAGATAAATAAATCCCCAGGATCTGATCAGGTGTACCCTAGCACTCTGTGGGAAGCTAGGGAAGTGATTGCTGGGCCCCTTGCTGAGATATTTGTATCATCGATAGTCACCGCTGAGGTGTTGGAAGACTAAACATTGTCTAACATGATGCCACTGCTTAAGAAAGGTAGTCAGCAAATATAGACCAGTGAGCCTGACATTAGTGGTGGGCAAATTATTGAAGGGAATGCTGAGGAACAGGATTTACATGCATTTGGATAGACAAGGACAGATTAGGCATAATCAACATGGTCTTGTGCATGGGAAATGATGTCTCATGAATTTGATTGAGTTTTTTTGAAGAACTAACAAAGAGGATTGATGAGGGCAGAATGGTGGATGTGATCTGTATGGATTTCAGTAAGGCATTTGATAGGTTTCATCATGGAAGACTGGTTAGCAAACTTAGATCACATGGAATGAAGGGAAAATTAGCCACTTGGCTATAGAGTTGGCTCAATGGTAGAAGACAGATGCTGATGGTTGAGGGTTGCTTTTCAGACCGGAGGCCTGTAATCAGTGGTGCGCCACAAGGATCGATGCTGGGTCCGCTGCTTTTCATCATTTATATAAATGGTTTGGTGTAAAGGTATGAGGTATAGTTAGTAAGTTTACAGATAGACAATAGACAATGGGTGCAGGAGTAGGCCATTCTGCCCTTCGAGCCTGCACCACCACTCAATATGATCGTGGCTGATCATCCTTAATCAATATCTTGTTCCTGCCTTATCTCCATCATCCTAGATTCCACTATCTTTGAGAGTTCTATCCAACTCTTTCTTAAATGAATCCAGAGACTGGGCATCCACTGCCCTCTGGGGAAGAGCATTCCACACAACCACCACTCTCTGGGTGAAGAAGTTTCTCCTCATCTCTGTCCTAAATGGTCTACCCCATATTTTTAAGCTGTGTCCTCTGGTTCGGCACTCACCCATCAGTGGAAACATATTTCCTTCCACCAGAATGTCCAAACCTTTAATCATCTTATATGTCTCAATCAGATCTCCTCTCAGTCTTCTAAACTCAAGGGTATACAAGCCCAATCGCTCCAGTCTTTCAGTGTAAGGTAATCCCGCCATTCCAGGAATTGACCTTGTGAACCTACGCTGCACTCCCTCAATAGCCAGAATGTCTTTCCTCAAATTTGGAGACCAGAACTGCACACAGTACTCAAGGTGTGGTCACACCAGGGCCCTGTACAGGTGCAGAAGAACCTCTTTGCTTCTATACTCAATCCCTCTTGTTATGAAGGCCAGCATGCTATTAGCCTTCTTCACTATCTGCTGTACCTGCATGCTTACCTTCATTGACTGGTGTACAAGAACAGCCAGATCTCTCTGTACTGCCCCTTTACCTAAATTGATTCTATTTAGGTAGTAATCTGCCTTCCTGTTCTTGCCACCAAAGTGGATAACCATACATTTATCCACATTAAACTGCATCTGCCATGCATCTGACCACTCACCTAACTTGCTGAAAATGTGTTGCTGGAAAAGCACAGGCAGGTCAGGCAGCATCCAAGGAACAGGAGATTCGATGTTTTGGGCATAAGCCCTTCTTCAGGAATCACTCACCTAACTTGTCCAGGTCACCCTGTAATCTCCTAACATCCTCATCACATTTCACGCTGCCACCCAGCTTAGTATCATCAGCAAATTTGCTAATGTTATTACTAACACCATCTTCTATATCATTAACATATATTGTAAAAAGCTGCGGTCATAGTACTGATCCCTGCAGTACCCCACTGGTCACTGCCTGCCATTCCGAAATGGAACCGTTTATCACTACTCTTTGATTCCTGTCAGCCAACCAACTTTCAATCCAAGTTAGTACTTTGCCCCCAATACCATGCACCCTAATTTTGCTCACTAACCTTCTATGTGGGACATTATCAAAAGCTTTCTGAAAGTCAGGTACACTACATCTACTGGATCTCCCTCATCCATCGTCAGAGTTACATCCTCAAAAAATTCCAGAAGATTAGTCAAGCATGATTTCCCCTTCATAAATCCATGCTGACTCTGACCTATCCTGTTACTACTATCCAGGTGTGTCATAATTTCATCCTTTATAATACTCCAGTATCTTTCCCACCACTGAGGTCAGACTAAGTAGTCTATAATTTCCTGCTTTCTCTCTCCCACCTTTCTTAAAACGTAGTATAACATTATCCACCCTCCAATCCGCAGGAACTGATCCTGAATCTATCGAACTCTGGAAAATAATCACCAACGCATCCATGATTTCTCAAGCCACCTGCTTCAGTACCCTGGGATGTAGACCATCAGGCCCTGGGGACTTATCAACCTTCAGACCTAACAGTCTCTCCAACACCAATTCCTGGCAATTATAAATTCCCTTAAGTTCAGGTCCTTCAGCCACTGTGACCTCAGGGAGATTGTTCGTGTCTTCCCCAGTGAACACAGATCTGAAGTACCAATTCAATTCTTCTGCCATTTCTTTGTTCCCCGTAATATATTCCCCTGTTTCTGTCTTCAAGGGCCCAATTTTAGTCTTCACCATTTTTTTTGCTTTTCACATTCCTAAAAAAGCTTTTACTATCCTCCTTTATATTATTGGCCAGTATATCTTCGTACCTCATTTTTTCTCTGCACATTGACACCAAAATTGAAGGTGTAGTGGGCAGCGAAGAAGGTTACCTCAGAGTACAACGGGATCCTGATCAGGTGGTCTAATGAGCCGAGGAATGGAAGATGGAGTTTAATTTAGATAAATGCAATGTGCTGCATTTTGGAAAAGCAAATCAGAGCAGGACGTGTACACTTAATGGTAAGGTCCTGGTGAGTGTTGCTGAACAAAGAGACCTTGGAGTTCAGGTTCACAGTTCCTAGAAAGTGGTGTCTCAGGTCGATAGGATAGTGAAGAAGGCATTTGGCATGCTTTCCTTTGCAAGGATGTTGCCAGGCTTGGAGTGTTTGAGCTACAGGGAGAGACGGAATAGTCTCAAGCTGTTTTCCCTGGACGTCAGAGGCTGAGGGGTGACCTTTTATGAAATCATGATGGGCATGGATAGGGTAAATAGACGAGGTCTTTTCCCTAGTTAGGGCAGTCCAGAATTACAGGGGATAGGTTTAGGGTGAGAGGGGAAAGATTTAAATGGACCTAAGGGCTGTATTTTCACACAAAAGGTGTTGCATGTATGGAATGAGCTTCCAGAGGAAGTGGTGGAGACTGGTACAATTACAATATTTAAAAGGCATCTGGTTAGGTACATGAATAGGAAAGGCCAAGTGCTGGCAAATGGGGTTTAATTAATTTAAGATATATGGTCGGCATGGATGAGTTGGACTGAAGGGTCTGTTTCTGTGCTGTACATCTCTATGGCTCTATGTGAACATCCAAATTAAAGTAGAAGAAGACCATTCAACCCCCTTAGCTCCACCAATCAAGAATACTAATTTAATTGTGGCACAACTCCACATTCCCAACAAAAAATTACTTTCTTATTTATCAAAAATCTATCTCCCTCTGCCTTAAAAATATTCAATGGCCCCACCTCCACTCCTCTGTTCACTGTCAAGCCTCGTGTTTTTTTTAACTGATTATCCATGGTTGCCTTTTCCTATCAAGTATCAAACAGTAAAGATTAGAAACAACAATAGTTGAATAACATTTGCCTTTGTAGTCAAAATATGCCAAGTTGCAATATTCCAACAATTATCTCAGCTGCAATCAACCAACTCAACACTGGTCATTACATGACACCACCACTGGAGGAAGAACAGTAAAAGACGTTTCAAAATTTCATTAAAAACTGTAATTTTTGTATCTATTTAGATAATTTTGCATTTCTGTACTGTGGTGGTTTTGCTTTTATTGGAGTTATAATATTTATCTTCAGTACATGATTAGTATCACAAATAGAGAAGCCATCTAAATTTTAATAATGCCAAATGCATTAGTGAGTCACAAAAAAAGTTAATCACTTCTAATTTAAATTAAATGCCAAGCGCTATTTATGGAAACCTTAATGTTATGTGATTATTAAATGTCAGATTAATTCATTGGATTGATGACATCCATCCATTTTGGGAGTTGATGGACTAACCCGGGGGTCATGCCACATCTGGAAAGAACATTTTCTGTTGAGGCCAATTTGTGAGTGGCACTTTTGTCCACAGCTGACAGAGGTCAGTACTCAATGATGACTGATATCAACTAATCATTAGGTAGTACATAATATTGCTGACAAAATTGCACATCTTCTTCTGCACTCATCAGGACAATTTACAAGAATACCAATGTAAGAAGCAAACATTTATGGTGTATGAGAGGAAAGTGCTGATTTGTTGGCAAGTAGACTCAGAATGGTAGTCATGTTACCGAGGATAATGCACCAGTTGGTGATGACTGACAGTTAACTGCCAAATTTTGTTCACATTTTAAAGTAAACAGATTGTCACTGGCAAGGTGCTGTTGTCAAGCCAAAATGTAAAGTAAATGAGTAATATGGTGGATAACTTTCAGCACTGGGGTGACTCTAGGTATTAAGCTAGCCATCTCAAAGACTAGGAAATTGTATTAAATAGGAAGCCATTTTAGATGTTCACAACAGGCAAAGTACTGACAATACCTAACCAGTCCACAGTTATAAAATTCCTGATACCATGTTCATGGGGCAACATTTGATAGATAATCATTAGTGTGTGAATAGTTATACCAGCAACTGATTCAAGATTGTCACTTGGGCTCAAAGTGTAACACAATTGCAGGAACTAGAAGCAATATATATGTATATATTGTATAGATATATAAATAAGTAGATACACAATGTCCCCTTCTTTGCAGTCAGGAAGAACTTACATAGGCAGTACATCTATTTCAATTCAGCAAAATAGGTTTTGCTCATTCATTTATCAAGGCAATGTGTTGACCAATCAGAATTACCCTGCCTGGTTTCAAGTTCAAACAAAATGTAGCAAGTCAATTGTCAGTCATCATTAACTGGTGCATTCTTCGTGGCAATGTCTCTGCCAAACAGAGTCCACTTGCCAATCAGTCAGCATACTCATCATCCATATATATATATATATATATATATATAAACATTCCCCTTACATTGGTATTGTGAATTGTCCTTGTGAGTGTATGCTGAAAAGTTTCAACTAAAAAGCATTATTTTTCAGCAATGCTGATGTCTTTCCTTTTGGTGGGCTTTCTTTTTTGTCATCTATATTTCCACATCTTTAACTATTGCTTTTCTGCAGACATTCCAGTCAGAAGCGAGAACATCCCATACATTCACTTTGCTCACAGTCAAATTAAGGTCTCACTTCACTTGTACATTGCAGACTTAGGAGACCTGTTCAGGATTATTCTTTTTATCCTTTCTCTTCTCATACCTAATGAGGTAGATGAAATTTGTGCTTACATCTGTTTCCATTGGTACCAAAGGCTGTAGCTTGAGGGGCACCACTCTGCATCAACCATTGCAGATCAGAAGACTCCATGACATTTACTGTCTGCCATCAGCATATTAGAATGGTTTAGAGGCTAATAATCGTAAATGCACTACGGCCATCAAGTCATTGAGTAGAACTCAAACCTAAACCTCTGGTTCAGAGGCAGCATTACTACCAAATCAACCCCAGAGCCCTAGGAAAGTTCAGCTTATCATGTGACTGAATAAACCAACCACCCATTTTAATCACACTTTCTAGCCTTCTAGGTTACAGCAGTTTAGATGCTGATCCAGCTTCTTTTAAATGAGTTGAGAATTTCTGCCTCAACCCCCAGACATAGCAGTGAATTCCCGATACATATCACCCTCAAGTTGAATTTTTTATTCTTCTTCAAATTCTTCTACCAATCACCCTTAAATTTGTGCCTTCAGGTATTTGACTTCTCCTTTTGCAAAAGCAGATCTTCCCTGTCGGCTTAATCCAAGCCCCTCATCACTTTGTGCACTCAATACTTCCCAACACCACAGCCTCCTATATTCTAAGTGAATCAATCCTAGCTTACCAATGGGTCCTCATAGCTGTAGTATTCCAGCTCTGGCAACCTTTTGTTAATCTCTTCTATAGCTCTCTCAAGCAATAATATCCTTCCAACAATGCCCAGAACTGTACAGAAAACTGTACTCTGTCTGTGGCCTGAACAGTATCAGAGATGGTTGAAGCATTACATCCCTGCTTTTATACTCAATACTTGGCCTAATCAAGAAAAGTAAACCAAATGCCTCTTTAACACCTTATCTACTCAGCCCTCCATGACCAGTTGAAAGCCATATCATTCACTACCAACAATCCAGCATATTTTTGTGTCATCTGCAATTTTGCTAATCATGCCTCACATACTTGAGGCTAACTTATGAATATACACCCCAAGCAACAAAGGACCCAAAACAATGGAACGCCACTGGAGACTGCTTTCAATTCACAAAAACATTAAGGGACTTTGTTTCCAGTCATTGAATCAATTTTGGGTACAACTCATCATGATCTCTTGTAAGCCATAGACATTAATTTTGATGTCCAGTCCATTATACAGGACATTGTCAAATTCCTTACTAAACATCATGTGGACAGCATCCAATGCACTACCTTGATCAATCTCCTTGTTAATTTCGCAAATAAATAAGTTACTTATGAAGACACAATCTTCCCTTAACCAAACCATGCTGCCTAAACTGCCTAACACTGATTAACCATTCCTCTCAAAGTTACCGTTCATCTTATTTTTCAATATGTATTCTGGGGGTAAGTTACCCACCATTGAGTTTAGACTGACTGACCTTTAATTACTTGGCCTATTATTCGCCCTGATTTTGAACAATCGGATTACATTTGCAAACTTCCAATCCTCTGCTACCTCACCTGTAACTATCTGGATTAAAAAATGATCCTCTGAGTAGCTGTTATTTCCTCCTTGACTTCCTTTAGCTGCCTGGGATACAATTCATCTAGCCCTGGTTATTTTCCCAGTTTCAAGGAAGCCAGTCCATCTAGCAGTTCCCTTCTCATTATGTTCATTAAATATTTCACAATTTTCCTATTTAACTGGAATATTTACATTATCCGTCTCCTTTGTAAAGACTGACAGTCACTGGGAACCCTATCCAGATGTCCTGCATCCATGTACATGTCTAATAGGCCCAACTGTTTCTATAATTATCCTCTTGTACTAAATGTGCTGATAAAACTTCCACGATGTCATGAGCCCTTCCTTAGGATTATTGGAGAAGGGCAAATATAGAGAAATTGAAGAATGATCATAGTTCCATTGAAAACAGAAAGATTGATCAGTGCACAATCAAAAGCTTAATCTCAAGAGGGATCTCTCAAAATAAAAATCTGACACATTATTGTTTTCATTCTTGACAGGGATAATTTACATGAACAGATGTGGGTGACCATCTGCTTTCTTGAGTGATATCCAACTCATCTGCCCAAGTGGCAGCAGAGTTTAAAAAATTGACTTATGACCTGGTAGAGAGCACTCTAGAGCAGGCCATAGCCTAGTAGTGAGCCTGCAGTTGTGAAGGGTCATATTGTATCCAATACTTGACCCCAGAAAACTTATGTTTTGCTGGAGATTCTGATGGGCTGGCTCAAATTGATCGAAAAGGTTAAGCTTGTGTGGTTGTTGAAACAGTCCTGTTCAATCTGGCCCACAAAAATGCTATAACGGTACTAATCTTATCTGTGAAACTGTCCTCACCTCACGTTTGCTGCATATTCTCCCAGGCATAGAAATCAGGCCAGTCATAGATAAACCTGCAAAGCTGCCAGTTTACCTCCTGAAATTGTCTGCCTCTCCCTTAACCTACCTCCACGATACTTGCAAGTCACACTTGAGTTGGGACAGGTTTAAGATTGGTAATATTCTAAAACCTCCCTTGAACATAATCCAATGTTTGAGGATTGAAATTTACCCATTGTCTCTGAATCCTACGACAAGTCTATTAAAATTCTAATCACTATTTTGCCCACCAGTCATTATCTTTAGAAAAAGGAAAGTTTTTTTTTAAACATTAAAATCAAATATTACTTGTTCAGCTCTGCTGGTATTCCAGTGCATCTACAGTAATGCAATATAAATCAGAAGATGACAACCTTAATTTTGAATGTTTGAATTGATGAAGGATTCTACATAATAACAAGCTTCTGGCCACGGAAGACCAAGTCCATCTGCTTTAACAATCGCTTTCTTTCATGATGCAGTTTATGAATTTTTAATATAGATCCACATAACCAGATATCTCTTTTGATATCATCAGCTTGATTGCTTTCTTTTGAAGTTTCCTGTACAACCACCTGCACTGGCAGACTGTCCCACATGTAGATCAGATTGTCCCACATGTTTTTTCTAAAAAAGGGTTTGGCTGAGTTGCAGATTTGAATTTAGATCTCAACAGCTTCAATCAATGTATGAGGTTTTGAAATTATGCATCCAGAAAATATTATCACTTCCCAAACTTCTTACAGAATCTTTAAAATTGTTGTAACGCTTCTGATAGTCTATGCTGTGCAAGAATGAAAACACCCACGTATTGCACATTGCTTTATGTAGCTCAATTTCATTATATCCCAGGATTCAATTTGTAGCTTTCTATTCAATGCTTCCCAGTAACATGATGCAAGCATATGAACATAAGGAAAAGGAGTTCGTATATATTGCTCTATTCAATAAAATCATGGGTGATTTATTTGTGTTTCAAATTCCATGTTCCAACCACCCCGATACAATTGATTTCCTTGACTCACAAGAATCTATCTCCATCTTAAAAATATTTAATGACTCCACCTTCATGGCCATCTGATGCAGAAAGTTCCAAAGTTGCGCAATCCTCTGAGAGAAACAAATTCTCCTTATTTTGGCATTAGAAGAGCAATCTCTATCTACTACCACCTAGTTCTGGGCTCACCACCTTTCCAGATCCACCTTGTCAAGACCATCCATGATTTTATGCACTTCAATCAAGCCATCCCTTCCTTTTCTAAACTCCAACAGAAACAAGCCCAGTCCATCCAACCTACAGGATAACCCATTAATTCCAACTATCTAGTAAACCTCCTCTGAATTGTCTACAATGCATTTAAATAATTTCTTAAATAAGGAGACCAAAGCTGCAGTGGTGTGGTCTCACCAATGCCGTGCATTGAAGGACAACTGAAGCATAGCATTCTTACTGCTGATAATCATAGCGTTTAAAAATATTTCTGAAATGAAAAACATGATGCAGTTGTATAATGTTTTTACTTTGGGTATATCAATGAATTAAACCTGGACTTGAAATAAAATACTTTCCAATGTAAGTTACTCTTTCTGTTTCCAGTATAGCAGGATTTTTATCCTTTCTCTCAGGTTAACAAAATCCCTCACCAATTACACAATCATAAAGGCATAGAAATGTACAGCATCAAAACAGACCCTTCAATCTAACCCATTTGTGCCAACCTTATATCCTAAATTAATCTAGTTCCATTTGCCAGCATTTAAACCATATCCCTTTAAACCCTTCCTATTCACATACCCATCCAGATGCCTTTTAAATATTGCAACTGTACCAGCCTCCATCACTTCAGATCCAGAGTCCTGAACCCCTCTTCTTACAACAACCCCTTCATTCCCAAGATCATTTTTGTAAACCTCCTCTGGACCTGTCCAAAGCTAGCAGATCCTTCCTTAGCAACTGCTCATAATATTCCAAATGCGGTCTGACTCACCAAAGCCTTATACAGCCTCAGCTGGACATCTCTGCCGTTGCATTCTAACCCTCTTGAAATTGCATTTGCCTTCCTACTTTCCAATCTAACTTGCATGTTAATCTTAAGAGAATCCTGAAGTAGAACTCCTAAGTCCCTTTGTGCTTCAAATTTCCGAAGCCTTTCCCTTTTTAGAAAATAGTGTATGCCTCTATTCTTCCTGCCAAAGTGTATAACCTCACACTTTCCCACGTTGTATTCCATCTGCTGTTTCTTTACCCTTATTCTGGTCTGTCCAATTCCTTTTGCAATGTCTCAGCTTTCTGTCCCTCCACCAGTCTTTGTGTCATCTATAAACATAGCATCAATGCTCTCAATTCTCTCATCCAGATCATTAAAGCATATCACAAATAATTGTGATCCCAACACTGAACCTTGCAGAACTACACTAATATCCCCACTCTCTGCATTCTGCTATTCAGCCAATCACCTATTGATGCCATTACTTTGCCTCCAACACCACGGGCTCTTGTCTTATTTAGTTGCTACCTGTGTGGCATCTTGTCAAAGACCTTCCTTTATCTAATCTGTTCATTACCTCCTTAAAGAATTAGAACAGATTTGTCAGGCATGACATCCCCTTAATGAAGCCATGCTGACTTAGTTCCATTTGACCATGCACTTCCAAGTACTCCACAACCTCGTCCTTAATAATGCACTCTAAAATTTTATGGACAACTGAGGTCAGGTTAACAAGCCTATAGTTTCAAGTCTTCTACCTCTCTTCTTTATGAGGTGGTGGTGTTACATTAGTTATTTTCCAGTCCTCTGGAATCCAATGATTGCTGAAAGATTACACCAATGCCTCTACAATCTCCTCAGCTATCTCCTTCAATCTATTCACTGTTGAGAATGTCTTCAAATATTAAGCCCAGTGACCTAGGTCTTTGTTGCAATTGCAATAATTGTGTCTAAGGGCTGGGGTTGGACTGGAGACTGTGGAAGTTTTAAAAGTTCTCTTCTTCCAAGGATATGACAAGGCCAATGACACATTACCTATTGCTATCCCAGAAGCTAGCTGAAACACAACCTATCGAGAAAATCCGGTAAAAGATCAGGAATACTTGGGTAGGAACATAGTGGGTATATTGGAGCACCATTTTGAAGTATTCAAGGCATGTATGACCGGTATGACAAGTTTTGCTGGTGTTTTCCTCTTGGGGGGAGACATCCCATAGGAACTGTAGGCCCAACACATTCAATAACACTTGTGTACAGCCATTAGTGATATAAGGTCAGTGTGGAAACTAACACAATTCCAGTTCCCGATTCAATGCTGTGGGTATTCTGTTCTAGTATCATGACAGTAGGTACTGTGTAAAGCTTATGTATGACAAAGGAGAGTTATAGTCCTGTATGAACAGAAGGAGGAAGTTGTATGTTAGGCAGTGACCATCAATATTGTTCACTCCCAGAACTCCTTTCAGTCTGGTTACTATCCAATTTTGGGAGATATCATGAAAGAGAAACAAGCACAACATTTCAACTCCCTAACCTTTCACAGTATGATATATAGATTTTCAAAGTTTGTGAGAAGATTTGTAGCTCAGGTGCTCGTTGTTGTGGTTCTGTTCGCCGAGCTGGGAGTTTTTGTTGCAAACATTTCGTCCCCTTTCTAGGTGACATCTTCAGTGCTTGGGAGCCTCCTGTGAAGCGCTTCTGTGCTGATTCCTCCAGCATTTATACTGGTTTGAATCTGCCGCTTCCAGTTGTCAGTTGCTGTCTGCTGCATATAGGGTATATAGGGTCGGTATATAGGGTCTAGTTCAATGTGTCTGTTGATAAAATTTGTGGATGAGTGCCATGCCTCTAGGAATTCCCTGGCTGTTCTCTGTCTGGCCTGCCCTATAATAGTGGTGTTGTCCCAATCGAATTTGTGTTGTTTGTCATCCGAGTGTATGGCTACTAGGGATAGCTGGTCGTGTCGTTTCGTGGCTAGTTAGTGTTCATGGATGTGGGTTGTTAGCTGTCTTCTTGTTTGTCCTATGTAGTGTTTTGTGCAGTCCTTGCATGGGATTTTGTACACTACATTGGTTTTGCTCCTGCTGGGTATTGGATCCTTTGTCCTGGTGAGTTGTTGTCAACAGGACAAAGGATCCGATACCCAGCAGGAGCAAAACCAACGTAGTGTACAAAATCCCATGCAAAGACTGCACAAAACACTACATAGGACATACAGGAAGACAGCTAACAACCCGCATCCATGAACACCAACTAGCCATGAAACGACATGACCAGCTATCCCTAGTAGCCATACACTCGGATGAAAAACAACACAAATTCGATTGGGACAACACCACTATTATAGGGCAGGCCAGACAGAGAACAGCCAGGGAATTCCTAGAGGCATGGCACTCATCCACAAATTCTATCAACAGACACATTGAACTAGACCCTATATACCGACTACTGCAGCTGACAGCAACTGACAACTGTAAGTGGCAGATTCAGACCAGGATAAATGCTGGAGGAATCAGCACAGAAGCGCTTCACAGGAGGCTCCCAAGCACTGAAGATGTCACCTAGAAAGGGGACGAGACGTTTGCAACAAAAACTGATGTATAGATTGTATTACTGGAATGAAAGGCTAAATTATGCAGTAAGGACAAATAAGCTTCCCTTTCTACTGACTCTCTTATGGTTTCCCATAGCAACAACATTTAACCTGCATTCGGGTTAAGGAGCTCAAGGTTTAAAGGGTTAAATTATGAAGCTAAGCAAGCCAAGCTTGCTTTGTGTTATTTTTGTTGTATCATGGGATGTGGATATCACTAACAAGTTCAGCATTGTTACTGTAGGAAAAGATCTGCCACCCAGCCTACCCACAGCATGGCCACAAAGAACACAGGAAAGCCTGTCCAAACCATACAAGAAACACCCAGAGTACCTCAGCATTGACCAAACAGGCTGACAAGGGAAACCAGACATGACCATAGTCACTCACAGACCAAGGAATACACTTCCCAAGACATTGATAATAAGCTTCCTGGACCCCATAAACCCAGTTGTACCAAAGCCCAAAGGGCAGTCTGATACCCCAGTCATACCAAAGCCACACAAAGGACAGGTCAGACAGAGAGGCACCAAAATACTTCGCTCACAGGAGAGAAACCATGGAAACACCTTACCGCCAAGAAAAAGGACATTCTCACCTGCCCTCACAGAGAGCTGGAATCTCCTGATCCCATTAGGAACTGAGTAATGCTGCCAGGATGCTTCATTGTAACTAGATTCAAGACATTCTTCTGATAACTGCTTTGCTTTGATCACCATTGTAACTGGATTACTTGATTATCAAGACCATTGTATTTTCCCTATTTTTAATTAGCCTAATTGTACAGTATTCCTATAAAACTGGCTTGATTCTCAGCTCAGGGCAGAGAACCCTTGATCTACCTGGACAGACTGTCAGTTCTGTGTCAGCCTAGTCAATTTCTCTTCCAGCAATATCACTTGTAGTAAACAGCTTGTTAATTTCACCCGATCTGTTTAACTGCGCTCAATTCTCCAACAGCACATGCACTATGTTTACAGCGTAAACTGTTGGCTCATGTACAGATTTAAAAATGATGTAGTTGAAGGAAAGATCAGAAAATTTGCTTTCTTGGCACTTTTTTTATTCATACCCTCTTTATCACTATATTTACCACTTCTCTCTCACACCAGGGAGAGGGGTATTCCACCTACAGTTCAAAAGTATTGAATGTTATAAACTTCAGAATCAGAGAAAGGGCAATTAAGGATTGTCAACATCGAAATCCTGAGACTGAACAATAAAAAGGACATTGCGCTCATAATGTACTTTCCACATTATAACACGTGTGAAGTTTGTCTAGGAGATTAGTCAATGGCACTGAATTAGAATCTAAAATGTTGTGCACATAGAATTAGTCGAGGGCTGGAGCTTCAGGATTTTCACCAGCAATAGTGAATGGGCAGTGCTATGCTACCATGTCAAGGTGGTATGGAGCTCAAACAGGAACTTGCAAGTGGTGTTCCAAAATAATTGCTGCTCATATCCTTCCAGGTGTGGATGTCACAAGTTTGGAATGTACTACCGAAGGTGAATCACCCATGCCTGCCCCTTTTCCCTATTTTCTTATGTCCTAACAAAGATGTATTTATAAATTCGTTAAAGATGCTGAATATCATTCTGCAAATCCTTACAACATAAGCCAATAAGAGTGGGAGAGATTCTTGGTCAGCTCCACAATGGAAAGTAAATTGGAACCTTGCAATATATTATTCATAGCTACACGTTGCAAAATGTATATAAAATGTGTATGTTGCCACATCAACTTGAATTCTTTGGGAGCAGATTTTAGGCTCATTTGGCTGGGGGGTTGATGTGGATAATATTGCTGTCAACAGCATGACATTCAATTCCCTGTGCTGGCTGAAGTAGATTTGAAATCTGCGTCCCCCACCCCCATTCCCATCTCCCTATTTATCTCTCAGCTCCCTTCCCACTCCACATTCCTGATGAAGGGTTTATGCCTGAAACGTCAATTCTCTTGCTCTTCGGATGCTATGTGACCTGCTGTACTTTTCTAGAAGCACATTTTTCAAATCTGCCTCCTTCACCTATCTTTCATGGAAATCATGGGACTGTGGGTCAGACCTGAACTAGTGAAGAAGAACCACTGTTGAGAGATTGTAGTTTTCCATGGAGTAATAGCTGTCTAATGTCGAAATGGACTTATCATTTGTCATGCAGAAGTATGCTAGTACGCAGCTCCACCATGACAACAAATGTATTGCAAACCTTTCCTTGCAAAACATCCTTACACATGTCTGTCAATAAAAAGCAAATAGGAAAAGAAACAATAACTAGTTTATTTTTCTCTCACGTAAGGACTGGAGACTTAATCATTCAAGACAGAAGAATTTTTGCATTTTAGGTCCACTGATAATGATAGAGTAATATAGTTGCATCCAAAGCAAAAAAATGTTTGTGCATAAATGGTTTCAGTAGGTTTCAGTTCTAGATATTTTTCATTGGCCTAGGTTTTCAATTCGGGTTTGGGACCCTGGAATTGCAAAAGTTTCTGGGTCCCAACACCACCCAGGTAGTAAAGCATGATCCCATCACCCGTTTCAAAATATGGTTGATAATTAAAGATGATGTAGAGCTACCAGTGTTGGATTGGGGTGGACAAAGTCAGAAGTCACATGGCACCAGGTGATAGTTAAGTGGGTTTATTTGAAATCACCACCTCTTGGAGCACTGCTCCTCCATCAAGTGAAGTACCAGCTGTCATGTCACTTCTGACTTTACAATTAAAGAGGAACTTCTGTCATCCAAATAGCAGCAGTGGATTCAGGGATAAGGTGAGCTCAGGGCAAGCAACAGCTATCAATGAGAATTGTGAAGATTTTGGAAGCTAAGGGCAGGGAGGACTCCAATGCCTATGTAGACTCCCCACTCACCCCTGGGTTTCTGATGAGTCACTTCAGGTGTTGCTGGAAGCAGGATCAACCTTCAGGAGCATTGAATTCTTTGCCAGAGATCACAGAAGGCTCTTCACAATTTGAGTGCTGCTGGTCAGGTCTTGAATGCAGTCTGTGATCTTATTAATGAATGAAAGGCTACAAGTGGAGAGGGTGATCTTACTCTGGTTCTTCACCTTACATCAAAATAGAACGTGAAAGTTGCCAAGACAGAGAGGGCATTTCTGGAAGGTTAGGGGCGGCTAACAGTCATCATTTACTTTGAGGCGTCCATGAAATTCCAGCCCATTGTCTCTAATAAATCACTGCATCCGTACATTCAGATAAAATTAAATTTTTAATATTATCTTAATGCAGTCACTAAACTATTTAAAAATGGGCAACTATTTCATTGAAGTACAGCACACAGGAATTTTATGCAAATATATTTGCCAATGCAATATCAGAAATGATTGCCATAAGCCTCTCTATACTGAATTGCTGCTGTTCACAATTACAAACATCAGATAAATGTAGAATGGAGTAGTGTTGAAAAACAATGCATCAACACAAAGTATCAAATATAATTTTATTTATATCTTACATTTAAAAACCTACAAAATTCTTTTTAGGAATTCATCTGTTTATGGTATAAAAATAAAAGATAATGTATGGCCATTGCCTTTCACTTTTGTGGTCTCTTTAATGTCAAAAGTCACAGGAATGAACTGCAGGCCATTACTTAAGAAACAAGTTAGTCCAATGGTGAAGGCAATGCTCGGGGACAGGAAAGTGCCATACAGACCATGAAGTGTCTGGTTATATTCATGGTTATCCTGGAATTGGTAGTTTTCAACCATAAAAGCACTTTTCCCAAGAGAGCTGATTTTAACTCACCATGTTGGAGAATGTGAAGAAAAAGAATCTACACTTCTCATTATCATCATTAGCCAGTAACAGTTACCGTTAAATTGATCTGCAGAGAATTAAAGACCAAAACAAAAGCAAAATATTGTGGATGCTCAAGATCAAAAATAAGAACAGAAAGTACTACAGACACCTAGCAAGCTTGTCTGTGGAGGCAGAAACAGTGTTAAAGTATCAAGTTTAAGATGACTCTTCCTCAGAATTGATAAGCAAGATGGAAATGAAATGATCTTTGTGCTGTAAAGGCAGGGAGTAGCTAGTGGAAGAGAATAGAATGTCAGGGTATGGAGAGAGAGGATGAGGGAATTTAAAGGTTATAAGTGTCACAGAAAAATCCCATGGGAATGGGATTGGGATTGGGTGTCAAGATGAGATCTGTCCAAAGTATTACTAATAGGTACTGATAGCTGGACATAGCTGAAAGCAAAATTAAGCAAATCAGCTACTTCATGGAAGGCAGGGAAAACAAAAGGCAGGACAGAGTTCATCATCTGAAGTTGTTGAATTTACTTAAGTCCTGAAGTCTGTGAAGAGCCTAAATAGATAATAATGTGTGTTCCATCATTTTGTGTTGAGCATTGCTAGACCACTGCAGCAGGCCTACGATGGAAACATGAGCATGTGAGCAAGACGGTGTATTAAAATGGCAAGTGACTGGAAAGTCAGGGCCATGCTTGCAGACGAAGCAGAGGTGTTCAACAAAGCAATCACTGAGTCTATATTTGGTCTTCCAAAAAGAGATCTCATTATGAGCAGTGAAGCGGAACAGATTGAAAGAAGTTGAAGTAATTCACTGCTTCACCTTGAAGACATGTTTGGCGCCTTGGACAATGAGGAGATTGTAAGTAATAGGACAAGTGTTAGTCCTGCTGTGATTGCATGGGAAGGTGCCGTGCAGAGTTATTGGAATTGTTGGAGATAGATAGGTTGGTAGGAGTGACAGGCGAGTGCACCAGGATTTTGTAGACAGAATAGTCCTTGCAGAATGTTGAGGGAGAAGCGAGGGGAAGATGTGCCTGGTGATGGCATCATGCGGGAAGTGGCAGGAAAAGCAAAGTGAACATAAAGGGAAAAAAGGGCAGGCAGAAAGCAGTGTTTGTAAAAGGTAGAAGCGGTGTAACAGAATTGAAGAAATTGGGAGAATGAAATAGAGTCTTTACAGGAAACTGAGAATGAAAAAGTATAGTCAAGACAACTGTGAGAGTTGGTTGGTGTGTATTGAATATTAGTTGACTTTTTTTTTGGTAGCCTACTTTTGAAGGATTTTTTTTAAATTCACAGATATGGGTTGCACAATGCAATGCTGACGCACAAACCAATATAGCAGAAAAAGAATTCTGAGAGAGTTCTGACTGGATATTATCAAGGAATGTTTAACAAGGAATGTTTATTAACCCACAAAAAGTCAATCAAAATTAGAATCCATCCAGGTATCCATGCCCACACCATTTATTTGGAGGGAATAAGTCAAGTTAAGAAAAAATTGATCCGTGAGAGACAGGTGGTGGATGGCTACTTTTTGAGACTTTATTCTAGATAGAAGTGGAGTATCCTTCAACAGTCCTTTTGGGGGATTGAGTAAAAGGATTAAACACCCATCATGAAGACGAGGCAATTTAGGCCAGAAAGCTAAAAATTGTTGAAGTGTCTCAGAAAATCGAAGAATCAAAAATGTAGAAAAGACAAGTTGAGAAAACATACAGTCAAGATAGAAAGAAATAAGCTCAATGGGGCAGAAACAGATTGAAACTATGGGTCTGCCATGGCATACCTGTTTGTGGATTTGGGAAGGTAGAAGTAGACTGTAGAGTTTGGTACTGTAAGGTTGGAAACTTTAGAGGAAATAATCTCCAGAGGAAATGAGATCAGTGACAAATCTGGAAACAGGAACAGAGTTGGTCTGTGCAGATCAGTGTTGCTCCAACAGTTCAATGGCCTGCAGAACAGTCACGTCAAAATGTCTCTGAAGAAAGAACAAGGTCCAGGTGGACAATCCTTTATCCAAAACCCTCAGCGCAAAATGATTTTTGGATTTTGGAATTTTTCAGATTTTGGAATAAATGACATTTTCACAGTGAAATTTAAAAAAGTCTTACTGAGCAGTAAATGCATGTATAATTACTATGAGCGCTGAGACAGAATTGATGCCTGCCAGTGATGGGCCACTTCGTTAGGTCACATCTGAGTGATGTGGGTCGAGTGGGTATGGAGTTGGGGTTGCATGCCAAACAACCTTGTGATGGAGAAAAAAAACTTCATGAGAAAACTTTGGATTTTTGAGCTTTTCAGATTTTGGAATTTCGGATAAAGGATTGTCAACCTGTACTATATGTACAATACACAATATCATTGCATAAAGAGATAAGTAGGGAAACTGTGAGGTACAACTATAAAATGATAACAATGTAGAAATCAAAATGCAACTTCAGTTTTTTAATTTTTTACTTTTCATGTTTTTAAACATTAGTAGTTCAGAAACTTTTTCAGTAAAAACTGAGCAGTTCCAAATGAAAAATATAAAAGCTAATAAGTTGAAAATCTCAAAATATCTAATCAATAGTTTGATTAATTCATTACATTGAGTTATATAGCATCATACTTCATAACTTGGATAAAAACCAAGTACACTTCTAATGAGAAATGAAAGGATGAAGGGAACATGATTATTGCTTGAAAGACATTGACTCAATCATTTAATAAAAACAGGTAATATATTGCATGTTTCACAGAAACAATTTTAGAAAAGATTCAATAGCAGTCCCTTTCAGTAGATAACAAGAACATTTTGATTCCTAACCATATGTTTTTTATCCTAAGTCTGCCTTTCACTTCTATCCAATTGCTATATCTTTTTCTTTTACTATTATACACATAATTTTATCAACTTACTGACAGGTCTTAACCAAATTTAGGGGGGATTAATTTAAGAAACAAGATTGATAATGGTGTATTACTACTGCATATAATTAAGGGTTGATGTGGCATTCATGTACAAAACATTATGTGGCTACACAATAATCCTCGAACTGCTGATTAAGAGCCAGAATATCATGCTGTTATGCTTTTATTGTTGAGCGGAGGAAGGGTTGTTCAGCTATCTGTATTTTTGCATACATTACATGTCCACACACAGTTGTTATTGAGTAACAAAATCAGTTTTGGGTAAAACATTAGACCTGAGCTTTTCAGGAGTTGTGCAATCTCCTGCTTTAACATCTGAAGAAGAGTATTAAAACTCAAGGGACCAATTTCTCAAGACTATGAGAAAACAGGGTAACTCCTGTAAAAACCAGGCTCTCTATATTTATAATGGAAATTTGTTCATTTTTTTTCACTGACATTCTATTATTAATAAGCAGCAGTAATGCAGCCTCAGCAAAACGTTTTTTTAAAGTAAATCACTCAAGTGGTAAAAACTTTTTTTGTTTTTTCCTGGTTGAATGTCAGTAGTACCTTTCGATCGATGTGAACATTGCAGAGATCCGTTCTCTAACATATTTGGAAAAAACCATAAATAAATAAATGAAATATGTAGAGCCTTCTGCTTCATCGAGAACTTGAGTACTGAAATATGCCTGAACTTTTGATTCAAGCACACATCAAGAACAGTAATTGTTAGTTAAGCATCCGGTACTCTAGAAAACAAAATGCAATATTTAGAATATTGAGAGTTTAAAGGCCATCAAAGGATCAAAGAAGACAAAGGTTGATTACTGCAGCCCATTTCAATCGAAAGCACTTAAAATTAGTTCAATCCTAACATCACTTCAGAAATTAGAAGAAAAACATAAAATCATTCAGCTGGTTGCATCATGAGATAATCTTCTTCTGTTTCAACCCCTGCAAAACAAATAAAAATTCGATTTTATAATGATGACTTCAGCCAGTAAAACTCCCAGAGAATTCAATGCATTAAATCCCATTGAAGTTGACATATCACCTGTATAGTTGCTTAATGGACTAAAGTTAGTGATTGCTTTGCACTAACTACGCAGATCATAAGACTTCAGTTTTAAATTCTATCAGTGCTTTTCTCAATTGCGTGTTCGATTTCAGTGCTCAACCTCATCTTTGATAGAACATGGAAAGCTCACTTGTGATCCCCAACACAATCAATTACAAAGCAATTTGATTTTATATAATGACTTCTACATTGGAAAACATCTGAGGCCACTCCACAGGTAGTCAGTCAAAAAAATCACAAAGAGTCAAAATGGCAAAGATTAAGTTTGTTCAAAGAAATAGCAACAAAATAGCAACAAAAAGAGATAATGGCTGAAGTTTAGGGTGGGAATTATTAGCTAACTGCCTAGTTTGCTGAATGCAAAGAGGCCAAAGGTGGTGTGCAGATATTCCTGAATGGGTAAGAGAGTAGCATTAACAAAACCATCAGTCAGCAGGGCTGTGGTGCCAGATTCTGCTGTTCAGCTTCTCTGGAGATTGGAGCAGAATGGAAAGCAGCAGAATCACTGTCCACTTTGTAAAACTGAAAAGGCAATAAGGTAAGAGAATTCCTCAGGAAGTGACTTCCAACTTTTGTGGAACTTTGTAATTTTAGAAGTTTTTTTAAAAAAATCGTTCAATAATATTTTCAATGTGTCGAACAAAACCATTTAACAAAAATATAATTGCAGGGAAAATGTTTTTTTAAAAAAGGCATCAGTTATAGACATCAAACCAAATGCAGAACAGATGTGAAGATCCTCTGATTCAGATTGGACAACTATAAAGGAACTTTAACTACCTTTCTGCTTATATACAGGATACAGTAAAGGTACTGCTAAGCCTTGGTTTTCCTTCTGGTATGCAGCAATTAAGTTCTTCACTTTACGAAACAACCTCTTATGTACTCCAGGTGCAGTCTGTAAACACATTAAAACAAAAGAATATTCATGAAGAGGATAGAGCCAACATAAACATATTTCTGCTACTTTAGTCAGATGAGGGTCGCCTGCCGATTTCTCACCTTAACTGCTGTCCCCCAAAATGTGCCAATTATAAGGGTTATATTTCAAATTAGTGCTGCCAGCTGATGGTCATGGAATTCGGAAGATCCCAGACATGCTGCAGACCGTGCTGATCTGTTTGCTCGAATGGCTGTATACATACTTTTACTCGCCTTTAACACGCTTGCCCCCTCACCTATTAAAATATTTCACAACCCTATTATGTGTTGATTAAGTGAAGCGTGGCTCTCCTTTTATTTCTTGCCTCCCAGTTTCAAAACGTGTGTTACTAATATCTGAATCCTGTTAATACAACAAACATTATTGATGACCTGTATCACTTTTCACACTCTGCAAACTGTAATTATTTCAAACATATTTTCCTCCTCTAGTTCAACTACACTGTACTTGTATATCATATCCTCAAGAGATGCCATGACAATTTCTTTTTGCAAATGATTATCACATTTTCATGTCAAGCAAGTTAGTTCAAAGAGAAGTCTGGTACCCTTGGCATTAAATGATAAAAATGAAAAGAAAGAAAAACTGCAAATTCAGGGAATACAAAAGAAGGACAGGAAATACTGGAAGGCACAGCAAATCAACCAGGCACATGTAAGGAGAATAGATTGATTAATATTTTGAAAAATCTGGAAAATCAATGGCAATACCACTTTGGAAGAGAGTCCCAATAAAAAGAGGGAAAGAAAAGCCATGCAAAATGGGAAAACCAGAGCAACGAATAAAAGATATAATTATAGAAGAGGGAAGCCGGAAGGTAAGCGGAGACCAGTTTAAATTAACGTTTTTCTTTTCGCAGTCTGTGTTTTTTTTCAACTAGGAGTGGGAACCCGGAAGTCGTCAACACAGGTTTCTGGGAAGGTAAGAAGTTTGAGTGGAGAAGGAACCTGAGACACTACACATGTAGTGTCTCCCACCCTCCTTCCTTCTCTAACCTAAAAAAAAAGGACTCAGTCGGCTGAACAGGTAAGCTACTTAGTGTTCTTGTTTTGGAGACTTAGTGTAGAGTTATGGCAGCGCAGGCTGTGGAATGTTCCTCCTACAGGATGTTTGAGGTAGGGGTGACCACCAATGCTCCTGCCGACTTCACCTGCAGGAAGTGCAGCCAGCTCCAGCTCCTCACAGACTGCGTTAGGGAACTGGAGCTGGAGTTGGATGAACTGAGGATTATTCGAGAGGCTGAGAAGGTGATAGATAGAAGCTACAGGAACATAGTTACGCCAGAGAACAGAGGTAGCTGGGTAACAATTATAGGTGGGAAGGGGAGGAAACAGGCAGTGCAGGGATCCCCTGTGGTCATTCCCCTCAACAATAAATATATCGCTTTGGATACTGTTGGGGGGGGGATGGCCTAGCAGGGGTAAACTGCAGTGACTGGGTCTCTGGCACGAGGTCCGGCTCTGAGGCCCAGAAGGGAAAGGAGGAGAGGAAGAGACCGCTAGTTATAGGAGATTCTATAGTTAGAGGGACAGACAGGCGGTTCTTTGGACATGGGCGAGACTCTCGGATGGTTTGTTGCCTCCCGGGTGGCAGGGTCCAAGACCTCTCGGACCGTGTCTTCAGAATCCTTAAGGGGTAGGGTGTGCAGCCAGAAGTTGTGGTGCACATTGGCACCAACAACATAAGTAGGAAGAGAGGTGGGAAGGTCATTCAGGAGCTCGGAGTTAGGCTGGAAGCTAAACATTAGGACAGATAGAGTCATCATCTCTGGGTTGTTGCCGGTGCCACGTGACAGTGAGGCAAGGAATAGGGAGAGAGTGCAGTTGAACACGTGGCTGCAAGGATGGTGTAGGAGGGAGGGCTTCAGGTATTTGGACAATTGGACTGCATTCTGGGGAAGGTGGGACCTGTACAAGCAGGACGGGTTGCACCTGAACCAGAAGGGCACCAATATCCTGGGAGGTAGGTTTGCTAGCACTCTTCGTGGGGGTTTAAACTAATTTGGCAGGGGGATGGACCAGCAAGTAGGTTAGCTGTTTTTCAGGATGTCCAAGAATGTAGGGAGGCTGTGGAGAAGGGAGCACTGACAGGGAGTACTTGCGGACACAGAGATGGGCTCAAGTGTGTATACTTCGACGCAAGGAGTATCAGAAATAAGGTGGGTGAACTTAAGGCGTGGATCAGTACTTGGGACTACGATGTTGTGGCCAACACGGAAACGTGGATAGAAGAGGAACAGGAATGGTTGTTGGAGGTTCCTGGTTACAGATGTTTCAGTAAGATTAGGGGGAGTGTTAAAAAAAGGAAGGGGGGTGGGTTGCTAACTAGAAATGGTATAACGGCTGCAGAAAGGCAGTTCGAGGGGGATTTGCCTTTGGAGGTAGTATGGGCTGAAGTCAGAAATAGGAATGGAGCAGTCACCTTGTTGGGTGTTTACTATAGGCCCCCCAATAGCAGCAGAGATGTGGAGAAACAGATTGGGAAACAGATTTTGGAAAGGTGCAGAAGCCACAGGGTAGTAGTCATGGGCTATTTCAACTTCCCAAATATTGATTGGTAGCTCTTTAGATCAAGTAGATTGGACAGGGCGGTGTTTGTGCAGTGTGTCTAGGAAGCTCTTCTAACTCAGTACGTAGATTGTCCGACCAGAGGGGAGACCATATTGGATTTGGTACTTGGTAACGAACTGGGACAAGTGATGGGCTTGTTAGTGGGTGAGTAATTTGGTGATGGTGACCACAATTCTGTGACTTTCACCTTGGTTAGGTGCAACAGGGCAGGTTTTACAATTGGGGGAAGGGTAAATACGATGCTGCAAGACAGGATCTGAGGAGCATAAATTGGGAGCATAGGCTGTCAGGGAAGGATGTCATTGAAATGTGGAACTTTTTCAATGAACAGATACGACGTGTCCTTGATATGTATTTACCTGTCAGGCAGGAAAGAGATGGTCGTGTGAGGGAACTTTGGTTGATGAGGGAGGTTGAATGTCTTGTAAGGAGGCTTACATAAGGTTGAGGGAACAAGGTTCAGACAGAGCATTAGAGGGATACAGGATAGCCAGGAGGGAGCTGAAGAAAGGGATTAGGAGAGCTAAGAGAGGGCATGAAAAATCTTTGGCGGGTAGGATCAAGGACAACCCCAAGGCCTTTTATGCGTATGTGAGAAACATGAGAATGACGAGAACGAGAGTAGGTCCAATCAAGGACAGTAGTGGAAGACTGTGTATTGAGTCGGAAGAGATAGGAGAGGTCTTGAATGAGTACTTTTCTTCAGTATTAACAAATGAGAGGGACTGTATTGTTGAAGAGGAAAGCATGAAACGGACTGGTAAGCTAGAGGAGATACTTGTTAGGAAGGAAGATGTGTTGGGCATTTTGAAAAACTTGAGGATAGACAAGTCCCCCGGGCCTGACGGGATATATCCTAGGATTATGTGGGAAGCAAGAGAGGAAATTGCAGTACCGTTGGCAATGATCTTTTCGTCTTCACTGTCAACGGGAGTGGTACCAGGGGACTGGAGAGTTGCGAATGTTGTGCCCCTGTTCAAAAAAGGGAATAGGGATAACCCCGGGAATTACAGGCCAGTTAGTCTTACTTCGGTGGTAGGCAAAGTAATGGAGAGGGTACTGAGAGATAGGATTTATGAGTATCTGGAAAGACACTGCTTGATTAGGGACAGCCAGCACGGATTTGTGAAGGGTAGGTCTTGCCTTACAAGTCTTATTGAATTCTTTGAGAAGGTGACCAAGCATGTGGATGAGGGTAGAGCAGTGGATGTAGTGTGCATGGATTTTAGTAAGGCATTTGATAAGGTTCCCCATGGTAGGCTTATGCGGAAAGTCAGGAGGCACGGGATAGTGGGAAATTTGGCCATTTGGATTAGAGAATTGGCTAACCGGTCAAAGTCAGAGAGTGGTGGTAGATGGTAAATATTCAGCCTGGAGCCCATTTACAAGTGGAGTTCCGCAGGGATCAGTTCTGGGTCCTCTGCTGTTTTTAATTTTTATTAATGACTTGGAAGAGGGAGTCAAAGGGTGGGTCAGTAAATTTGCAGATGATACGAAGATTGGTGGAGTTGTGGATAGTGAGAAGGGCTGTTGTCGGCTGCAAAGGGACTTAGATATGATGAAGAGCTGGGCTGAGGAGTAGCAGATGGAGTTAAACCCTGTCAAGTGTGAGCTTGTCCATTTTGGAAGGACAAATAAGAATGCGGAATACAGGGTTAACAGTAGGGTTCTTAGTAAGGTGGAGGAGCAGAGGGATCTTGGGATCTATGTTCAAAGATCTTTGAAAGTTGCCACTCAGGTGGATAGAGCTTATAAGAAGGCCTATGGTGTATTAGCATTCATTAGCAGAGAGATTGAATTCAAGAGTTGTGAGGTGATGTTGCAGCTGTATAGGACCTTGGTAAGGCCACATTTGGAGTACTGTGTGCAGTTCTGGTCGCCTCATTTTAGGAAAGATGTGGAAGCTTTGGAGAGGGTGCAGAGGGGATTAACCAGGATGTTGCCTGGAATGGTGAATAGGTCATACGAGGATAGGTTGAGAGTGCTAGGCCTTTTCTCATTGGAACAGCGAAGGATGAGGGCTGACTTGATAGAGGTTTATAAGATGATCAGGGGAATAGATAGAGTAGACAGCAGAGACTTTTTCCCTTGATACAACAGAGTGTTACAAGTGGACATAAATTTAAGGTGAAGGGTGGAAGGTATGGGGGGATGTCAGGGGTAGGTTCTTTACCCAGAGAGTGACGGGGGCATGAAATGCACTGCCTGTGGGAGTGGCAGAGTCAGAATCATTGGTGACCTTTAAGCGGCAATTGGATGGGTACATGGATAGGTGATTAAGCTAGGACAAATGATCGGCACAACATCATGGGTCGAAGGGCCTGTTCTGTGCTGTATTGTTCTATGTTATGTTCTAAGAAGCAGAAATACATGAAGATACTTCCAAGAGCACAAACATGCTGATGGCTTGTACAACTGGCAATGATTGGCTATAGTAGTCTGTGAGCAGATTATTTTATAAAGATCAGAAGGAATGAAAAAGACTATACCAGTTGAAGGTTTTGCCTGAAACATCAACTTGTTATGTCTCTCCACAGATGGTGTGCCTGATTTGCTGACTGCTTTCCAGCATGTTCTGTTTTTGTATCCTTAACTACACATGTCCCTGCCTCATCTTGAGCCATGAATATTAGCCGAATTGCAATGGATGTTCCCTGTAACTTGAAAAAAGAGCTCGCATCAAAAAGAAAGCATTCAAGGAATAATCCACTACAAACAAAAATGCTTTAATTCTATAACAGGATGCAGTTCATGGTGAAGGACTGTGGTTTATCATAAAGTATATGGTCCCACTGGAGTGAAAGGTGCATCAGAAGTGACATCATAAATCAAAAAAGAAATAATGCAAAGTTAATACTGAAACAGCAGAAGCAAGGCGAAATATAGAATTTTACAATTTCAAGGACCTTAACAACAGGAAATTTGAATGAGGAACTTCAAGATGAGTTTGGATTTTAGAACAGTGAGAATACAAAGAAGATGAAAAGTTGAGCAGCAAGTTTTGAATTTAAATGTTAGAAGCAAGAAATACTGAGAGCTCAGAGAAGCAATGTGCAAATAATCAGACAGCTTTAAAAGTTGATTAGATAGAATGACGGATCATTACAATAAGTGGAAGCAAAATCATGTAATAGATGCAGTTAGAATTCTAACAGCATTCTGCATATGTGCATCAAGAATTTCTAAAGCTAAATGATCCATCCATAGAGTTTAGATCAGTTTTTTTTGTGCATTATGTTAAGCTTGTATAGAAGTTTTTGGACTACTATGCACTTTTCAGATCCTCTTATTACAATGAGGCTATAAAGGCAACCAACTACAAAAAGGATTTACAAGGATGATACTGGAACTGAGTGGTTATAAGTATCTGAAAAGATCAAATGGTCTGATGTGCTTTTGTCAAAAAAGGGCTACAATAATAGAAAGATCTGGGGTTATACATATGCAAATCTTGAAAATTGTCTCAAGAAATTGTGCAAACTTTTCATAAACCAGCTGGTATCCTTGGCTTTATCACTGGAGGTTGAGAGGACAAAAACAGTTTAGTTAGGCTAAACCTTCCTAAGAATGCTGATTAGATCTTGACTGGAACATTGTGCTCAATCTGGTCACTACATTGGTACAGTACGAAATTACTACAATAGTGCAAGGCAACAGGGACTGTGAGTATCCAAGTAAGCTCAGTGAGTGAGCACTCTGACAGCAAGCAAACAGCAAGTCTGGTCTCATCCTTGAGCTGGGTGTATATCTCTGAGCATGCAATGTCCTTGCTTCAGCACTACAATGATCATTCCTGATACAGCTCATGGTGCAACAGTGAAGTGCAGAAGCCTAATTTAAATGGATTGGAAATGTGCCATGAGGGTACTTATCAGATGCTGCTATCTGTGGATGTTGGGTATTGTAGCCAGTGCCTAACAAGTGTGCCCTCAGATGGTACCTGGAGTTCAAGATGAAAGTCCTTTGGATCAGTGGTGAGATAAAGTTGCCAAGTACCTGCCCTGATTTCCATGTTGAGATTTCTCAACATTTAGCTTGCTTGGTGCATTTGGTAAGATTAGAACTGAATATTAATAAAGCATGCTGGGCCATTAACAAAGTAATTAACGTTATAAATATCCTTAGTTGGTAACTCACTGTTGCCTAGTGAGTAACCCTCCTCGCCACTTGTCAAAACTGTAAAAGATGGATTAAGGTGCTCTCAATGTTGTGATTGGCTTCATTGCGCTTCTTGTAATTCTTCCACAAATCTAACCAGAGCCCCCATTGCTCAAACTCCTGTAAAATTCTGCCCAGCATTTCCAGTGGCTAAAGGACATAGATTTAAGATGAATAGCAAAACAAATCCAAAGACAACATGACAACCATTTTTTTATGCAGAATAATGCTATGACCTGGAAAAAAAACTCACCTCAACCATGGCAGTATCAGATTCAAAAGTGGCATCCACACGGATTTTGAATAGATACTTATAATTGTTGTGGTTCTGTTCGCCAAGCTGGGAATTTGTGTTGCAGACATTTTGTCCCCTGTCTAGGTGACATCCTCAGTGCTTGGGAGCCTCCTGTAAAGCGCTTCTGTGATGTTTCCTCCGGCATTTATAGTGATTTGTATCTGCCGCTTCCAGTTGTCAGTTCCAGCTGACGGCTGCAGTGGCCGGTATATTGGGTCAAGGTCGATGTGTTTATTAATTGAATCTGTGGATGAGTGCCATGCCTCTAGGAATTCCCTGGCTGTTCTCTGTTTGGCTTGTCCTATAATAGTAGTATTGTTCCAGTTGGACTCATGTTGCTTGTCATCTGAGTGTGTGGCTACTAAGGATAGCTGGTCATGTCGTTTCGTGGCTAGTTAGTGTTCATGGATGCGGATCGTTAGCTATTTTCCTGTTTGTCCTATGTAGTGTTTTGTGCAGTCCTTGCATGGGATTTTGTACACTACGTTGGTTTTGCTCACGCTGGGTATCGGGTCCTTCGTCCTGGTGAGTTGTTGTCTGAGAGTGGCTGTTGGTTTGTGTCCTAGTGGACTTTGTGTGTTGAACTCTTTTGTTGAACCCTGACTCTGACTCCGAGGCTGGTGATTTTCCCCATACCAGAAGTGGCATGAAGATTACATTGAAATGAGAAAGAGGAAAGACTTGCATTCATATGGTTCCTTTCCTCATAATGTCAATGCTTGACAGCCAACAAAGTGAGTTTGAGTTATCAATTGGAAGTAGATAAATATAAGAGCTAACGTATGTACAGCAAAAGTCCTGCAATAATGATGAGATAAGTATCCAATTACTCTTATTTGATGATATTGGTTAGAGGTAAAAGTGAACCAGAATCACAGGAGAACCCAGCTGTTCTTGTTTGATTAATGCCATGGGATCTTTTACATCCCCTGAGTATTCAGATAGGGCCTCCACTTAATGTTTCATTCTAAAGTGGACATCTCCAAAAGTGTAGGTCTTTCACTTGACCCAGATTACATGACCAAGTTTTGAACTAATACTTCAACCAATAATCTTCTAAAGCAAGGCAAGCAGTTATTTTACACAAGATTGCAGCATGAATAAGGGCTTCACCTGGACCGACAGAGGCAAACATTATTGAAGAACTAAGTAGCTGTAATTACAGATAATGTGTAGGGTCTGAAGCTCAGTTAAAAGTACAACGATTATGAACTCTCTAGTTTCAGCACAGATACTAACAAGAAAAAAGTTGAAATCAAAAACTAAGGAGCAGTGGTCAGAGGTTGTTGGAAGTCAAAGTGTATGATTTTGGTCTTCCTGTTGTTGAGGTAGAGAATGCCTTACCTAATACTTTGTAACAGAATAATTAGGGTGAAAGCTCAACAGAAGTCAAGGGATCAAAAAAAAGGATGGGTTCAGCGTTATCAATGTACATGTGAAATCTGACCTTGCACCTGCAGATAATATTACTAAGGGACAATATGTCAGCAAAGAAGAGAAGGGGGGCAAGGATAGATCCATGGGTGAGTTGAAAGTTGAAAGCTGGAAAGAAATGGTATTATTGGACATGTATGGCTGCTTATGAAGGCACTTGCTCTAAGCTGGTAATAACAAAGTCATAATCTCCATTTACATAATTTTTCAACTGGTGCAACCAACTGTGCATGTAATGGCAGATATAGAAATTAAAATATTTAATTACATGTCTAATAAGAGATTACTAAACTGCTGATCCCAATCATTTTTCTAACAATGCAATTAGATAGCATTGTGGTGACAAAAGACAAAATATTTGTCATCAACATTTATTGGCTTGAATTTAAATAACATCCAACTGTTGGCAGCACAAACTCATGTTGTCATTCCCTGGCGGCATAAATCTCCATGACAACTCAGCTTGTGAAAAGACAGCAGTAAGGAAACCCACTTCAGAATTATTTCTCCAGCAATTCCTGTTGGCTGTTCTCTGTCTTTATACACAGACTTAAACATTGTCGTGATTTAGCTTCAACCATTCATCTAGATTATCTTTCATGCATATCAAACACAATATGCAGATAGTGAAATCCTGAAACAAAAACTGAAAATGCTGGTTAACCTCCATGCAAGGGACCAATAGTTGATACTTCAGGTATATACCTTCATCTGAACTGTAAAATAAAAGACCTATTTGTCGAACAGAAAAATTGGAACACGAAAGAAACATAGAGAGGAAACAGCTCGCCTCAGTCATTTCAAAGAAAACATTAAAATAAGTGAAGGATATTAAAGAAAAGCTCTGTGAGCAGCCAAGGAAATTACAGGTTGAATGAAAACAGGAAAGATGGAATTGAAATTAAAACAAGGATGAAATGAAAACAGGCTTGGTACAGAAAATTTTGGAAAACTGCAGCAACTCCTCCCAATGGGGACAGAATATGTCTGAATTAGCAAAAACATTCCACGCTCTGACAAGCCAAAAATAGGAAATGTTCCCAAATTTCTCTCTTCACTCTACAGATAACAATTTTTGAATTAATAACTCCACAGCACTTTGGGGAGATGGTGGCATAATGATAATGTCACTGGGCTAATAATCCAGAACACCAGGTTTATATCCTGGGGACAAGGGTTCAAGTCTCATAGCAGATGGCAAAATGTGAATTTAGTGAAAAAATAAAGAACAAAATACAAGCCTAATGGTGACAGTGCAACCAACAATTTTTTTGTTGTAAAATTACATCTGGCAATGACAGATATTTCTGTGTAGAATGCAGAAGATGCAGGATCAGTTCATTCCAAAAAGGAAGAAAGATATTAGGAGGAGGCATAGGTGGCCGTGGCTGACGAGGGAAATTAAGAAACTTATAAAGTTAAAAGAGAAAAAGTATAATATAGCAAAGATAAGTGGGAAAACGGAGGACTGGGAAGCTTTTAAGAACAACAGAGGATTACTAAGAAGGAAATATGCAGAGAAAAAATGAGGTATGAAGGTAAACTGGCCAATAATATAAAGGAGGATAGTAAAAGTTTTTTTAGGTACGTGAAAGGGGAAAAAATGGTTAAGGCTAAAATTGAGCCCTTGAAGACAAAAACAGGGGAATATATTATGAGGAACAAAGAAATGGCAGAAGAATGGAATTGGTACTTCAGATCTGTGTTCACTGGGGAAGACACGAACAATCTCCCTGAGGTAACAATGGCTGAAGGACCTGAACTTAAGGGAATTTATATTTGCCAGGAATTGGTGTTGGAGAGACTGTTAGGTCTGAAGGTTGATAAGTCCCCGGGGCCTGATGGTCTACATCCCAGGGTACTGAAGGAGGTGGCTGAAGAAATCGTGGACGCGTTGGTGATTATTTTCCAGAGTTCGATAGATTCGGGATCAGTTCTTGCGGATTGGAGGGTGGCTAATGTTGTACCACCTTTTAAGAAAGGTGGGAGAGAGAAAGCAGGAAATTATAGACCAGTTAGTCTGACCTCAGTGGTAGGAAAGATGCTGGAGTCTATTATAAAGGATAAAAGTATGACACATCTGGATAGTAGTAACAGGATACGTCAGAGTCAGCATGGATTTATGAAGGGGAAATCATGCTTGACTAATCTTCTGGAATTTTTTGAGGTTGTAACTCTGAAGATGGATGAGGGAGATCCAGTAGATGTGGTGTATCTGGACTTTCAGAAAGCTTTTGATAAAGTCCCACATAGGAGGTTAGTGAGCTAAATCAGGGCGCATAGTAATGGGGACAAAGCACTAACTTGGATTGAAAGTTGGTTGGCTGACAGGAAACAAAGAGTAGTGATAAACGGCTCCATTTCGGAATGGCAGGCAGTGACCAGTGGGGTACTGCAGGGATCAGTGCTGGGACCACAGCTTTTTACAATATATAATAATGATATAGAAGATGGTATTAGTAATAACATTAGCAAATTTGCTGATGATACTAAGCTGGGTGGCAGGGTGAAATGTGATGAGGATGTTAGGAGATTACAGGGTGACCTGGACAGGTTAGGTGAGTGGTCAGATGCATGGCAGATGCAGTTTAAGGTGGATAAATGTATGGTTATCCACTTTGGTGGCAAGAACAGGAAGGCAGATTACTACCTAAATAGAATCAATTTAGGTAAGGGGACAGTACAAAGAGATCTGGGTGTTCTTGTACACCAGTCAATGAAGGTAAGCATGCAGGTGCAGCAGCTAGTGAAGAAGGCTAATAGCATGCTGGCCTTCATAACAAGAGGGATTGAGTGTAGAAGCAAAGAGGTTCTTCTGCAACTGTACAGGGCCCTGTTGAGACCACACCTCAAGTACTGTGTGCAGTTCTGGTCTCCAAATTTGAGGAAAGACATTCTGGCCATTGAGGGAGTGCAGCGTAGGTTCACGAGGTCAATTCCTGGAATGGCGGGACTACCTTACACTGAAAGACTGGAGCGACTGGGCTTGTATACCCTTGAGTTTAGAAGACTGAGAGGGGATCTGATTGAGACATATAAGATTATTAAAGGATTGGACACTCTGGAGGCAGGAAACATGTTTTCGGTGATGGGTGAGTGCCGAACCAGAGGACACAGCTTAAAAATATGGGGTAGACCATTTAGGACAGAGATGAGGAGAAACTTCTTCACCCAGAGAGTGGTAGCTGTGTGGAATGCTCTGCCCCAGAGAGCAGTGGAGGCCCAGTTTCTGGATTCATTTAAGAAAGAGTTGGATAGAGCTCTCAAGGATAGTGGAATCAAGGGTTATGGAGATAAGGCAGGAATAGGATACTGATTAAGGATGATCAGCCATGATCATATTGAATAGTGGTGCAGGCTTGAAGGGCAGAATGGCCTACTCCTGCATCTATTGTCTATTGTCTATTGGCTCACTAATGTTCTTTAACGAAGGAAATAAACCTTCCTTAGTTGACCTAGTTTACATGTGACTCCAAACTAATAGCAACTTGGTTGCCTTTTAATGCCCTCTGGATAACTAAGAGTGGATAAGTGTTGGCATCGCTGGATCTGAGTTATGGAAACACAAAATGATTTTGATGAACATTTTTTCTATTTTTAAATAGTCAGGTTTTTATAAAGTACCAGAACTAACCTAGCCAGCATTTGTGAAAATTCATTGCTGCGTTTTAATACATGCAATTAGAAAGCTTAAAATGCAGTTAGTTTTTTTGTGGTTTTATCCACTCCCACTCCCACTTCAATGGCGTGTGTGTGAAAGTTTAAAAGGAGAATTCAGAACAACTAAATGGACCTAGGCTGTAAGTCATGTGCTGGGCCAAATGAGAGGACAATAGACAGATGTTTAATGGTCATCATGGACATGATGGCCTGAAGGTCCCTGGATTCAACAACACAACCTTTGAGTGACCTATCCAGATTAGACCCACACAGAAAGTTCAAAGTAACCCCTGTATACCATGCTGTGCATATAAACAAATCCAATTCATTATCTGAAATTGGTGTAAACTGACAAATTTAGGTTGTTTTGTCGTGATGACATTTAGAGTTATTTTCTATTTTATTGATCAGCTTACAATGTCGATTCCAGCAGCACTGACATAAAGAGCAGAACTTTAGGAGCGTGCACGGACTGGAGGCGAAGTCAGCAGCCAACCAACAGTCCTGATACAAGCCTGCCTCATAGCCTTATTGTGGTGCAAAGGAGCTAAACTGTAGACCATTGGACTTCGGACCAGGAGTGGGAAGACGTCCCACCCTCTGAGCTGTTCTAGCTTCTTCCAGCAGTGCCAGAGCTGGATAATAGGCACTTGCGGGATTAAAGCAATCTGAAGAAGAAGGCACAAAGTAAGCCTGGACCTGAGTAAGTAAGAGAGGGTTTTTGGAGAGGTTTTAAAGTCCATTCAGCAAGGAAGGAAGTGGAGGATAGACTATCTTGTGAGGTGTTGAAATACCCCTGATATATAATGGACATCCTTAGAAGATAGTACTCCCTCCTTTTAAACACTTGTAAAACGAAACAGGCCACCCACTTATGCCCATCCTGCTATGCGTGTGGCTGATGGCATAGGAAGAGTAACTCTGGCTTTTAACAACCTCAGCTATCCTTTAATGGCAGAGGTGATGGCCTAGTGGTATTTGTCCTAAACTATTTATCCAGAGATCCTGGTTCAAATCCAGCCTTGACAGATGGACACGTTTGAATTCAATTTAAAAAAAAATCATTAAGAGACCATTAATGACTATGTACCCTTAACAATCGTTGGGGAAAAGTCCATCTAGTTTGCTAATATCCTTTAGGGAAGGATATTTGCTGGCAAATAGGGGTAAGATATAAATGCTGGCCAAGCCAGCAACACTCACATCCTGTGAATGAATAAATATTTATTTAAATAGGGTGGAAAAATGTTAATTTTGGAACCCACCCTCCCTTTATACACCGCGGGTAAATGTGGGCGGCACGGTGGCACAATGGTTAGCACTGCTGCCTCAGAGTGCCAGAGACCCGGGTTCAATTCCTGCCTCCGGCAACTGTCTGTGTGGAGTTTACACATTCTCCCCGTGTCTGCATGGGTTTCCTCCGGTATCCTCCCACAGTCCAAAAATGTGCAGGTTAGGTGAATTGGCCATGCTAAATTGCCCGTAGGGGAATGGGTCTGAGTGGGTTGCTCTTTGGCGGGTCTTTGTGGACTTGTTGGGCCGATGGGCTTGTTTCCACACTGTAAGTAATCTAATCTCATTATCATCTAATCTAAACTCTGGGGAGGGTAGGACAATAGGGAGCTGAGCATTCACCCTTGGTGCATCTACCTGATAAAAATATATCTGGCAGAGACAAATGTAAAATTCCAATCGTTGATGCAATACTTGTCTTAATTTCTTAGCTTTAAATGCCACAAACTTTAAAAGAACATCCAAAGCTGTGCATCATTTCTTTTTTATTTAAGCTATCAGGTAATATAAAAACTTATTTAGATAGAGAAAAGAGTTGGAAATTTAAATTGCCTGATCAACATCTAAAGTTTTATCCTTATATAATGTGTGTGCTGTGTTGGCTTGTATTCAAAGTTCCACATACCATGAAATGTCACACTATCGGACAATATGAAGGCAATAATGGAAATGCACAGATAGTTAAAATTACATCGACTCCAATAATAATTTCATGGATAAAACACCATGTGTCAACATGGAAAAAAAAATAGAAAGTCACAAATATGAACTCCAGAAATACCAGAACATTAGGTCCCCCTCTTAGAAACCTACTTGACAAAATCGCTGTCAGAAGTGACCCTGTGCCCCATAATCAAGAATACACATCTGATGTAACAGAGGACACATAACCTTATCGCTACATCCACACAATACATGATCCAATCTATTATGTCCGTCTGCCCCAGATCCTCTTTGCCTTTCCTGTTGAATAAGTCAGCAACCACAGTGGCTTGAAAGCTCTCAAGCGCTAAGCATAAAGGGCATTAGGAGCACAGGAAAAACAATACATACAACATTAAATAAACATGTTAAAGGTTATTTGAAGATTAACATTTCTCACTTACCTCAACAGTCCATGAATCAGTAGGAGTCTTGAAAACACGATATGTGTAAACTAATCCAGAGTACCTGTCAATTAAAAGGTAGTTTTAGTGAATGTAACTCGCTGTTATTTAGACTTTGAGGAAAACATCCACGGAATATTAAATTTGGTGTGATTGAGAGATGGGGGTGGGTGTACATTTTACTGTAGCTGAACATATCTTGCTTTCCTTTCCTTCCTTCTGCACAAACCTGCCAAGTTCCTTAATACTGCAAAAGATCTAAAACCTCTTGTTTAGCCAGTCTGTGAAGCAAAATGTTGAAGAAACTGCACGTAGCTGAGTAAGATGCCACAAGATAGGTTAAGTGAGTGGGCAGGAGTCTGGCAGATGGAATATGATATTGGTAAATCTGAGGTTATCCACTTTGGAAGTAAAAATAGTAGGTCCGAGGATTATTTAAATAGAGAAAAATTGAAACATGCTGTTGTGCAGAGGGACTTAGAAGTGCTCATCCATGAATCGCTAAAAGTTAATTTGCAGGTGCAATAAGTAATCAGGAAGGCAAACAGAATTTTGGCTTTCATTGCTACAGGGATTGAATTTAAGAGCAGGAGAATTCTGCTGCAATTGCACAAGGTGTTGGTGGGGCCACATCTGGAGTATTGTACGCAGCTCTGGTCTCCTTACTTGAGGAAGGATATACTGGCTTTGGAGGTGTTGCAGAGAAGGTTCACCAGGTTGATTTTGGAAATGAGGGGTCACCCTGTGAGGAGAGGTTGAGCCGCTTTGGACTGTACTCGCTAGAATTTAAAAGAATGAAAGGGAATTTTATAGAAACATAAAAATTATGAAAGAAGGCAACAAGGTAGAGACAGGCATGTTGTTTCTGTTGGTGTGTGAGACTTAGACTAAGGGACATAGCCTCAGGTTTAAAGAGAATAGATTTCGGACAAAGATAAGGAGGAACTGCTTTTCCTAGAGAGAAATGAATCTATGGAATTTTCTGCCCAAAAAGTAGGAGAGGCAGCTACATTAAAAATATTTAAGACACAGTTGGATGGGTTTTTGCATGGTAAGGGAATTACTGATTATGGGAATAATGCAGGTAGAAGGAGCTGAGGCGTTGGATAGACCGGCAATGAACTTAATGAATGGTAGAACAGGCTTGACAGGCCAATTGGCCTACCCCTGCTTCTATTACTATGAAACCATGAAATGGTCTGCAGCCAAGGCAGGGACGAAGATCAGATGGATGCCAACTTCCTAAAAGCTGATGTCAGAGAACTAATGCAAGGGACTTTAATGGAATAATGTGTAGAAACAAGTTGATGGGCATGCACATGAAAGTATTTGATAAGTTAGCACATCTGCGGTATATTTTTTGAGACTATCCCATATTATGAAGGAATTGGTTCCTAATTAGCACAAAACTTTGTGCAGAACTCAGAGCATATCCTTCACAGTTGGAAGTGGTGGGCAACTTCTAAGAATACTTGCAGACCTAATCATAAAGTTGCATCTGATTGACAATGTCCCCGCTTCCATGGCATCACAGGGTGAAATGACCCAATTTCTGATTGCTAATGTGGAAGATCAGACTGAGATTATGAAATGTCAGCTCATGGGTTTGCAGTCCACAATGGTACCATAATAACTGTGGATGCTGGTGTTGAAAAAGAGATTTTAGGGTCTCACTACAGTCCAGCAAATTGTGGTCCAAAAGATTACTGTGATACCTAGGTATAGCCTGTCCACCCTGCTCTAAGCTAAACAGCGAGGATCTCAGGTTACATTCAAGGGAATTAGCATTGAATGATGAGTTTATGGACAGGCACTCTGCAATGTGAATTGGCAGCTGCTTCCCATTTATTCTACCCCCTCTTCTACCTGACAATGTTGCCAAAACCCCACAGTGGTAAGGCCTAAACCTTAACGAGAGTCAGTTCATGTAGGAAGCAACTGATCCCAATACATTGGAACATCTCCTCATGTATGACATGTAGTCAGCACCAAGAGGAAACTTGCAGGAAATTAGCACGTAAAAAATGCCCCTCTTATGGTATAAAATACCTCCATCACTTCCCAAAATGCACTGAAGCACGATAAACTACAGGATGTTCACTATGTTGCTTGTTTCAGCCCAGAAAGGTCCATTGACAAAACCTTCAGGGCTACAAAAAAATGGCATGTCCAGTGGCTTTCAACTATTTCCAAGATTTGACACAGATCTCTGAACTGAGATCCCTTCCTCATGTCACCACAGGCAGCTTGTTCTATTCCTTGCTGCTTCCTCTCTGCTGCAACACATGAAGAACTGCGAGCAATGCTCCCAGGGCAAGAAGCAAGTGGTGTGCTGTCTTAATAGCTACTGTTGCCTTTCTCATATCAATACTTCCCTGCAGATTTAGCAACTGATAAGAACCCTTCCCAATTCTTGCACAAGCCCAAACCTAACCAAAGCTAAATGATAACAACCTACAGGTTAGTTCACTGAGAAATGACATAGAAGTAGCGCTGGTGTCGAATTTGGTGGGGGTTGAATAAGGGACTCACTGCTACTGATGCTGAACTCATGGTCAGCTTTGTGTATTTAAAAAATGGAACTGCAGTTAAACCAGCAAGTGGCATCATCAGTATAAGACTTTGACTAGTATGACAATCTGATAAAATGGGCAACATGCATACTTAGTACGAGTGTCCTCACCTTATGGCATTCTTCATGAGTTGTATGAGATGTGGGCAGAACCAATGCAGATACCCGACTTTTATTTAAATTAAAGCAGTACTTGGCAGTAATGGGGCTATGCATGAGATTATTTTGCAACTTAAGACTTTTTGGCATATAAACATGGTCATCCATAGGATGTACACACACTAAATAAACTATTCCTTGCACTCATCTTTTCCGCTAAAAGTTATGTAACTATATGAATACTCAATACAATTGGTGCTTTAAATATACAGAGTTTTGGAAGTATATGGTTATGGTTGTAGTGGTAGAGGACTAGCAAGGCAGAGATTGAGAGTTCACTTCCCATCACAGTATATATTGAAGCTAAATTCAGTAAATCTGGCTATTTGTGGAATGACACCACAAATGGTGCTCAGTGAACATAAAATTCCAACAAGGAGTGGGAAATTGGGTCAAATCCCCACCCAGCAGTGGCCTATGGAGAACTACAGAAAGCAGGTGAATCATCGATGCCGGAGGACAAAGCAGCCAAAGGGAAGTGGTTGGGGGTGTGGGAGCGGAAAGCCCCACTGACAATGCGTGCATCGCTCAGGTGAACAAAGAGGGAAAGGGCGCCACACGACGCTACTCATTCTGTAAACGGCAGTCAGCATCCACCACCCAGAATTATCATGTTGATCCATATGTAGAGGATTCACATTCACACTTGAAAGCATTTGCTGGCAGGTGAAAACTACAGTCTTATTTCAAGATCACCCTGAACAGTCATTTTGTGGAACTCCTGACTGTGTTTGTGCCTTCTGTAGGAGATGAGCTGCAGACATGATGAGAATCATGTGTACCTCCAGCAAATTCAACTCCTGTAGGAAATAGGTGAAATAATGGCCAGAATGTCTGCTGTTTCCAATGGGTAGCTGTCAACCCAAGAAGCACCTCTGCAGTAAAGAGACAGCAGCACATCAAGCTACTGGAAAAGTGACAGCGACAGAATCACTAGTAACCCTCACCATCTAAATTCACCTCCTTTGCTCATGCTTACAGAGTTGGCCCTGTAAGCCAGTGATTCGTACAATAAAATACAATTACTACCCAATAAATACGCAATGAAAAAAGGTTTAGCTGTTGAGCTAATTAAAAACTCAACTTATGTTGCAACTCCATAAGACACAATTACCAACAGAGAAATATTAGTTAACTTATCATAAGCCACAGTGAAGCCTAATCGGTAGTTCCTTTATCCACTTGTCCCACTTTCAATGAAATTCCACGTACAAATTTTACTGGATACAGCCTGTCACTATTTTGTGCTTTTCCAAGAAATTGATACTTGCCTCAAGTTCTACATTTCTATTATTCCTAGTACAGTTGTATCTCTCTTTATGTCATCTTAGTACTGACACCTGCTCACCCTTGTACACACTTTCCCAACTCCATTCATCTTGTTACCTCTCACTTCCTACTCTCATTAACTGATTTTCTTATAATCCTTTCTGTTACTTCTTCAACACAACATGATTGCAGTGTCTGCACCCACTCATTCCTTTCAGTTTTGACATCAGAGTTGATTGCACCCACTCAAACTTTTTCACCTCAACCTTTTTGATGTTTCTGAAGTTTGATGGGGAAAGAAAAATATTAAAAAGAATAAAGCTCCTCAATATATTGGATAAGATTGAAAACTAAATTCTTCACATACTGAAAAAGCAGTAAGATTTAATCTTCGCACTATTCATAATAAAATGTTCTTCATTAACATGTTTATGATTTTATCAAATGCAGTGGACTGAAGAAATGTATCATGTAAGTTTTAATTAGTCCATTTGCAAGGTACAAAATAATCTGAAGTCCCACAGTCCACATGATATTCAAAAACAATAATGGGACAGGCCTTGATCGCTGATTTTTGGACTGGGGGCCTGTGACCAGTTATGTTCTGGGTCCAGTTTTATTCATCATTTATATAAATGATTTAAGATGAAAATATAGAAGACATAGTTTGTAAGTTCAAAGAAGATACCAAAATTGGTGGTATAGTGGACAGTGAAGTATGTTATCTAAGATTACAAAGAGATCTTGATCAATTGAGTCAATGGACAGAGGAGTAGCAAATAGAGTTTAATTTGGATAAATGCAATGTATTGTATTTTGGTAAAACAAACAAGGATAGAACTTATATAAGTAAAAGTAGGGCCTTGATTAATGTTGTAGAACAGAGAGATCTAGGGGTTTAGGCACATAATTCTTTGAAGTTTGCATCAAATATAGATAAGGTAGTGAAGAAGGCATTTAGCACACTTGCATTCATTCCTCAGACCTTTCAGTATATGAGTTGGGACATGAGGTTGTACAACACGTTGGTGAGGCCTCTTCTACAGTATTGTGTTCAGTTCTGGTTGCCCTGTTACAGGAAGGATATTATTTAATTGGAGATGGTTAAGAAGAGATGTACCATGATGTTGGAGGGAATGGAGGATTTGAGTGAAAAGGAGAGGATGGATAGGCTGAGACCCTTTTCATTGGAGTATAGGAGGTTGAGAGACAGGTTTATAAAATCATGAGGGGTGAATGGCAAATATCGTTTCCCTAAGGTGGGGGATTTCAAGACTAGGAGGCATTTTTTAAGGTGAGAAGAGAAAGATTTTAAAAAGTCATGGGGCAATTTTATTTACGCAGACAATGGTTCATGTGTAGAATAAACTTCCAAAGAAAATGGTAAATGTGGATATAGTTACAATGTTTAAAAGACATTTAGATATGTACAGTAATAAGAAATGCTTGGAAGGATACATGAGAACGAGGAGCAGGAGTAGGCCGTCTGGCTCTTTGAGCCTGCTCCGCCACTCAATAAGATCATGGCTAATCTTTACGTGGACTCATCTCCACTTACCCTCCCTCTCACTGTATCCCTTAATTCCTTTATTAATCAAAAAATTACCTTAGCTTTAAAAGCCATTACTGAAGTAGCGCCAATACCTTCCCTGGGTGGGGTATTCCATAGATTAACAATCCTCTGGGTGAAGACATTCCTTCTCAGTTCAATTCTAAACCTGCTTCCTCTAATCCTGAGGCCATGACCTCTTGTCCTAGTCTCTCCTACCAGTGGAAACATTCTATCATTTTTTTATTTTATCGATCCCCTTCATAATTGTAAATGTTTCTATAAGATCCCCCCTCATTCTTTTGAACTCCAATGAATATAATCCCAATCTACTCAGTCTCTCCTCATAAGCCAACCCCCTCAACTTCAGGAATCAACCTAATGAACCTCCTCTGCACCCCCTCCAGTGCCAGTACGTCATTTCTTAAGTAAGGAGGCCGAATCTGCACACAGTACTCCATGTGTGGCCTCACCAGCATTTTGCAGCTGTAACATTACCTCTCTGCTTTTAAACTCAGCCCCTTTAGCAATGAAGGAGAAAATTCCAAATGCCTTCCTCATTATTGTTGTACTTGCAGACCAACCTTCTGCGATTCATGCACATGGATACCCAGTCCCTCTGCAAATCAGCATGCTGCAACTTATCACCATTCAAGTAATAACCTATTTTGCTATTACTCTTATCAAAATGTATGACTTCACATTTACTAATATTGTATTCCATCTGCCAGACCTTTGCTCACTCACTCACTGTTCCTCTGCAAATTTCACAGTCCTCTGCACACTTTGCTCTGCCATTCATCTTATTGTCATTGGCAAGTTTTGACACCATACACGTGGTCCCCAATTCCAAATCAACCATAGAAATTGCAAATAATTGTGGCCCAATACTGATCACTGAGGCACACCACTAGTCATGTGCGGCACCTTGTCAAAGGCCTTTTGGAAGTCAAAGTACACTGCATCCACGGGTCCCCATTGTCCACCTTGCTTGAAATGTCATCACAGAATTCCAACAGATTTGTGAAACATGACCTACCTTTCATGAACCCATGCTGCATCTGTACAATGGGACAATTTCTTTCAAGATGTGCTGCTATTTCTTCCTTGATGATAGACTCACACATCTTCCCCACTATTTAAGTTAAGCTCACTGGGCTATAATTCCTCACCTTTTGTCTACTTACCTTTTTAAACAGCCCAAGCGCAGGTTGGGGGGTTATGCTCAGTATGGAGTGGTCAGAACAAAAGGAATGTTATCATGTTGTACGATTGAATGACTCCATGACTTGGCAGAAGTCTTTCCTTCATTCTCCACTTTCCCAAGCTAGAGATTAGGAAACAAAACTTATGGAGAAGAAGCCATCTTTGTACAACTGTTTAACAGAATTTAAGCAGTAACCTTGAGATCATCCCATATGCAAAACATGTCTGTGGCTCTACTCAGCCAGTGACTACAACTACAACCCAGCTGCTGTGTGATCTCAGCGTTGTGTACCATCTGCACAAAAGTAAATTCCATTTTACAAATTATTTGAAAACATTCTGAGCACTTGTTCCATTCTAATTAATATCTTTGGCTCAAAATAGTATCACAAATAGAACATTTGAAGGGCACACATTAAGTATTAGAAAAATGCAGAAGCATTATCTAATTAATTTCTGACATTGCTTCGTAAAGATTTGCTTTACTCAGAATAAATGGAATGGGATAGCCATTTAATGTGTTAACTACTGACAGGTTGAAGTTGGCCAAGAGTTTGCTCAAAAAATAATAGAACCAGCAACAAAATTCATTTGAAGATCAATCACAGAATTGCTGAATTGTTACAGTGCAGAATGAGGCCATTCAGCCCATCTAATCTGCACTATCTATCTGAGCTTTTTAATTTAGTGCCAAACTCCTGTCTTTTCCCTCATAATCTTGCATGTTGGTTCCTATTCAATTATCCAATGTCCTCCTAAATGCCTGACTTGAACTTGCCTCCATCACACTTCCAGGCAGTCCATTTGAAACCCTAAATATTGACCGTGTGAACAAGTTATTTTCTCATTTGCTTCTTTTGAAAAACACTTAAACTCTATGCTCTGTTTCTCAATCTACTTTTAAGTGGGCAGAGTTTTTTCCCAATCTACTCTGTCCAGACTCCTCAACCTTTCATTATAGACATTGAGACTTTCTGAGCATGGGGTGTAATCATATTCATGAGCCAGATAGACATGTTCAGATATTTCAAGGTAGCTCAAAATTCTGATGATACAGCACAGTGGTTCAGAAACCATGTATCATGATTACTACCAGAATAGTGAGCATTAACAAGACTAGTGCATTAAGTATGCAGACATTGGCTACACACTGAGATAGTGATTGTGGTAACTGTCTGAATTTATATGTGGTGCCCACAAGACCATCAGTGTGTAGTCAACAATACCCAACACAACTGGGAGATCTGCTATCCTGAGGACGGATGGTGCTTGTTCTGCCTGCTTCCCTCTAAAATGCCAGCACTTCCCTTTGTCTGCATACCATTTATTAGCCATCACTCTTATAGAGCAATGTGAGGGGAATTGAGAGGTGCTGGAGATGACATCGTAAGAAATCAACTCAGTATATTGTCTGCCAAGTCTCTTGAAGTTCCTCATCAATGATGTCAGTCCTAACCTCATACTCTCTGCTCACATCTCCACCCTCTCTGCTTTCACGCAACCCCAACACAAACCACAGTGACTGCACGACAGGTCACTCTACGTTCTTTCCCTCTCAGTTACACAATCATTACTATATTGTGTACAATCATGACCCAAATTTCCCAATATCTCACACCTTGCATGGGGAATGTTTTACCATGATACTTACATTTAAAGAACATGGTCAATTCCTTCTCAGAACCTTCTTTTGAGTGGGAGAAGATCATATATATAGACAGGAGGTTATGTCCAGGAGAGAAGCCTATGTGCGCACACTCCATCCCCCTACCACCCCACCTCCATCCCCCTCCCCCCAAAAAAAATGCAAAAAGTAAGTTAAGGGCTTTGGCAGTCTTGAGAACTCAGGGTTTTTTTTCAGCCATTCAATGTTTTGAGGTTTGAGTTGTTGTTAAACTAGATGCCGTAGCTTGCTGGTGGACTCTTCTGAGAAGAGAAAGCACCTGAGAAAGCACTCTTCTGTGGAGCTTGTGTTGGATCTGTTTTCTGAAGACTTACTGGGGCTTTAGTGTGCAAACAGCTCTCCTTCTCATCACTCCTCTCAACTGCTCGGGCCATCCCCTCTCTTTTTGGTTTCTCCCCTCACACTGAGTCCCAAGGGAAGCACCCTAGCAGACCTTCAATGAGTGTGAAAAAACTGTTTTGAAGGCAGTTAAAAACACCGCAGAACCACTTAAAACATACGTTCAAAAGTCAGAATGAGCATTTATAGATCAATAAAATCTATATAAATCTGCGTAAATAAAATTGTGAGCAGCATGGTGGCTCAGGGGTTAGCATTACTGCCTCATAGTGACAGGGACCCAGTTCAATTCCAACCTTAGGTGACTGTGTGGAGTTTGCACATTCTCCTTGTGTCTGCGTGGGTTTCCTCCCACAGTCCAAAGATGTGCAGGTTAGGTGGATTGGCCAAGGGAAATGCAAGGTTACAAGTACAGGGTGGGAGGATGGGTCTGGTTGGGATGCTCTTTGGAAGGTTGGTGTGGACTTGATGGCCTGCTTCCATACTGTAGGGAGTCAATAAAAAAAATGCCTTTACACCTAAAAGGAGTTAAAAAATGTATTAAAGAAAAAGAGAGATCCTATGAAGTGGCCAAGAGCAGTGGGAAATCAGAAGATTGGGAAGGCTACAAAACCAAACAGAGGATAACAAAGAGAGAAATAAGGAAGGAGAGGATCAAATATGAAGGTAGGCTAGCCAGTAATATTAGAAATGATTGTAAAAGTTTCTTTCAATACATAAGAAACGAACGACAGGCAAAAGTACACATTGGGCCACTTCAAACTGATGCTGGAAGCCGAGTGATGGGAGATAAGGAAATAGCAGGAGAACTTAACAAGTACTTTGCGTCAGTCTTCACAGTGGAAGACATGAGTAATATCCCAACAATTAAAGGGAGTCAGGGGGCTGAGTTGAGTATGGTTGCTATTACAAAAGAGAAAGTGCTAGAAAAGCTAAAAGGTCTTAAAATTGATAAATCTCCTGGCCCCGATGGAATACATCCTAGAGTTCTGAGGGAGGTGGCTGAGGAAATAGCGGAGGCATTGGTTGAGATCTTTCAAAAGTCACTGGAGTCAGGGAAAGTCCCGGATGATTGGAAGATCGCTGTTGTAACTCCTTTGTTCAAGAAAGGATCAAGACAAAAGATGGAAAATTATGGCCAATTAGCCTAACCTCAGTTGTTGGTAAAATTCTAGAATCCATCATTAAGGATGAGGTTTCTAAATTCTTGGAAGAGCAGAGTCTGATTAGAACAAGTCAACATGGATTTAGTAAGGGGAGGTCGTGTCTGACAAACCTGTTGGAATTCTTTGAAGAGGTGACAAGTAGGTTAGACCAGGGAAACCCAGTGGATGTGGTCTATCTAGACTTCCTCTAGACTTCCAAAAGGCCTTTGATAAGGTGCCACACGGGAGGCTGCTGAGCAAGGTGAGGGCCCATGGTGTTCGAGGTGAGCTACTGGTATGGATTGAGGATTGGCTATCTGACAGAAGGCAGAGAGTTGGGATAAAAGGTTCTTTTTTGGAATGGCAGCCGGTGACAAGCAGTGTCCCGCAGGGTTCAGTGTTGGGGCCGCAGCTATTCACATTATATATTAATGATCTGGATGAAGGAACTGGGGACATTCTAGCGAAGTTTGCCGATGATACGAAGTTAGCTGGACAGGCAGGTAGTACTGAGGAAGTGGGGAGGCTGCAGAAGGATCTAGACAGTTTGGGAGAGTGGTTCAGGAAATGGCTGATGGAATTCAACGTGAGCAAATGCGAGGTCTTGCACTTTGGAAAAAAGAATAAAAGCTTAGACTACTTTCTAAACAGTGAGAAAATTCATAAAGCCAAAGTACAAAGGTATCTGAGAGTGCTAGTCGAGGATTCTCTAAAGGTAAACATGCAGGTTGAGTCTGTGATTAAGAAACCGAATACAATGTTGTCATTTATCTCAAGAGGGTTGGAATATAAAAGCACCGTTGTGCTACTGAGACTTTATAAAGCTCTGGTTAGGCCCCATTTGGAGTAGTGTCCAGTTTTGGTCCCCACACCTCAGGAAGGACATACTGGCACTGGAGCGTGTCCAGTGGAGATTCACATGGATGATCCCTGGAATGGTAGGTCTAACATGCGAGGAACGGCTGAGGATCCTGGGATTGTATTCATTGGAGTTTAGAAGATTCAGGGGAGATTTAATAGAAACGTACAAGATAATACATGGCTTGGAAAGGGTGGACGCTAGGAAATTGTTTCCGTTTGGCGAGGAGACTAGGACCTGTGAACTCAGCCTTAGAATTAGAGGGGGTCAATTCAGAACAGATATGCGGAGACATTTCTTCAGCCAGAGGGTGGTGGGCCTGTGGAATTCATTGCTGCAGAGTGCAGTGGAGGCCAGGACGCTAAATGTCTTCAAGGCAGAGATTGATAAATTCTTGATGTCACAAGGAATTAAGGGCTATGGGGAGAATGCTGGTAAGTGGAGTTGAAATGCCCATCAGCCATGATTGAATGGCGGAGTGGACTCGATGGGCCGAATGGCCTTACTTCCACTCTTATGTCTTATGGTCTTATGGAGTTGTGGATGAACCTTTTTAAATAACGTTGGAGATGGATCTTTCCTGGGTGAAAGTGTCAATAGGTTTTACAATTGGGGGAAGGGTAAATATGATGCTGCAAGACAGGATCTGAGGAGCATATGTTGGGAGCATAGGCTGTCAGGAAAGGATGTCTATGAAATGTGGATCTGTTTCAAGGAACAGTTACGATGTGTCCTTGATATGTATGTACCTGTCAGGCAGGAAAGAGATAGTCGTGTGAGGGAACTTTGGTTGATGAGGGAGGTTGAATGTCTTGTAAGGAGGAAGAAGGAGGCTTACATAAGGTTGAGGAAACAAGGTTCAGACAGAGCGTTGGAGAGATACAGGATAGCCAGGAGGGAGCTGAAGAAAGGGATTAGGAGAGCTAAGAGAGGGCATGAAAAATCTTTGGTGGGTAGGATCAAGGATAACCCCAAGGCCTTTTATGCGTATGTGAGAAACATGAGAATGACGAGAACGAGGATAGGTCCGATCAAGGACAGTAGTGGGAGACTGTGTATTGAGTTGGAAGAGATAGGAGAGGTCTTGAATGAGTACTTTTCTTCAATATTTACAAATGAGAGGGACCGTATTGTTGAAGAGGAGAGTATGAAACGGACTGGTAAGCTAGAGGAAATACTTGTTAGGAAGGAAGATGTGTTGGGCATTTTGAAAAATTTGAGGATAGACAAGTCCCCCGGGCCTGACAGGATATATCCTAGGATTATGTGGGAAGCAAGAGAGGAAATTGCAGGGCTGTTGGCAATGATCTTTTCGTCTTCACTGTCAACGGGAGTGGTACCAGGGGACTGGAGAGTCGCGAATGTTGTGCTTGATTAGACACTGCTTGATGCGGGACAGCCAGCACGGATTTGTGAGGGGTAGGTCTTGCCTTAAAAGTCTTATTGAATTCTTTGAGGAGGTGACCAAGCATGTGGTTGAGAGTAGAGCAGTGGATGTAGTGTACATGGATTTTAGTAAGGCATTTGATAAGGTTCCCATGGTAGGCTTATGCGGAAAGTCAGGAGGCACGGGATAGTGGGAAATTTGGCCATTTGGATTAGAGAATTGGCTAACCGGTCAAAGTCAGAGAGTGGTGGTAGATGGTAAATATTCAGCCTGGAGCCCATTTACAAGTGGAGTTCCGCAGGGATCAGTTCTGGGTCCTCTGCTGTTTATAATTTTTATTAATGACTTGGAAGAGGGAGTCAAAGGGTGGGTCAGTAAATTTGCAGACGATACGAAGATTGGTGGAGTTGTGAATAGTGAGAAGGGCTGTTGTCGGCTGCAAAGGGACTTAGATATGATGCAGAGCTGGGCTGAGGAGTGGCAGATGGAGTTCAACCTTGTCAAGTGTGAGCTTGTCCATTTTGGAAGGACAAATAAGAATGCGGAATGCAGGGTTAACGTTAGGGTTCTTAGTAAGGTGGAGGAGCTGAGGGATCTTGGGATCTATGTTCATAGCTCTTTGAAAATTGCCACTCAGGTGGATAGAGCTTGTAAGAAGGCCTATGGTGTATTAGCATTCATTAGCAGAGGGATTGAATTCAAGAGTTGTGAGGTGATGTTGCAGCTGTACAGGACCTTGGTAAGGCCACATTTGAAGTACTGTGTGCAGTTCTGGTCGCCTCACTTTATGAAAGATGTGGAAGTTTTGGAGAGGGTGCAGAGGAGATTTACCAGGATGTTGCCTGGAATGGAGAATAGGTCATACGAGTATAGGTTGAGAGTGCTAGGCCTTTTCTCATTGGAACGGCGAAGGATGAGGGCTGACTTGATAGAGGTTTATAAGATGATCAGGGGAATAGATAGAGTAGCCAGTCAGAGACTTTTTCCCCGGGTACAACAGAGTGTTATAAGGGGACATAAATTTAAGGTGAAGGGTGGAAAGTATAGGGGCGGCTGTCAGAGGTAGGTTCTTTACCCAGAGAGTGTGGGGGCATGGAATGCGCTGCCTGTGGGAGTGGCAGAGTCAGAATCATTGTTGACCTTAAAGTGGCAATTGGATAGGAACATGATAGGTGGTTAAGCTAGGACAAATGTTCGGCACAACATCGTGGGCCGAAGGGCCTTTTCTGTGCTGTATTGTTCTATGTTCTATGTTTAAATCAATGAGTGGGCTTATCATGTAGCAAGTTCAGGGCAGATTACTATCTTAAAATGGTGCTACAATTAGCCTTAATTAAAGAGATTAATCAACCTTGGAACTGTTTTAGTGCAGCCCAATTCAACATGGTGGGTGGTAGACTTAAAAATATAGAAAGAGCACATTTGTGGTTCCTGCTGTCTAGGACATTAACACATGCCAATATGTTTCTAGGCCAGCTCTACAATCAAGGTATTATATTTCCACAACTGAATCAGTTCAGTTGTATTTCTATTGCATTGGTATTGAGATGTCTTACAGATGTTTTGGCGAGCATAAGATGCAAGTCAGTTATGTTTTCCTTGATTAATACAATCTGAAGACCTTGCTTCTGATACATGAAAGAAATAAGTGGAATACATTCGCAATTATTTACCGGCACACCTCTTAGCTTTTCTCCTCGCGTCGCAGGAAAACAAACTTGAAATATCTAAAACTGCACTTTTACAGTTTCAGATTTAGAAATCTCTGAGAAATATCAGGAAATGTACGTGGGCTCTAAGAGTACAAAATATATTTCCCCCAGGTAACTCTGGGGTATGCCCCACAGGGACTTTTCTTCTGAGCACTTATTAAACTGTGAAGAAGCAGTGTCATTTGAGCACTCAGGAGACGGCTGTCCTTATTCAGTTTTGAGAGTTACTCCAGGCCTGAGTTCAATGCTCAGAAATATAAACTCTGGCCAATGGAATAACTGGTGAATTTTTGGTGGTGATGACAGAAGATCTAAAATCTTGAGGAGCAATGGCTGCTTCCAGGCTAAGTATCTTTCATAAAGACTTGAGTTTTCTTTAAGCACCCATGAGGAAACCACCTCATGTGTTCATTACTGCGTCATTTTGTTCAAAAGCAGAGACTCTTTTGAACAACTGAAGGGAAACCCATAGAACTGTGTGGCAAGGAGAAATGAGCAGAGAATTTGCCTTTCAGCAATTCAAAAGAACAAAGAAAATTACAACACAGGAACAGGCCCTTCGGCCCTCCAAGCCTGCACCAATCCAGATCCTCCATCTTAACCTGTGACCTATTTTCTACAGATCTGTACCCCTCGGGTCTCTGCTCATTCATGTATTCGGTCTAGATATACCTTAAATGACGCTATCAGTGCCCACCTCTACCGGTAAGACATTCCAGGCACACAGCACCCTCTGCATAAAGAACCTTCCATGCATATCTCCCTTAAAGTTTTCCCCTCTCACCTTGAACTCATGACCCCTAATGATTGAGTACCCCAACCTGGGAAAAAACTTCTTGCTATCCACCCTCTTTATACCTCTCATGATTTTGTAGACCTCAATCAGGTCCCCCTTCAACCTTCATCTTTCTAATGAAAATAATCCTAACCTACTTAACCTCTCTGTATAGCTAGCACCCTCCATACCAGGCAACATAATGGTGAACCTCCTCTGCACCCTCTCTAAAGCACCCACATTCTTTTGGTAATGTGATGACCAGAACTGTACACAGCATTCCAAATGTGGCCAAACCAAAGTCTTATACAACTGTAATATGACCTGCCAACACGTGTACTCAGTATCCCATCTGTTGAAGGAAAGCATGCCGAATGCTTTCTTGACCACTCTATCAACGTGCATTGCCCCCTTCAGGGTGCAATGGATCTGAACACGCAGACCTCTCTGTACATCATTACTACATCAAACTTAGTAGATAGCAGTTTACTTATAATTTACTTATAATACTGAATTTTTGAAGCAATCGTGTAAATATCCTTAATGCAAAATTAATATGTTTCACTTTAATAAGACTATTGGTGTGCATGAAGATGTCTTAAGATGTTATATATTAATGAAGAAAGTACATAACAATTGGTGATGTGTTTACTTTTGCAATGGCATCAAAGCAAACATTTGAACTCGATAAATGATTATTCCAGGTTCAATTTTTCTGCCCATTGCTCCATTTTGGAGTTTGCAAATGATGCCAGTCATGCTGACATGTTGTAATTTTATTCAGGTCACAAAGTTGCTGATTTAATTGAGAAATTTAGTGATGAGTAAGCATGATTCCTCATGAAACTGAATATTTCCAGTTACCAACCTTGATTGAAAATCCAACCCCACACATGACTCCAAATGCATGGTGATATAGGGCAACTCTTAACTGAATCGTAAAACAGCCTAGCATGCCACACAATTGCACTCAATTAGCTGGTTATTCACCACCTTCTCAAGGACAATAAATGCTGACCTTGCCAGCTATCTCCACAAATCATGTATACATTCTTAAAAAATGACATGAAAGTCATGCCAGACTCAGAAGGATTATAGATTCACACCTCCACCACAGAAAATAATCGCGATTCACTCTCTTCTGTATATTAAATTGAGGTCTTGTCTGTCTATTCCAGTCATATAATTTGAAGAAGAGTGGGAGTTTTTACACCAATATTTTTCTCTCAATGCACTGGAATAGACAACTGATCATTTATCCCATTGTTATTTTTTGACAGAGCCTAAAATTGCTGCACTTCAAAATAATTGATTGAATATGAGGCACTGAAATTATTCTGCGAAACATTAACACCCAGATTTTTCAGTTGAACTAATGAGGAGGCTCACAGTATCAACCGTTTTTATGGAGTAAATCAGATAGCAACTTTCAATAGCTGCACATATGAAATTAAGTGGGTGTAACTCATAGTTACTGTCCAATTTATTCTGATCCTCCACAAACTGCACCATAACAGTATCTCATAATTGATTCAGCATTCAGAGTATGAAACTGCAGTTCTTAACCACTACGAACATCAGAAAAATTTAAGGTTGGCGCATTAAGATGGAAATAACGTTTTTCAAAATGTGTTAAGTCTTAATTAGAATTAAAGAATCACAAACTGTAACAATCTCTTATTACAATCTCCACACAGACTGGTAACTTACAAAAAGAAATTCAAACTTCTAGTTGATCACTGAAAGGATGATGCAGCAAGAATTCATGTTTTAAAGACTTTTACCATGACAAAGATTAAAACGCTACTGATTAAGCACTATTTTTGCTGGTAACTTCTATTTAAACTGCAGAACAAATTTTTTTCCCTTTTACTTTTCATGCAACCAACAAACCTGCTTAACAGGTATAATTTAAACCGTCTTGTAAATAGAAATACAATGTCCCAGAAACAGCGCAAAATGATTTGCTTAATGGTTTGCATCTGTGCTTTTCCCCTCCCAGCCAGATAACATTTACACTCAGAATTGTGTTTCATTGTAATGTTTTTCTGGCAATTCTCTCTACAGTTCCAAGCCAGACATATCTTCCAGGTTTGTTTCCAATTCTCACAAATTCAGTCTTTACCAGCTACATGTGAGCTACTTGCCAGATGAACCAGAGAGATCTTTCATTTCAACCCTCTAGCCCTCTTTCCCAAAGTCAGTAAGACTACATTTTCTAAATTTCAGGATATCTGTAGAGAAGCCTGGGCCTGGAGCTAAATTTTCCTAGCCCTTGATCAACATGGGCATTGGTGAGTCAGTCAGGGGGAAATATACTGAGATCAGAAAAATGAGGGATCTTGAAGTTGATTTTCCACTAAAAGTCTGAATGGTGAGGTAACAATCTCAACAGTGAGTAGCAAGATATCTTTTGCATGCTTATGTGTCTGCCTCATTTATGTGTAGTTTGTTCCTCTCCTCCACCCAGGAGAACCTAGACAGCAGTAATTCCCAACATGACAGTCAAAGCAGATACCTGACACCTTCTGACTCCAATCTTGGTCACAAGTCTCCAACATCAGCAACCATCTGCACCTCCAACCACAGAGGTTGGCATCAGGCACACAGTAGAGTCACTGCATTGTCATGATGTATCTCCAATGGATTTAAAATATCATTACACTTTGCAATGCACTGACAACTTTAGCAAAGGCACAGATTTTACAGATTTAAGCAGTGTGCACCTCAGGGCTGTTCACTTGCTTTCTTAGTACTCACTGCCTTTGTGCCTACTTGGATGTTCACAGCATCTCTGCCTTGCCTTTTTGCATTTTGCTGCCCTATTCAGAGCCGACAGGCTCACTGTATCTCTGTCTGGTCTTCCCTCCAATGCAGACACAAAGGTGTATAGTTTGCCATGGTTGGCATCAACGATCAGTCAAGAAACTGGACATGTTGCTCTAAGGCAACATGTCACATCAATCTCTTATCTACAAAATGTGCCAGCAGTTTACTCAGCAAATAAACTGCAGATTTTCCAACCAAGTGGGCATGTCTCAAACTTCTGAAGGGAGTAGCCCATCAAGTCAAGGAACACTGTTTTCAATAAAGGGCTTCTGGTACAGTAGGTCAAGGGCATTGTCCAAGGGATTAGACATGGTCAGTTGGGAATTGGAGGTGATCAGTGGTTTCATATGGCTACAGTCCAAAGAATACGTCCTGCAAGTTGTGTGCAACCAGGCTGTGGGTTAGCAGTAAGGAGAAAGTGAGGAATGCAGATGCTGGAGATCAGAGCTGAAAAATGTGTTGCTGGAAAAGCGGAGCAGGTCAGGCAGCATCAAAGGAACAGGAGAATCGACGTTTCAGGAATAAGCCCTTCTTCAGGGGCAGTAGCAGTAAGTGGATTAGCAGTAAGTCAGCCAGGAGGCTGCACAAAGGTCAGTAAGGGGTCTGATCACCACCAGCCTGGATCTGACATGGGGATAGTGCATCACAATGGTTGTCATGACAAACCTATACACCAGGACTCAACAGGCAATGTAGAGAATTGAAGAAATAAATAAAAGATTTAGGTGGGAACATGAGGAATCTCACAATTAATGAGGTTGAAAGAGAGTACAATAAAGAACACCTCGTCATGCCCACTGGACTCAAAACATTAACTCTCTCTCTCTCTCTTTCTCCAGATGCTGCCAGATCAGCTGAGTTCTCCAGCACTTTGGTTTTTGTTTCAGATTTCCAGCATCTGCAACTCATTCTTTAATAAATAAAACAAAGGAATATGAAGGTTTTGAGGGAGGGGGGTGGGGGAGGGGGATGATCACTGAGACTAATAAACTGAACCTGCAACTCATCCTGCAAAAAGCAACCCAAACAGATTTCATCCTCATCCAAACTGCAAATGGGCAACAGAAATTTAAGGATGTATGCCACCAAATCTTGGTGTTTTGATTCTGTCTGAGCATGTGAGCTCTACTTGTGAGTAAACTGAGGCCCTTCAAGTGGCAATTGGTTAAACCAGATACTTACACATAATGGGTTCAAAGATCTGTAATCAGAGACTTGGCATGTAAAAGACATTTGTGGGACAGTGGTACTGTCTCTATCTCTGAACCAGGAGATCTGGGTTCAAATCCCACCCACTCCCAAAGTGCATAATAATATTTCTGAGTAGTTTGACTGGAAAATAACTCGTGTTTGTGAAACACATGTAGTGGGACACAAATCCTGGTCACATGCAATTGTGACCATATTGTTGGTCATTACAGATTGATCAGAGTCATCTCTGTGAAACAAAAGTAATCATAAGTAATCTCAAAAGTGCTACTTAGGAGCCAATATTCACAAAGCCTATCCATAGTGTCATTTGCTACAAAAGGAAGTAGAGCTGAGTTCTTCTCATTTTGAACTATAAACAGTCGTCAACATATTATTCAATGCTCCCTTCGGTGATGGCAGGAGTTGATGGTGGGGTCAAATTTTCAGTTATCCTATCTCACACTTGCAATCAGCTACTGTATTTGTGTGGCATTATGTGTTTGTCAGAATAAAGTCCACTGTGTCCAAGGTCTATGTACAGACATTTCAAGAAAGAGTTGGATAGAGCTCTTAAGGATAGTGGAATCAAGGGTTATGGGGATAAGGCAGGAACAGGATACTGATTGAGGATGATCAGCCATGATCATAATGAATGGTGGTGCTGGCTCGAAGGGCTGAATGGCCTACACCTGCACCTATTGTCTATTGTCTATTTCATGGTTACCCTTATTCAAGTCCTCCATGTTGCAGTGTATCGAGGACTGTGGTAAAGTATCATTTATGTTTGATGTGAATGCTGACTGCTCATCTCACTGAGGATCTGCATGTTTCTGACATTCCCCACAAAGGTTCATTAGAGCTGTGACCAGGGCTTCCTGTCATTGTGGCTACCTTGCAAAACTGCACAGAGAAATTGAGAAGAAACAAGCACAAGACCAGAAGCGACCTCTGGCAGCTGCCAAACAGCCTACACACAAAGGACACACAGCTGAAGGTTCCTTCAGGATACAGGGGAGTTACAGGAGATGCAGAGTCTATTTTCCTCTGTGCCAATCCCTCTAGATGAGTGATGCACACTGCCTTCACAGTATGAAGATGTTGCAGGACACTACCCCAGAATTCTGCCATCTGAAATGGGATCTGTGAACTGATGGGGTAGGCCGCCATCCTATCCTATTTATTGTCAAAGTTACAACTGAGCTAAATCTTAATGCAATTGGCTATTTCTCAAGATCCACTGGGGACCTGTGTGACATGTCTCAAACCTCAACTCACACATGTATCAGGACTGTTACTGGTGCAATTTATGACAGATCATGCCCACTCATCCTGTTTCCCTGCACAACTGGAGCAGGTAAAGAGAGAATGTGATGGATTCAGAAAAAATGGGAGAGTGGCAACAGTCTTTCAAAAAGCAAGACGAAGTCACTGAACAGGAGGAATATCATCTTGTGCATGACAGAACACAGTGCATGAGATACTGCATGCCAGACAGGCCTCAACTGACATCTAGTTCCAACAGATGGGACTTGGTGAAGTGATTATTCATTGACAGTAAAATTATTATTGAAAGACAAGGAGCTCCTGTTTATTTTCCCAAAAGCAAATTCAGCTTTATTTTTTTTATTGCTTTTCCTGTTGAACAGTGGAAGTTAATGATTGTGATGTAAACTGTGGGATTTAATATCATTTATTGTAAGCCTGGGACTCTGGTATTTTAAGCTTGTAGCCTTTGGGTTTCCTATGTGTCTGAAGTTAATACTTGTAAGTATTTCTGTAACCATGGTGATCTCTTGAGCTAGAGTGAATGTGCTTGTGTTTGTTTCTGCTCAAAAGGCCATAAATGTTTGTCAGACATAATGAATGGCATTCTTCTGTCACTGATCCCAATGTTAAGGCAGGACCTTGAATATTTAAATCATTAATACAGACAACTAATACTAATCATCTCTAATAATCAGTAAATGTAATTCAATTATTGAAAATTTACAATAAAACACAGCCGATCATGAACATTTTCTTTCTTTGAAAACCTGCTTTGATGGTCTGGTTAATTTTACTTGCTGCTATCCTGACTAGATATTTTAATCAACTTGTTTAGACATGTTATGATCCACCTTGGAGCAGCTGGGACTTGAACCCAGCCCATTATCCTTCGAATACTGAGGTGAATTATAGTGTTCCTTCTGCCACACTGAGGAAACTAAGTCTGTACAGTTTGACATGAAACCTGTGCTCTTACAGATATCCATGACTCAGTATGCTATTGAATGATATACCTTAACCATAAACCATGGAGGAAACGATTAGCTCTTTTTGTTATGGAATGGCATCAAAAAGCAATAAATGTTCACTTATAATGTTTCTCTTTTGCACGAATGACAGCCAATAATCATCAAAATGTGGGTCACAGTTCACAAAAAGACAACATACATTAACTTCCACACTGTTAAAAAGAGATCATAGCATTAAAATACCATAATAATAATAATAATAATAATAATACTTGCTTTTGTTTGGCAGTTTATCACATTAGATGATTTAATGTTCCTCACAAAATGAATTGCTTTTAAAGTGCAGTCTGGAAGCTAAAATGATGTCGCTTACTGAGACTTAAAGGGCTGTTTCACAAGAGCTGTCAGTCTTTGTTTTGCAACTCAAGTCTCCTCTTCCACTCTTAATGTTGTTAAATATTAGAAATTACACAAATCATGTATTCAAAATAAATTTATTTCATTTAAATAAAAGATAGATGCTACCTCAACAGTTACTGTTCCCAGCTTGCATCTTCTAAGCATACTTTGACAACAAGTCTTCATGACTGTTATAATTATCCAATATTTAGAAACAATCCCTCCCTAGATTGATTTTCTACTTATGACCAGACTTAATGGGAGCATAACTTTTTTTAGACCTTCCTTGCACCTGGGGGAGCAAATTAACATCTACCCCAAAGGGTTTCAATTGTTTTTTAATGGGTTAATGCCTTATTACACAAATGAATTTCATACCCATTAACATGTTTGCTATTAATGTTCTACTTTGTGATTTCCATCCATTAGAATTTAAGCTAAAACTCGAGCCTTATGCCTTCATTTTTTTATATGAATGATGTTCTTGCTTCTTATTATTCAAACCACTCCACTGATCATAAGCTTATCAGGCAATCTTAATCATATAATTAGTGAAATAATACACTGATATCAAAAAAATTCACTTTCTTTTTACAATAACATTTAAAAGAATAATGCATCTAAGCAGCAACTAAGTTGCAAATAATACACAATTCTACATCCTTCTATGTTAATTATGCAATTTAAAACTCAATATGTTACAAAACTAAAAGCAATACTCTATTAGAGCCATTATTTAGAACATGTATTTTCTGAGGTAACTGTATTTCAGGCTTCTTACAGTTTTATTCAGTCTCACTGTTAGCCTCTGATAGACACCTGTGTACTTGGTGCTCCATCTGACTTAAAGATAGAATGGAAGAAATCTTATGCCTACAGTAGACTGACTGCACAAAATTAAGTGCAATTAACAATTTATTCAATTACATAACACCCTCAGAAAAAATGAAGACACAATGTATTAGTTTTCTCAATGAAATCTTATGGAATAATTTCAAAATATTGGGCAATTCTAGCTCCAATGAAAGGTTTGCTATTAAGGTGCGTTTTATAGGTGCAAGTTGGAAGCATTAAACTAGAACATCGATATCATGAATTTGTACTTTTTTTTGCGAAATAGAAATCAAAAAAGTGTAAAGCATACAATGCAATTGAAAATAGAGTACAAGTCAACTTTTGGAAATTGAAGTATGAAGATCAACAATATTCAGGCAGCACACTTCACAAAATCCCCACTTAAATACAGAAGGTGCATGAAATAAATTATTCTTTCTCAAACTGCTGCTTTTTCTAATGTCAAAAATCACACAACACCCAGGTTATAGTCCAACAGGTTTATTTGGAAGTAAAAGCTTTCAGAGCACTGCTCCTTCATCAGACAGCTACCTGATTAAGGAGCAGCGCTCTGAAAGCTTGTGATTTTTAATTTTGTCCACCTCAGTCCAACACTGGCACTTCACATCATGGCTTTTTCTAATGTTATGTAGGTAATTCAGTAAGAAGATTTGAAAGTATTTGAAAACTTTAGCCAATGCTTTTAGCCTATTTCTTTCTGGCCAATCAGTGCTAACGAAAGTCATCATAGGTCCCAAGAACCATAGATTTCTCAGTCAACAGAGAGAGCCAACTGGTGGCGATTTTAACCCGAAGGTCAACACACCTTAGCTGAGAAGGCAGGATCTACACAATTGCTGTCATTCTGCATCACCCAAACTAGCCATCTGGCCTTCTCAACTACCCAGCGAATTCCAGAATTTTACAATTTTCCGAGTGAAGGACCTCATCTCATTTTTGTCCTAAGTTGTCATTTCTTCTCATTCTAGAATTGTCCGGCCAAGGGAATAACCTCGCAATGCCTACCCAGTCAAGCAGTCTCAGAAACTCATAATCTCCAATGAGATTACTACATTATTCTAAACTTCAGAAGCCAAAGATCCATTGTACTCAAGTTTTCCTTCTCTCATCGCAGAAGCCAGCCTAGTGAGCTTCTGTTGCTCCACTTTATGGAAACAAATCTTTCTTGAGTAAGGAGACCAAAATTGCACACCAGTACTCCACAGCCTTTTACAATTGTAGCCAATTTCCTTCATTTCACATTTGTAGAAAGCAAATTTCTTTGAACACCACCATTTAAGAGTTTTTATCATTTAATTTTTTTTATTCTTCTTCCGACCAAAGTGAAAAATGTCATATTTCCTCATATCATATTCCATCTACTACCTAACTGCATTTATTTGGTTTAGATATAGCATTCTTGACTCTGAGTCAAAAGGTTGTACATTCAAGTCTTGTTGGAGACTTGAGTAAATAACCTAGACTGACATTACAGTGAATACTGAGGAAGTGCAAATAGAAATGCCAACTCATATTTTCTGAATGTTATTTCTGGATTCATCAAGAAACAATTACAACAGGGACTATACTGCAAAAGTACTTTAATTGGTTGTAAAATGCGAAGAATCCCTAGGTCATAAAATGTATTCCCATAAATGCCTTCGGCTGTTTTAAAAGATCCCTTCACATCTGTTATTAAATAGCCGGTGACTGAGTCAGAAAAGTTCCAAAGCATAGTAAAACAATATATATGACTAATTGCTTCCTTCTCATGATTTTGCGTATGTGCTAAAAGTCATTAGTAACAAATTGGGTACGTAATCACTGTGCAAGGATAGATAAGAGATGTACATTAGGATCAGGCCAGAATTGCAATGAATCTGAATCTAAAAGAACTACCTCAGAAGTTGAAATTTTGTTGGGGCAATTACTGTGTCTGGAATCCTCCAAAAAAGTCCTCAACTCTGAGTTAGAATTAGAAATTTCAGAAGTTCCTGATTAACTTAATTTTAATTGTTACACAAGAAAGTCTTACTCCCGGGTAACTATTTAACTGGAACACCAACGCAACATTGACTTGAACCCCTATCCCATGACCATCACCTCAAGCCTTCAGACCTGGCAACGAATCCTGCAACCTTACCAGACGTGACACCCTGCCTCTCAGCTGTCACCAACCACCAGACCCAAGCCCAGTCAACCCAACACCTGACCCAGCCCCAGCAGCCCTTCTCTGACCCAATTCATTGGACCTCTCCAACCAAATCCCTTGAGCTGCCATTAGTACTCACCACATTTTCCTTCTCCCAGCTTCCACCCTATTCCCCCACATCTAACAGGCACCCTGAACCCCTCACTCACTTGGCACCCTACCCTCCTCACTTAACCAATCACCTAATCCCCAACAAGCTGCCAGCCCACCTATCACCCTACCCCACACTTATTTTACATATTCATCTTCTCACAGTGATATTCTAAAGAGGTTACAGGTATTTAAATCTCAAAATCTGGCACTTATAACAAAAATGGTGTGTGATAACAAGACTGATTCTCTCTGTTTTCATGCATTCAAGGATGCCTCAATCCTGTCTTAGAATAGAAAAGTCCCGGTCAGGAAATTTGTGGGAATATTTATCTAAATGAGTCTTTTTTGCGCAATGAGGATTACAAATAGTGTTCCACATCTTATTTAACACCACTGGAAAAATCACACTTTAGCTTAGTTCTTCGGTGTTAGATGTAACACTTTCATTTTATATATAGATAGCCTAAAATGTTTTGTCGAGACAAGACAAATTCACAAGTTCAAATGTCTTAAAATTAATATCTTTAAATAGTAACAAATGGTTAGCATATTCATATGAAATTCCATTTCAACTAAGACGCAAAATTATTTAAAAATGAATACCTAGCTATCTCAATCTTAAATATATTCAATGATCTGGCCTCCACAGCCTTCTGTGACAATGAATTCCATAGATTCACCACTCTCTGGTTGAAGAAGTTTCATCATTTACGAAATTTGAAAACAACACCATCATATTGGCCACTATCAAAAAACATGTAAAGTTGGATAGCCATGATCACTGACGTTGCAAAATGAAACATGACACTGCTACTCCTTTAACAAGGTTATTTTGACCTTGGTTATTTTTTGAGAGGAGTCGTAAAGGCAGAGGTTGTGAAATGTATGAATTAGCTACTTTAATAATGGCTAACAGACGCTGCCTAAGTCAACAATTAGAAAAGGCTTTCAGGTTTTATTTTAAAACACTTGTGCAATGAAAGGGATTTGCCAGTTCTCGCAGTTCAGGGGTTTTTCTAGTTAGTTTTAGCTGGGGACCCAAAGAAACAGCTCCATGCTGATCCTCTTGCTCTCTGACATCTCTCTCCTGTAAGAACCTGTATTTGAATCTACCATTTTGCCAAGGATGTTGCAGGAAATGGAACAACTCTTTGTTAAGTTGAGTTTTCGTTTTAGTAATGCCATTTACAAGTTTGCTGATGAAACCACCATAGTCGGTCAAATCTCAGATGGCGACGAAACAGACTACAGACGTGAGGTGGAAAACCTGGAAAAATGGCGCACTGAGAACAAACTAACTCTCAAAGCCGGCAAATCAAGGAACTCATTCTTGACTTTCATTGGGATGTTACTCATGCCCCCCTACACATTAACAGCGCAGAGGTGGAATGAGTGGAGTGTCAAGCTTCTGGGAGTGGTCATCCACAACAAGCTTTCTTGGACCCTTCATGTGGACACACTGTTACAACGGCCTAACAACGTCTCTTCTTGCTCAGGTAGCTGAGGAAATTAGGCATGATGGCGAATACCCTTACCAACTTTTATAGGTGCGCCATCGAGAGCATTCTGTCTGAATGTATGTGGGAAAAGATTTGCTAACACATGATAGGCCCACAAGAGCAAATTGGTCAAATTGTACCAGGACACCCAGAATTCCCGAGCAGCTCACGAACTGGGTCAGACGGTAGGCAGACAATGGAATACGCTTTCAAGCTCCCATCGACATGACAAGAAGTTCAAAGCCCTAAGGGCAGTTTCACAACTCAGCAACAGCAAAGCCACACAAAGACTAGGACAGACAGACAGGCACCACAGGACAATGGAACCATGATACTGTCAGAATGTTGCATTGTGTGAAGGAACAGGACATTCATCTGATAAACTGTTTTCCAATTAGTGCCCTTGCAACTAAATTACTCCATTTCCAGAAACATTGTATCTTCCCATTTCTTAATCAGTGTCATTGTGCAGCATTACTATAAAACTGGTCTCATCCTCAGCTCTGGGAGGAGAAATCAAATTATCTGTGCAGACTGTTAGTGACAGCCCCGCTGTCAGATGGAGAACTGGACGGTGCAGACCTTGGACCCAACCCGAAGACACCAGAGCATGGAAATGGCTCCAACGTGGAGCCAGACAGCTACCTCAGCCCTGGGAAGGTCCAGCAGTTTGCCGTCACCATGGGGATGCACACAGCTACCCCAGAGGGGCAAGACCAGCAGCAAATGGACACTGTTAACCTCGTAAACTGTTAAAATGGGGTTAGAAATTGCCAGCATCAATGTGCGTAGCATCAAATCGGCTACGCGATGTGTTTCTACGATGGCCTTCCTGGCCAACGTTAAAGCCGACGTCCTGTTTCTGCAGGAGTGTGGGATACCACACCTCAGCAGCTACAGGAGATGGTCGAGCTTGTGGGCCTATGGGCCGTCAGTTTGGTCAGGGGGCAACGATAGCCATGCCTCCGGCCTGGGTATCTTGTTGCAAGGAGGCAACTTCACCATCTCCGAGGTTAAGGAGGTGGTGGGCAGGTGCCTCCTCGTCACCGACGTCATATACAGGAATGCTCCCCTGAGACTGATTAATGTGTACACCCCAGTGGGTAAGAGTGAACGGTTGGCCGTCCTGCAGCAGCTTCCACTGTTGCTGGCTACGTCCAGGCCGGTCATTCTGGCCAGAGACTTCAACTGTATCGTTGATGCAGATGGATGATCCGGTGGGGGGGACAGTAAACTGGACTCCACATCCAGAGCCCTGATGGACACGGTAAAAGATGCCAAGCTGCACGACATCTTCAGCACCCCTGCAGATGGAGCGCAGCATAGATACACCTGATCACGGGCAGACGGGTCTATCCGCTCAAGGATAGATTACCTGTTTGTGTCCTGAACACTCTCGGTCAGATCCACCGACGTCAAGTCGGTATTCTTCTCTGACCACTGCCTCCTGCTGGCCGACTGTCACCTATAGGATGAGCAGTGGGCTGGTAAGGGAATGTGGAAGCTGAACACAAAGCTGTTGACCCCGGGAAACATTGAGGAGCTCAAGAGGGACTACGCAGGTTGGAGAACCGTGAAGCCCCTCTTTGAGTCCCCAGCGGACTGGTAGGAAACAGTAAAAGGGAACATCAAGAGGTTCTTCATCCTCAAAGGTGTTCAGGAGGCGGGAGAGAGGCGGGGAAAACTATCCCAGCTCCAGGAAAGTTTGCAGAACTTGCTCCTGCTGCAGACGATGGGGGTCAATGTAACGGAGGACCTCAAGGAGGTGAAGGGCCAGCAAGCCTCGCTCTTTGCCTCGGAGGCCTCCAAGATAATCTTCCGGTCCGGGGTCCACTCAGTGGATCAGGGCGAGACGTTTCTTCTTCCAGAAGGTGCACAAAGAGAGCTCTGTGCTCAGCAGCCTGAAGGAAGAAGATGGCTCGATAACGTCATCTCAGGCTGACGTCATGAGGATCAGTAAATCCTTCTATGCCAGTCTGTATGACGCAAAGCCAACCGACAGCGAGGCCCCTCAGTCGTTCCTGTCCTCTATCACGGAGGTCTTAGATGACAGAACACGCGAAAGGCTGGACCAGCCGCTATCTCTGGATGTGCTGACCAAGGCCCTTGAGTCCTTTGAAAAGAATAAAACTCCCGGAAGCAACGGCTTACTGGTCAAGCTCTATTCCGCTGTGTGGGACTTGATCGGCCAGGACCTGCTGGAGGTGTATGTCAGTATGCTTCGGGCAGGTACCATGAGGAAAGGCATCATCACCCTCATCTACAAGTGGAAGGGGGAGAGGGAGGAACTCAAAAATTGGACACCAATCTCACTGTTGAATGCGGATTACAAAATTCTGTCAAAGGTAATTGGCAACCGGGTCAGGTCTGCTCTGGAGTCGGTGACTCACCCTGACCAAACCTGTGCTGCGCTGGGCAGGAAGGCTGCTGAGAGTCTCGCACTCCTCAGATTGCCTGCGTGCAGGACAGAGGGTTGGACACCTACCTCATCAGCCTGGACCAGGAGAAAGCCTTTGACAGGATATCACAAAGGTATATGAGAGATGTTCTCTCCAAAATGGGCTTTGGGGAGGGAATCTGCAATTGGATCAGACTGCTCTACACCAACATTGTCAGTGCAGTCTCAATCAATGGGTGGGAATCAGATAGCTTCCCAGTCAGATCTGGAGTCAGGCAGGGCTGCCCTCTCTCTCCTGCCTTGTTTGTGTGCTGCATGGAGCCATTTGCTGAGTCCATCAGGAAGGATGCAAGCCTGAGAGGGGTGACTATTCCTGGCAGCGGGGGCCTGCAGCTTAAGGTCTCCCTATACATGGATGACATCGCCATTTTCCGCTCAGATCCACTGTCCGTGCGCAGTCTCATCTGCATATGTGACCAGTTCGAACGGGCCTCGGGGGCTAAGGTAAACCGAGGCAAGAGCGAGGCCATGCTCTTCGGGAACTGGGCCGACCAATCCTCAATCCCCTTCACCATCAGGACCGACCATCTGAAGGTGCTGGGTATTTGGTTCGGGGCGGCTGAAACTGGGCAGATGGAAGCTACGGTCGCTCTCAATTGCAGGAAAAAACCTGGTCATCAGGTGTGAGGTACTGTCATTGCTATTATACATGGCACAGGACTGGCCTATTCCCAGAACCTGTGCCGCTGCAGTTACCCGGGCCATCTTCCAGTTTATATGTAGATCAAAGAGGGACCGGGTCCGAAGGGACTCGCTGTACAAAGATCTGGGCAACGGTGGAAAAAATACACCCAATGCCACCCTCACCCTGATGGCTACCTTTGTGTGTGGCTGCATCAAGCTGTGTGTGGATCCCCGGTACGCAAACACCAAGTGTCACTACGTACTGAGGTTCTACCTGTCCCCGATGTTGCGAAGGATGGGCCTGGCCTCGCTGCCGCGGAATGCTCCGAGTAGTTGGACTGTTCCGTATCACCTGTCCTTCGTGGAGAAGTTTATGAAGAAAAACACCTTTGACCACAAGTCCATCAGGAAGTGGTCAGCACGTAGTGTCCTTGAGACCCTTCGGGAAAAGGAGAGGATGGATCCTATCGAGCGGTTCCTGAGCAGACTGTCAAAGCCATTTTGCAGAATGCCTCATCACCAGAACTTTCCAACAAGCACCAAGACATGGATTGGCTGGTGGTGAGAAGGGCTCTGCCTGTGAGATCCTTTATGCACGCCCGGACTCTCAGCCGCACCGCACGCTGCCCTTGAGACTGTCACACACCTCCTTCTGGAATGTGCCTATACAGAAGAAGTCTGGAGAGGAATGCAGTGGTGTTTGTCGAGGTTCGTTCCGAGCAGCGCCGTGACGCGGGACTCTGTGCTGTATGGACTGTTCTCCGGGACGCACACCAAGACGAATATCAACTGTGCCTGGAGGATCATCAACTCAGTGAAGGACGCTCTCTGGACGGTCCGAAACCTGTTGATCTTCCAGCTGAAGGAGTTGACCTCGACTGAGTGTTGCAGACTGGCACATTCCAAGGTCCAGGACTACGTGTTGAGGGACATGCTGAAGCTTGGGGCAACTGCTGCCAAGGCGCGGTGGGGAAAGACCATCGTGTAACATCTGCCTGCCTAAAGAAGAACAGGGGGCCCATGCAGTCATTTGGGCTCTGCTGACGCCTCAGCTAAAAAATGTAATTGTACAGACCTGTAAATAGGAACGATTACTCTGTTTCGGTATGCAAAGAAATGGAATGTTTACATATGTATAGCATGTCCACTTGATTAGATCATCAAAGTATTTTATGAATAAAGTATATTTTTGAAATAAAAAGAAGTCAGCTAGTCTGTTTTCTCCTCCAGCAATATCGCTTGCAATAAACTGTTTGTAAATTTCACTTCAAGTTGTGTTTTGTGATCTCTAATCTACTGGACAAATTTCTCCAACAATGTATCAATACCTGGTATGGCAACTGTACCATTCATGATCATAGGCTATTTCAGAGAGTGATGAACTCGGCCCAGACAATCACAAAGGCCAACCTCCCATCTATAGAATCCATCTCCCAAGCTTACTGTCAAGGAGAAGCCACCAGCATTCTCAAAGATCCATCCCACCTTGGTAATGTTCTTCTACAACCTCTACCATCAGGGAGAAGGTATTAGAAGCCTGAACACATGCACTGGCCAGTTTTGAAACAGTTTCTACCCTACTGTTGTTAGCATACTGAGTGGACTCACAAACACTTAACATTCGCCTGTACCTGTTTACCTATTATTTACTTATCTATGTGATCTGCTTGCATTGCTCACAAGACAAACCTTTTCGCTGTGCCTCAGTACATGTGACAATAAATTCTAGTCCATTCAAATAGTTATGGTATTCTAAATTTGGTTTTCTTTTGTTCTTATGTAAATAAATTATTCCTTTAACACTGGGTGGTTTGACCAGTTGTGTCGCTCCTGGAATATTCACCTGATATCTGCTAGAAACAACTAGTACATTTAGGTTCTGGGCGATCTTCTTAAAATGTCTTGAGAAAGTCTGGTCTAGTCCATAACAAACATTTGAAGAGGAAAAAGAATGTCTCCTTTATAAGAGTTAATTAAATTACTGCATGTTTGTATGGTATAACATGACTTTGTCCCAGTTGTGAGCATCATTGTCATTCTTATGCAAACAGATAAAACACGCAAGATTGTGAGAATAACCAGCTCTAATTTGATGCATAATTCCAAGCTGCTTTACTAGGGTGGCGTGGTGGCTCAATGGTTAGCCTCACAGCACTAGGAAACTGGCTTCGATTCCATCCTCAGGTGACTGTGTTAGGTTTGCACATTTTCCCTATGTCTGTGTGGGTTTCCTCCCACAGTCCAAAGATGTGCAGGTTAGGTGGATTGGTTGTACTAAATTGCCCATAGGGTGTAGCATGGATTAGGCATATGGAATGCAGAGCTATGGGGATAGGGTAAGGAGTGTGTCTGTGTGGGACAGCCAGTGTGGACTCAATTGGATTTTATGTTTCTGTTGAAGAATGCTCATAAGTCTGATGATGTTTAAAAAGTATATATTTCTAGAAATGTTCCTATTATATGGACTGCTATGAAATGCAGCTTAAACATTTCTGATGCTCTGCTGTAGATCATCTCTTCTTGTTTTGAAAGGTGACTTGTGAAAAAACAAAGCAATAAATAGATCCAATTGTTCGAGAAAACTTTCATATTCATCGCACTTTGATAGAAGTTAGTTGTGCCTCTTTTACGTGTTAAAGATAGCTTGAAGTATGGTATTACTAAATTATGTAGGATTCATAAAGAAACAACAATATATAAGAATATAGGAAAATAAGAACCAGGAGCAGGAGTAGACAATTCAGACCTTAAGCCTGCTCCACCATTTAATTCATAGCTGATCCGATTGTGGCCTCGACTCCAATTTTTTACACTCTCCCCATAGCCCTTCAACCCATTACTAATCAAAAATCTGTCTGTCTATTCCTTAAATTTATGTTATGTCCCTGTATCCACCACACTCTGAGGTAGACCCATAGATGCATGCTCCTTTGCAAGCAATTTATTTTTCATCTGTTTTAAATCTGCCACCACTTATCATAAAACTATAACTTCATGTTCTAGATTGCCCCACAAGAGCACATCTGCTTTGTCTATCCCCTTTAGCATCTAATGCATCTCAATTAGATCACCTCTCATTCTTCTAAACTCCAAACAGTATAGGCCGAAACTGCTCAATCTCTCTCTTCATAAGACAAACCTCTCAGCTTTGGAATCAATCTAATATTATTTCCTCTGAACTACCTCCAATATAACAGCATCCGTCCGCAAACAAGAGGGCGAAAACACTACACAATACTCGAGGTGCAGTCACACTAATATCTTGTACAGTTGCAGAAATATTTCTCTACTTTAATACTCTATTCCCTTATCAATAAACGTCAAAATTATATATCTTGCTTTCCTTATTATCTGCTGTAGGTGCATAACTGTCTCCTGCGATTATTGCACGAGGACACTTCCCTACCAAAGCACTGTGATGTTTCTGTCCAATTAGACAATAAATTTCCTTTCTATTCTTCTAACGAAAATGGATGATCAGACCTTAAGATTATTGTTTAAAAATGCAAAATATCAATCAGGTTAAGAACATATTTGAGGAAGGGTCTTATCTAGAGAGCTTTGGTATATTTCATCAATCAATTATTTGTCAAGAAACACTATTTTTACACAAAATTCAGAATCCTTGTCTCATTTTCAAAATTAAGGAAACAATTTTAATGTACCGTGTTCATTGGGAAACTGATAAAATTGGGTTCAAAATTATGACACATTCTATCCAGTTTTGTGTGCCATCAAATGAGCACAACTTACACAACTAATTTGCTTGAAATAATATTAAAAGTTATTAATTTCTCAAGTGCAATGAAATTATATATCTTTAATTTAAAGTACAATCTTTATTTAACATTTCTGGCTGAACATTTTCAACAGTCCTGAATGACTTCAGATTTCATCAAATATGCAAAACATTAAACTAGACATAAGTTGCTGAGATGTGCATCCTTTCACAACTGTATTCACCTTAAAGCCTGACACATATTTTGCTTATCCACAGTTAGCCCATTTGCTACATGAAAAGCTTGACTCAACTCCCTATTTCAAGAAAAGATCATCCTTACATCTTACACATTAAGTATATTATATTTCCATACATCTCCAGTCACCTGTGAATTTCAGTTATGAACTAAATTTAATTTTTATTACACAGTGAATTTTCTGTCTCTTGACACTTGTAAAAATATTTCTATGCATCAACATGGAACATGACGTCTCACAGCAAAGTATAATACTCAAACGATTATAGATCCATGAGTGTGGCAACTGGTCTCTGAGACACAACTGCAAACTGAATCTAAAACCAAAAGATGACACCAAGAACAATGTAAACACGACCAGGAAGAACAACAACCCAAAACTAACTCCTGCTCACTGCTGAACAGCTGAGTTGTGCAAGGTTAACTACAGCACGAATTAAACTGATGGCAATACACAAGGAAAAGATTGTGCTTTTTTAATTCATTCATATGATTAGGGTGTTGTTGGCTAGAACAGCATTTATTGCCTGTTCCAAATGGCCCAGAGGACAGTTGAAAGTCAATCACATGGAAGCCAGACCAGGTAAGGACGGCAGTTTCCTTCCCTAAAGGACATTAGTGATATTGATGGGTTTTCCAACAATCATCATCCTCTGACTCTTAATTCCAGATTTCTTTTATTGAATTCAAATTCCACCATGGCAGGATTCAAATCCAATATTATCAGGGTCTCTGGATTAACAGTCCAATAATAACACCTCAGGACCATTGCCACCCCTAATTAGCTAGGGTCCCTGTCCTTGATCACTATCCAGTTAATCTTTGTCAAGTTGTTATGATTTGGAGATGCCGGTGTTGGACAGGGGTGTACAAAGTTAAAAATCACACAACACCAGGTTATAGTCCAACAGGTTTAATTGGAAGCACACTAGCTTTCAGAGCGACGCTCCTTCATCAGGTGATCACCCAATGAAGGAGCGTCGCTCCGAAAGCTAGTGTGCTTCCAATTAAACCTTTTGGACTATAACCTGGTGTTGTGTGATTTTTAACTTTGTCAAGTTGGGCACTTTGATCGTCAAACAAGAACAGAAACAGACCTGGCTGCAATGCACTGGTCAGTCAATTGTCAACGTGAACCATATGAGAAATGATCAATTGAATCAGTATTAGATGGCCAGTAACAAGGACAAAATTCCAATCCAACCTTAAGTGTCCAACAGAGTGCTTGGCAAAGAAATGATGTCGGACAAGGCACCAGATAAACTGAAGTCTGATCAAAGGGCACAACTATTTGAACGCGAAAAAAATCATGGAACTGAAAGTGGATCAACACATCATGTGTCTACACTCCTTTAAAGCAGAGATTCCATTAATGCCAATGTTTTTCTAAGAGAACTGCTATCATGATTTTATTGATCAATTTTCTTTCTTTTCTCTAAAATACCAATTTCTGCTGCAAGATTGGCAACACTGGTGTTCCAGTAAATGGTCTCATTGCCCAATCTTCATTTGTGAGGCTAGTAATGCTCTTCATGGGCAATAACACACTTACATCCAATCTTGTTCTAACCAGACATTAACGCATTCACTTTGCAATAAAATTTCTTGAGCAGCTATCATTGCTTTAAGCAAGTTGTTGATTTTCTCCCTTCCCTACTTAAGGACATTGAGTGCTTTCCTACTTAAATACAGCATAAGTAAATCACTTTTATTTAGTACAATTTTAGCCATTCTGACCTTTTGTACATTCCCATTTTAGTCACTTTATCATTGCCTCAGTTGTCTAGCTCAAAAGCTCTTGATACCTCCAAAAACCTCTCGACCTCTCTAGGTCTCACAACTTCTGTAAGATATTTTAAAATTATATCTCTTTGATCAGATCACTTGTCTTAATATCTCCCAATGTTGTCTGGTGTCAAGTTTTTGTTTGATGTTAATTCCTACAGGGATTGACAGAATAAATGAAGGAAGATGTTTCCCCTTTTTAGGAGGAGGTGTCTCGAACCAGCGGACATAATCTCCGAATAAAACATAGCCCATTTAGGACAGAGATGAGTACATTCTTCACTCAGACAAGATAATTCTTTGGAATTCCATGGGCATGTGGAGATTCAAGTACTGATTACATTTAAGATAGAGACCAATAGATTTCTAGATATTAAAACTATCAAGATAGAGGGAGAATGTGGGGAAATGGCATCACCCAAGATCTAACTGAATGGCTGAGCGAGCTGACGGAGCCAAATATCCCATTTAAATTTTCTACTACAACCCTGTAAACCAACTTTTTGTTCATTCACTATTAAAGGCCCTATGTAAATGCAAGGTTATATTGAAGTTACCAACAGCAAAAAAAGTGTTTTCTGCTTTAACTGTAAACAAATGTAATAAATCCATCATATAATTTACCATTACCTCGAATTTAAAAATATTTAGTTTGAAATTAACATGTCACTGTTGCAATTTGAAATTGATAGTAATACAACGATAATAGATTTGCCTCCAAGAGACACAAAATTTTACAATTTCCTAGAAGTGATGGTTTATTCAATCTTTTACTTAGGGCTTGAGCACTGAAACTGTCTACACAATATTTTTGATTTCCATTTGTGTGGCAAATGCAGGCTTTGAGTTATATTGTGATGAAAATTTCCTCCTCAACAAAAATTTGATGGTTCTCTCAATTTAGGTTAAAATTGAAGTGACTTTAAAATATATGTGACTTTTACAGAACACAGCTCCATTGATTCAAATTGGTTCTACTATTTTTTTCATCACAGATCTTTTTCAATTCTACCGTTTTCCTGATGTGAACTGATCCTCCAGTTCAACTGCCACAGCACACAAACACTGTCAATTAATCGCACAATACGCTCAAAACGCCAACTGCTGTCAATCAGTTAAAGGGACGACAAACACAGAGCTCAGTCTGGTACAACGGCTGTACAATTGGGATATTCACATTGCTAAACCCACTGATTTCAGGTGGGCTGTTTCTATTTAACATGAAAGTTTCTGTCAGTTTCAGGACAAGACACATGTTTTAATCTGTCTGAAAAAAAAGTAGATTTATAATAGAAGCAATGCACATTTTTACAAAACTGTAAAATGTAGTAGCAAACTATGTTGAAAATTATTACATGTCTAATGTTTTATATTTAGCTACATTTTCAAAACAACATTTGAAAATGTTTATGGCTTATTTTTGAAAAAAACTGTGGAATGTATCATATAAAAGGACTGCTTAAGACAAAGCAGCTAGGTTTAAGTTTTCAGAACAAAGTGATTCCTTTGATCTTCAACAAGAAAAAGTCCCTCTAAAAAGCCAAACGTCTATCTATTTTTACAGAAAAGGAAGACAAGTGTTAATAACAGATTTTTGTTTCGTTCTGCTCAGTCCTTTCACTACAGTTATTCCTTCATAACTGTTCTGCCCATAGTGACGATAGACTAACACTGGAAATTGTTTGGTCTGACAGACATTGGTGTGCTTTTAATTTGGTAGACACAGAAAATGGGATGTTTTAGTTAGTGAAACTACTGAATGATTTATGAACTACATTTCTGAGAAAAAGCAGAACACTCTTGTATTCAAATGCAGAGTTAAGCTCACAGTTTTATGCCGGGCTAGCTTGAGGTTGAATGTATGCCAATCAGTGCCATGGATCAAACATTTTATTTTATATTCTCACTGCCCAAAGGACTGAAAAGACTACACTGCAAATATATGCTTCCCTGTTTAATAAATTTGTCCATGAATACAATCTTGCATATGATTAAACAGCTAATAATTATTAATTCCAAATAAGACAGATGTCATTCAGAGTCCAAAATCAAAGGGTATTACAGCTAAAATTAATAGATTTTGAAGAATTCCAAATTCCCAAATGCTGCCAGAAAGAAGTGAAACAAAATTATTACTCTAAAATGGTTTCTGTTTTCTCAGTTGTACAATTCCTCATTTTAAGCTGAAAAACTTATTAGATGTTGAGTTTCCTCAGGCAGAATAAACATAACAAAATCTACTGCAATATTTAATTCTGTTATTAAAAGTTTTGATGGGAATTGAGCATTCAAGTGTGTGCAATCTGGATACTAAAATTCTTTTGATGGTGGTGAAATGGTATCTTTTTAGTTGAAGAAGTTTGAATTAGAACATTTCTTTAAATCGAGAGAAGTGGACTATAGACTACTTTCAAAATTTGTTTTAATGTATTCATTTGTATTCATATTGGACATTGTGCAAAGTAAAAGTAAAACCTTATTGAAATTTTGAATGGCAATTTCTCCAGTATGGTTTATGATGCCCTAGGAGAAAAATGAAAAGAAAAGCTTAAGCTTCACAATCTTGAAAAAGGCATGTCCTCTACAAGCAGAGTCGTTTGCTATTTAATAACTATTTACATGAGAATCTCAGAAATATTTTGAAAAAGTTAAATAAGCCAAATTCAAAGTAAATCAGGAAATTATCAGCAAAGATATAAATAAAAAGTTAACTTTCATAAATTATCAAAGTTTGTGAAGATCTGCCAAGATAATGACATGAGATGTTTTGTGAGTATTTAAAATGCAATTTCTCACAAAGGAGGCAAAGACTGAAGGAATATCCTGAAGTGAGTTATATTGGCCTGTCCCAGCCTGACACAGATTATTTTTTTCTCTGATTCCTCTCCAGTGGAGCATGATATAAAATGTTAGTGCATCAATGATAGGACATGGTAGAAACAGAATCATCTCTAATTTTTGAATAACTCACTTCTCAAACTCATAACAGGAAACAATTCCAGAGGTCAGCCAGCACCCATGGAATATTTCTCCAAGGAATAGTAGTTTCAGAAGATGGAAGGAGAGAAAATAAGAAAATTATAGCAGTTGAACATATTATCCACAATGTGAAGAAGTTACCTTCTATTTCAAAAACTGCTATGCAGTTACTAACCAACTTTGATTGATTTGCAGCATGACCATATTTTTCTCTCATTTTCCCTATCAGTGAGAAACAGTCCCCAACACATGTAGCAACAATCAATTTTAGGCCTCTCTGGTATTGCTTACTTAGCAATTTAAAATATGATCTATCTTGACATATCTCAAACTGCATAAATTTAAAAGCAGTTTTGCGGACAAATTTTATAAACTTGCACTTCTGTCACCCAGCAAGAACTTGGACAAAGAGGTCAGCTTGTTTGGCCTCTCTGAGGTTAGTTTTGGGGGAACGTTCTCTAAATGGTGAGGAAAACTCTGCACAGTTCATTGTAGGTAATTTTCCCTTCTTTTTTCCTAATTAATCTGTTCAAAAGGTTATTACATACCTCTACAGCAGGTGGAACTTGAACCTGGGCCTCCTGACTCAGAATGAGAGACAGCACCACAGGAACCCTCATAATTCACTGTAAACACAAACTCTAACTTCAAGCTGCACAATTCAACGATCCTAGCACTAAGTGGGAAGAAGGCTTATCAAGTTTGTACTTTGCTTCCATGGATTTGCTACTTGCGGATTATGAAGCTCACTTCCAGGGTTCCCTCTGCGAGCAGAAGGCAATTTCCTCACCTTCTGCTTCTTCCCTCATCTTTCATGTTTCGATGGAGAGTGGTGAGAGGAATCCCAACCAAAGCATTAATCCAGGCAAAAAACAGAAAATGCTGGAAATACTTAGCACATTCCACACCAAACACCATTCCTAAGAAAAATCGTTTAACTTAAAAATGAACTTAATTTCTCTTCACAAATGCTGTCTGACTTGCTGTGTGTTTCCAGCATTTTGGGGTTTTTTTCTGAGGATTCCAATAGCCACAGTACCAGTGCAAGAAATACTCAGTGGGTCAGACAGCATCTGTGGAGGGAAATTGAGTTCATGTTTTTGATTTTGCATATCTTGATTGTTTCCAGTCTCGGATGTTGATGCACCTGTTGTGTGTGTTTTAACATTTTCTATCCAATTGCGACTTTCAAGTATTTCTCTGTTTCTTTTTATTTCTTGCAATGCTTCACGTTGCTCCCTCCAGGCAATTCAAAACTGCAGATTATGCACAGGCCAAATCAGAATGCTAGGCAAAAGTGAGGACTGCAGATACTGGAAACCAGAGTTTAGATCAGAGTGGTGCTGGAAAAGCACAGCAGATCAGGCAGCATCCGAAGAGCAGGAAAATCAAAAGTTTCGGGCAAAGGCCCTTCATCAGGAATGGCTTTTGCTCGAAACGTCGATTTGCCTGCTCCTCGGATGCTGTCTGACCTGCTGTGCTTTTCCAGCACCACTCTGATCCCAATTCAGAATACTGGCGGCTCGGGGTTGGTGGGGGTGGGGGGATGTTTGAGTTGTACTTCACCAGTTACTATCCGTTTTAAGGGAGACATCGGACAAGTTAAACTTACATTTGATTTGCCAATTAGGTGGAAGGGACAAATCCTATGAAACAAGATGCGCTGCCGCTTGGACCCCGATCCACAAGCAGTGGATCCACTCCAGGACTGACCCAAGTAAAGCGTTCCCAATTGGATTAAACGCAGAACTATTCGCCGGTGGCAGTGAGAAGTTAACAATTTCACATCTAAATTATCATGTTTAAGATTCGCAAATCGCACGTATCTGATGGGCGTTTTCTCCTTTTTGCACTCACTCTATCCCGGAGTAGGGACTTCCAAAACAATATTTAATGGGAGAGATTCACTGTACGCGATATAGTGACAGTGTGGATTTCTGCAGCGGCTCTGAGCGAGGTTACAATGCCGGTACGGGAGCTGGGGTTCTGGGTGACAAGGTTTGGGTACTTACAGGACACACAGGCAGTAAACCCCTGGCAGAGACTCGCTGTCTCTGATCAAGTAACTCCCGTCCTTGCCATTTCTGCACAGCAACCTCTCCCCGACCTCTCGGTTGATCTTCCCGTGATAGATTGGATGATCCATTCGTGCTCGCTTTCGGGGGCCGCCAATGAGTGGAATCGGTTTTGCTTCTACGAGGATCAGTCACGGATCGAAGTGGATGCTCACTTTCTGAAACCTCCAATCTTGCTCTGGCCTCTTTCACTTGCACCTCTAAACAACACGTCACTCTGAGGCGAGGAGGTGGTGTAAGGGAAATGATCCACGGTTACAATCCCCTCTCTAACATGCCCTTAGAGAAAGAGAGAGATTCCTTGGACTTCACAACCCACTGGAAACTTCATCATTCCCCACCGAGGCCTTACCACTTTCCTGAATTTGGGTACTGCTCTCACCCGGTTCCCCTGAGACAGGATCTTCGCAGTCCCTGAACGTTGTGGGCGATGGCAGGTCAGTTGGTAAAATACGTCAAGATTGGAAAAATGAGATTCTCAACATCAGTAAAAAAAAAGTGCCATTTTCCACCAAAAGTTTTAACAACAGGGCGTTAAAAATTAGCAGCAAGATGACTATTTGCATTGCTCTGTAATCTCACACAAAAATATAGACTGCTAAACAAACTAGATAGGCCTGGCAGCATGGGTGGAGAGAGAAACAGAGTCAATGTTTTGGGTCAATTGGTAACTTATTGAGTTGCTACAGCAATTTCTGGTGTTGTCTCTGATTTCCAGCATCTGCTGTTCTGTTTTCTCAAAGCAATCACACCTCATTCCTAAGAGTGCTATTTCCCCATGCAATGGAGAGAAGCTCAGCCATGAGAACTCCTGAGTCAGATTGGGTATGTGTGGTGACAGGTTGCCTACTTGCGGAACGCATCAGGGAACACCTCTGGGACGCCCGGACCAACCAACCCAACCACCCCGTGGCTCAACACTTTAACTCTCCCTCCCACTCCACCGAGGACATGCAGGTCCTTGGACTCCTCCATCGCCAGAACATAACACGACGGTTGGAGGAAGAGCGCCTCATCTTCCACCTGGGAACCCTCCAACCACAAGGGATGAACTCAGATTTCTCCAGTTTCCTCATTTCCCCTCCCCCCACCTTGTCTCAGTCGATTCCCTCGAACTCAGCACCGCCTTCCTAACCTGCAATCTTCTTCCTGACCTCTCCGCGCCCACCCCACCCCGGCCTATCACCCTCACCTTGACCTCCTTCCACCTATCACATCTCCATCGCCCCTCCCCCAAGTCCCTCCTCCCTACCTTTTATCTTAGCCTGCCTGGCACACTCTCCTCATTCCTGACGAAGGGCTCTGGCCCGAAACGTCAAATTTCCTGTTCCTTGGATGCTGCCTAACCTGCTGTGCTTTAACCAGCAACACATTTTCAGCTCTGATCTCCAGCATCTGCAGACCTCACTTTTTACTATGTGTGGTGGCTCCAACATATTGCTTGCTCCTTCAAGCCTTCATCTCAGGGCATACCATGAGGGCAGCGACTGTCTGGATCCTTTGTCCACAGAGACTGACACTGGACATGCACTAGCAGAACCACATCCTCATGACACACCTCTAACTCACTTACAAACAGTTCACCAGCATTTTGGAGCTCACCAGCATGACCAGCAACAGTTCAAGCCTGCACTTTAGAGCTCATCAATTGCAATGCTGCTGCCAGACCACTTTGCACACAGGGACAGGGACCCATCTCATGGATTAGTACAGGATGCATCCTAGGGCTGTTAGATTGCTCTCTTAGCACTCACTCGCTTTTCCCTTGCTTTGTTGCTCTCAGAAGCTCTGCCTTGCCTTGCTGTTTTTGCACATTGGCACCTTACTCCGAACTTACAGCCTCTCAGCTTTTCTGTCTTGCCTTCTAATGCAAACACAAAGCCAGGCAGCTTGTCGTGGTTGCTAGCAATGATCAGTCAAGGGGACAGACATGTTGCTATACAGCAGTATGTTACATTAACATCACACTTGCAGCATGCACCAGCAGCTTACACAGCAAACACATAGAATGTGCTTCAAACAAATCTAAGAAGAAGTCCACTACCATTTCCTGGAGATTGGCTTCAGACAGGGAGCACCAGCAGTTAGTCAAGGGATATCAGTTCAGGCACTTGGACATAGTCTGTCCAATGCTTTGGTAATTAGGGCCAGGGGCTTCATATAATCACAGTCCAGAAAATGGGGCATAATCTGTTCAGTGGGTCCAGTGTAACCATTCCAGAGATTAGCCACACATCAGTCAGGAGCCTGTACAGCTACCAGTCAGTTATCAGTCAGAGCTGTGCTTCCATATCAGTCTGAGGGAGTGGGCCAGAGTCACTTCAGGGGTCTGTTCAATGAAAGTCAAGGATTGTAAAGGATGTTATCAGGGTCACTACTGTGATGGGTGCATTGGGGAATAATAGTTGGTATTGGAGACAGAATAATGGGATGCAGAGGAAGTAATAGCTGTGAAGAGGAGCACTTCAATATATGAAGGTGGAAGACGATACATCATGGAAGAGCAAGAGGAACTGGTGAGAAGGGTTCAGCAATGGCTTTGATGATGGTACAGTGCATGATTACATTTGGCATAACTAAACTGCCTAGGATTAAAGGGTAAAGCTGGGGTATGAGCAGCTAATTAAAATAGTTGGGTTTGAATGTGGGGTAGCTCAAAGCACTTGGGTTGTACAGGAAAGGAAAATAAAACTTTGAGGAGGATGTCACCTAGATTAACAATAACAGAAATTGGTTTAGAAATTCAGGAGGTCTGGCAGCATCTGTGGAGTGAAAGCAGAATTAACATTTTGAGTCCAATTTCTGCTTTTGCTTCAAATTTCCAACATTCACAGTTCTTTGTTTTGTCTAGATTAACAGGCTGAGCCTACGTCTCACTGTGAAATGCGACATGTTTACCTTTCACCCTCATTTAAATCGCCAGTGTGAAATCAAAATTAAAAATAGCTGCCACCATGCCCAAAGTGGACAGGCTAAGTACTTGTTCTTTCTCTGAGAGATGGGGCTATACTTGTGGATCCTCAAGTACAGAGGATCCTCAGCCTTTGCAATTTGTCCTACAGGTCTGAGCTACTTTCAATTTGCTTGGATGAGAGTAAGTGGTGCATTATAGATGACCTGACTGACCTTGGAAACCATTCAAGTGGGTGGAACCAGGAAAGAGGTACTGTATAGTGAGGAGAATAGACACTGCTTTCTCCAACAAGAAGCAATGAGTTTAGATGGCTGGCATTACCTGCCGAGTGCCAAGGTTCAGAATGTCAGATCAAGACTAGAGAAGGAGAGGATCCAGTCATGGTGGCAGGCAAAGAAAAGCATTTCTACATTGCCAATATGAGGGGCTAGACCAAAATTAGTAAATAACTGTCAAACATGGAAATCTCTAGATTATTACCTGAGCCATGAGCAAAGTGACAAAGGGCAAAGTAGTTTAGATAGATAAATGCATGCCTCAAAGACTGATGTGGGAAATATGGGCTCCAGTTCATGGAGTACTTGTGCTGGAGAAAGTGAACTATATACCATTGGAAGGTCTACATCTGAACCATGGTGGGCCCATTTTTGTGTGAGCTGCATAACTAACAGTAGACAGACTTAAACCAGATAGTGGGAGAGACTTAAACTAGATAGTGGGAGAAAGAGATCTATTTTGGAAGATGATAAAATCAGTGAGTAGTGACAAGGCAAGAGACAAAGATATTAATATGAGAAATGACAAATAGACAGTGACAGGAAGAGATAGAGAGTACATACCTATGAATAAATTAATAAATAAGGCTAGAGGCTACACAACTAAGGAAAGGAAAACATCTAAAGGTTCTGTCTATGAAAGTTTGTAATATTCAGAACAAAACATGAAATAGCAAGGCAAATAGAAATAAATAAATTTGGACTGATAGCCATTACAACAAATTTGCTACAGGAGACATGAATTGGGACCTAATATTGATGGGTACAGGACATTACAAAAGGACATGAAGCTCAAGAGAAATCATGATTGATTCTAATAGTGAGGGATGGTATGAGCAAAACAGAGAAATATAACCTAAATTAAAAAGAAACAGGGTTTGGAAGCAGTTTCGGTAAAGACGAGAAATTATAAAAGCATGAAATCTCTTGTGACAGTGTGGTAAGGGCCCCCTAACAGTAACCATATAGTCAGATGAAGCATAAATGAAGAAACAATGGAGTTTGTTAGAAAAGTTCAACAATGGGAATTTAAACCTATGTAAAAACTAGGAAAATCAGAAAGACAAAGATAGTTTAAAGAAAGAGTTCATAAAATGTTTTTAGCTTACTTTCTTAGAGGAGCACATTCTAAAATTGAACAGAGGTGACTGTACTTGACCTGGTATTGTGTAATAAGATGAGATTAATTAATGATTTCATAGTTAAGTTGCCTCAAGATAGTACTCCTATAAATAGTGAGTCTGGAGATCAATGGAAAACAAGGAGATGGCAAATGAATTGCACAGGAAATTTTCATCAGTCTTAAAGGAGATATGTAAAATACCAGAAATTTGTAAGTTAAGAAATGAAAAGGATTGAGAAAATCGAGAAAATTTCAATCCACAAGAACTGATATCGGATACATTGTTGCAGCTGCAGGTTGACAAGTCCACAAATTCTAATGCACTTTATTGCAGGATCTTGTGAGCATAAGAGGTACAGTTAGTAAGTTTGCAGATGACACCAAAATTGGAGGTGTAGTGGACAGCGAAGACTGTCGCCTCAGATTACAACAGAATCTGGACCAGATGGGCCAATGGACTGAGAAGTGGCAGATGAAGTTAAATTCAGATAAATTCAAGGTGCTGCATTTTGGAAAGCAAATCTTAGCAGGACTTATACACTTAATGGTAAGGTCCTAGGGAGTGTTGCTTTCGTTTATTGGTCAGAGTATTGAGTACAGGAGTTGGGAGGTCATGTTGCGGCTGTACAGGACATTGGTTAGGCCACTGTTGGAATATGCGTGCACTTCTGGTCTCCTTCCTATCAGAAAGATGTTGTGAAAGTTGAAAGGGTTCAGAAAAGATTTATAAGGATGTTGCCAGGGTTGTAGGATTTGAGGTATAGGGAGAGGCTGAACAGGCTGGGGCTGTTTTCCCTGGAGCTTCGGAGGCTGAGGGGTGACCTTATAGAGGTTTACAAAATTATGAGGGGCATGGATAGGATAAATAAATAAAGTATTTTCCCTGGGGTCGAGGAGTCCAGAACGAGAGGGCATAGGTTTAGGGTGAGAGAGAAAAGATATAAAAGAGACCTAAGGGGCAACTTTTTCTTGCAGAGGGTGGTACGTGTATGGAATGAGCTGCCAGAGGATGTGGTGGAGGCTGGTACAATTGCAACATTTAAGAGGCATTTGGATGGGTATATGAATAGGAAGGGTTTGGAGGGATTTGGGCCAGGTGCTGGCAGGTGGGACTAGATTGGGTTGGGATATCTGGCCGGCATGGACGGGTGGACCGTCCATGTTTCCATGCTGTACATCTCTATGACTCTAAGTTGTTGGTCAGGTTGTTGTCTCTAATTTATGAAAATTCCTAGATTTTGGGAAGATTTGATTAGATTGGGAAATGGCAAATATAATCCTCCAACCAAAAAGGAAGAGAGACAGAAACCAACTTTCCTCAAGGAAAGGTGACAATTGTGAATGGGAAGCATCACTGACATGATGCTACAAGGACCTGAGCCTTTAAATAAAGCACCTGGATCTTCAATCCCAGAAAGTCCTGATAGCAATTAAGATCTCCTACATGCCCATTGACCTAGGCTTTGGTGGCAGTGATGACCTCAACATTCCCAATACTAAACTTTAACTCCAAAATGGAAAGTTCTAGCCACAGTTCCAAGTCAGAATGATATTGGGTAGGAGCTCACAGGGAGTGGTATTCTCAAGCATCTGCTGCTCTTCTTCTACGTCAAGGTTGTAGGTTTGGAAGGTTCTGATGAAATATTTTCAGTGAGCTACTGCATTGCATCTAGTGCACACTTTTGTCATTGTGCATCAGTGAAAGAGACAGTGCATGTTTAAGATGTTGTTAATGCAGTGAGAGTCAAGCGGCAAGATTTATCCTGGATGCTGTCAAGTTTTTTGAGTGCTGCTAGTGCTGCACTCCATCTAGGCAAAAAGTATTCTATCACACACTTCTGGCTTGATGCTTCTAAATGGTGGATAAGATTAAGAGAGTAAGGAATAGAGTTACAAACCAAAGGATTCCCAGTCTGAACTATTCTTATAACCGTAGTATTTACGTGGTTGGTCCATTCAGTCATTAGTCAATGGCAGCCCTGAGGATGTTAATAGTGGAAGATGCAGTGATGATATTGACATTGAATGTCAAGAGGGGATGGTTAGATTTTCACTTGTTGGGCATGATAATTTTCTGAAATTTGTGTCATGCGGATGCCATTTGCCATATCTCAGTCTATGTCTGAATATTCTCCTAGTCTTGTAACATATGAACACAGACTGCTACAGTATCTGAGGAGTCACAGTTGGTCATGAATATTTCCACTTCTGATATAATTGAAGGAGAGGAGGTTATTGATGAAGCAGTTGTAAATGATTGTCCCTCAAACACTATCCTGGGGAGTTCCTGAAGAAATGTCATGGAGCTGAGATGACTGACACCAAAAACCACAACCAGCTTCCTTTGTGCTGAAATTCTGCTCTTTTGTCCATGCTGAAGTGAAAGCCATAATGAGCAGGAGCTCAGTGGCCCTGATGGAATCTAAGCTGAGTGCTAGTGAGAAGACTATTGCTATGCACTAGCTGCTTGACAGCAGTATAAATGAAAACTTCTATCATCTTTCTGCTGATTGAGAGTAGACCAATAGGGCTGTAGTTGGCTGTGTTGGATTTTCCTGATTTTTGTGTCCATTAAAAACCTTGGAAATTATTGCCATTGCCCAGTAGATGCCAGTGTTGTAGCTGAACAGCTTCACTAGATACATGGCAAATCCTGGTGCACAAATCCTCAGTAATATTGCTGGAATGTGGTCAGGAACCATTGCCTTTGTAGTACTCAACATTTCTAACCATTTCTTTATTTCACGAGGAGTGACCTTAATTGGCTGAAGGCTGTCATCTGTGATGCTGGAGACCTCAAGAGAAGGTTGTTTTGGATCAATCACTCAGCACTACTTGCTAAAGATTAGTGTGAATGCAGTGATATGCTGGGCCCCTCCATCTTTGAGGACGAATATTATTTGTGAAACCTTCTCCTCCAGTGAGTTGTTTAATTGTTGACCACCATGCACTACAGGACTGAAGAGCTTAGATCTGATCTGATGGTTGAGGAATTACCTATCTCTGTCTATCACGGGCTGCTTATGTTGACATACAAGTAGTCCTTTTTGGTAGCTTCACCAGTTTGACACATCATTTTTAGGAATGCCTCATGCTGCTCTAGGCATACCCTCTTACATTCTTCATTAAATCAGAGTTGATCCCCTGGCTTGATGGTCATGTGGAGTTGGGGATATGCCAGGCAATGAGGTTACATTTTATGTTGGAGTATAATGCTGCTGCTGATGTCCCAAGGCACTTCGTGAGTGCCAGGCTTATGTCATCAAATCTGTCCAGGACTATCTAGTATCACACTTTGGTAAGTGATACACAGCGGTACTGGGGACATGCTCAATGTGCAAATTGGCTTTGTCCCCACAAGGACTGTTCGGTAATCACCCCCATTAACACTGTCATGGACAGATGCATCTGCAGCTAGTGGATTAATCAGGGTGAGATCAAGTACATTTTTCCTTCACCATATTCCACCAACCTAGCCAAGTAGAAACATCTCTCAGAACTCAACCAGTTTGATTGTTTGTGGTGCTGACAAATAACTCTTGCTGATGGTCATATGAACATACAAATATATGAACAAGAAACAAGGGTAGGCTTCTCATCTCTTCAAACTCAATCTGCCATTCAATAAAATTAATCCTACTTTCCTCTATAGTCCTAATCATCTTTCATCCCCTTGGTAATCAAGAATCTGTTTGCCTCTCTGATACATAGTTAAAGATTCTGCACTTGTTGCCTTGGGAGGAAAGAAATTATTGTGACTCACAACCCTTAGAGAAAAAAATCCTCTGTACTGCTTTAAATGTGTGACCACTTATTTTTACACTATGACCCCGCATTCCAAATTCACCCACAAAAAAAGCATTCTTTGAACATCTGTTGGATGAAGTCCCCTCAGGATCTTACATGTTTCAATTAAATCAGTTCTGATTCTTTTAAACCTTTACTGAACTGTTTCTAATGCATTAACACCTTTTAGTAAGTCTGTGACCCATAATGAACACAGTACTCCAGAAGTGGTCTGGAGCATAATTTTCCTACTTTTGCATTCAATTCACCTCACAATAAAACATAACATTTCATTAGCTTTCTGGTTATTTACCATACCTGCATACTAACCTTCTGCCATTTATGTACTAGGACACGCAGATCCTGCTGCATCTCAGAGCTCTGCAACCTCTCACCATTTAGATAAAATACTTTTTTTTTATTCTTTCTGCCAAAATGGACAATTCCACATGTTCTCACATTGCAATCCATGTGCCAGATCGTTGCTGTCTCACTTAACCAACCTATATCCTTGGTAGACTCATTATGTCCTCTTCACAACTCAGTTGTAATCAAACAAAGAGTTGCAGATACAGTTCTGAAGAAGAGTCACTGGACTTGAAGCATTAACTCTGTTTTCTGTCCACAGATGCTAGCAGAGATTCTCTGGCAACTTTTGCATGTGTCTTTCACTTTCCTACCTTTGTGCCACTAACAAATTCAGCTACCATACCATTGAACCCTTCATCAAAATCACATGTAAATTGTAAAGAGTTGAGGTACTGGCAGTGTTGTCTGATTTGCGACACTACAAACCATTTTGTTGTAAATAAAACACTTTACCCACATGCCCTTGGCAGTGAGGTAAACAAAAGGACACAGAATTCAGCTTGCTGTTCAAATTTATTTTGTTAACAAAATATTCCGTATTCAAAATACTATGTGAGCATTTCCCAAATTCCCACAATATTTACTCTTTATCTAAGTCTATCCTCCTGGGAAAGGATATTACCTGCAATAATCCACATGTTTGACATGGCTATCTTCCATTGAAAGTTGGTCTCACAGGTCAGAGTGGATCTTCTTCTGCGTCTTCTTGGGTTAATGCACAGTTTTCTGCCAAGTCTTCCTTGAAGTCTTTGCCAAATTGCATCTGCACTGAGTCTTCACTGACTTCCAGGTGTGTGTGTTTTTCTGTCAGGCCTGATTTATTTAGCTGTGAGTCAATTGAAAATATCCAATTTTGAGCCAACGGTCACTTGACCAAATCACTAACCCCTGTGGCACACCATTCATGAAACCTTGCTAGCCTGAAAAAGACCCATTTATTCCTACTCTCCTCTTCCTGTTAGTCAGCAATCATTTACCCAAGCCAATATGTAGCCTCCTGAATTGTGAGCTTTTATCTTCTGTCAAAACCTTTAATTTGCCAACTTATTAAATGCCTTCTCTAAATCGAAATACAATGCATCTACTAGTTCCTGTTTATCTGCAGCACAAGTTAGAAATGACTCCAATAAATGAGATAATCATGATTTCCTTTGACAAAACCATATTGGTTCTGCCTAATTATGTTGAACTGCCTAGTGCTCTGTTATAATGTCTTGTAACAATCCTTTCTAATATTTTTCCTATGACAAATGCTAAGTTAACTGGCCTATAATTTCCTATTTTTTGCCTCCTCTTTCTTTGAATAAAGGAATTATATTTATTATTTTCCAATTTGAAGGAACATTCCATAAAATTTGATGAAGTCATAATCAAGTAATTGAAGTCTATCATTAGCATACATTCTGTGCCCTCACTAGCCTTAGTACCTCATCAGTATGTTGGTCAACATGAAGGAGTACTGTTTCATCAACTTAGGTTTGCCTGCTCATGACCAGACGCTGTAAGACTTAATGGGATCCAAAGACAATGTTGAAGACTACAAAAGCAACTCTCTCCCAAAAGTATGCTGCCACCTCCAAAATGCCTGTCCTACCCGTGGAGAAGGATATAACCAGAGATGGCATGGTGTTGTCTGAGACATAGTGTGTGCAATATATGATTCTGTGAGTATAACAATGTCAGGCTGCAGCTTGATTAGTCTGCAAAACAGCTCTTTCAATGTTGGCACTAACCCAAGGGGCTGGTAAGGAAGATTTTGCAAGGTTGTATCTGGTGTCTAGATAGCTTATCCTTTCTTCAGAAAGTTTTTTGCAGTTGTTACAATTAAATGATTTCTAGGCTATTTGAGAGGGCAGTTAAGTGTTAACCACATTGCTATAGGTCTGGGGTGACAAGTAGGTCACAACAGACATGGAAATGTCTAGCAGGCTTTATCAAAATAATTTCATAGCCTTTGAATGAAATGCAGTTCCTGAATTAGCATCTATATGGTTGGAGGTGAGAAACACAAAGAGAGCAGAGATGATATTGAATATTTATTATAGATCCTCAAATAATGGGGAACAAGTGGAAGACAGCATTTATTTGCAGATAGCAGAAACCTGAAGGAGAGGTGATAGCTACTGATTTGAATTAGTGTAGCATGGCATGAAGATAGAGTGTGAGGCACTGAAGGGGTGAAATTCCTGCAATTTATATGGGAGAACTGCTGGGAAAGTCAATTTCTCCTCCCAGAAGGACTGTGCTAGATCTGAACCTGGGAAATGAGGCAGGCCAAATGGAGAACATCAAAAAGGGGGGAGCATTTGGGAAATAACAGTCATAATATAATAAGGTTTAATGTTAAGTTGGAAAGCATAAAATTTAGCTAAGGATAAAGATATCAGACTGAAGAAAGGTCAGATTTTCAGGGTCTAAAATATGAACTGGAGCAGGTTGATCGGAAACACATTTTCATAGCTAAAATAGTGGATGAAAAATGGGTCAGAATTGAATAGGATGCAAGCTAGATATGTGCCTGTGAGAAATAAATAAGGAGATCCAATACTAGAGGAGTCTGGATGAATAAGGATATTGATGAGAAAATTTGTAAGAAAAGGAGGCATATGATGCATACTGGGATATTAATAACAACAAAATTCAGGAGGGGTTTCTCAATTGCAGAAGAAGCTAAGGCTGAGAGGCTAAGAAGACATGTTAAGAAAGGATGGCAGGCTGCACTAAAACAAAAAGTAAAATGGTCTTCAAAAATATTAATAATAAAAGATTAACAAATGATAGTATGAAGCCCATAAGGAACAAGGAAGGTAAACTATTTACTGAAGCAAAAGTTATGACAGAGATATTCAATCAGTATTTTGCTTTTGTCTTTACCAGATTAGAAAATAGTGAGAGTTTAAAACATGGTGCTGACCAACTGAGCAACATGGATAATGAAGAGGTGCTAAAAAGGCTGGCAGCACTCCATTTGAGAAGTCACTAGGGCCAGATGGGATGCATCCTAGATTGCTAAGAGAGGTATGGAAGCAAATTGTGGAGCTGTTCACATAATTCTTCCAGGTCTCGGTGAGCACAGGATTAGTCCTACGGGACTGGAGGTTTGCAAATGTGACACTTTTGTGTTTAAGAAAGGGACAAAGGATAACCCTGGAAAATACAGACCTATCAGCTTGACATGAATAGTTAGAAAACCAATGGAGGATGAAGTAAATATACAGATCGTGAAAAATAAGTTAATACTCAGGGCCAACATGGTGGCTCAACGGTTAGGATAGAGCCAGGGACCTGCGTTCAATTCCCACCTCAGGCGACTGCCTATGTAGAGTTAGCACATTCTCCCTGTGTCTGCGTGGGTTTCCTCCGAGTGCTCTGATTTCCTCCCACAATCCAAAGATGTGCAGGTCAGGTGAATTGGCCATGCTAGATTGACCATAGTGTGTTAGGTGCATTAGTCAGAGAGAAATGGGTCTAGGTGGATTACTGTTCGGAGGGTCGCTGTGGACTTGTTGGACTGAAGGGCCTATTTCCACACTGTAGGGAATCTAATCTAATATAAATTGATCATAGCATTAGGTGCATTAGTCAGGGGTAAGTATAGGGTAGGGGAATGGCCCAGGGTGGGTTACTCTTCAGAGAGTCGGTGTGGACTTGTTGGGCCGAAATGCCTGTTTCCATACTGGAAGAAATCTAATCTACTCAAAATCAATTTGGCTTTGTTAAGGATAGGTTCATGCCTGGAAAATTTAATTGAATTCTTTGATGAAGTGCCCAGGCTGTGGATGAGGGTAGTGCTGTCGATGTTGTATATTTGGACTTTCAGAAAGCATTGAGAATGATGCCACATGACAGATTGGTTAGCAAATTAGAAATATTTGAGATGGCAGCATGGATTAAAAGTTGACTTAAAGATAGAAAATGGAACGTAGGTATAGATGGCCATTTCTCAGACTGGAGATGTATTGAAAGTGGTATTTCCCAGGGATCAGTGTTGGGATCGTTGCTTTTTCTGATCTATGTAAACAATTTGAGGATGGATGTCAAGGACAAAGTCTCTAAACTAGCAGATGATACTAAAGTAGGGAGAGAAGGGAATTATAAAGATGACTTCAGAGGGACATTGATAAGTTGGCCAAATAGGCAGAAAACTGGCAGGTAAATTTCAATGCAGAAAAAGGTGTGGTAATGTAGTTTGGCAGAAGAAACACGGCAGAGGATTCAGGCTCACTCACACAATTTTGTGGGGAGTAGAGGAGCAGAGGAAACCTTAGGGCTTCAGTGCGTAGTTCTCTGAAGGTGCCAGCAAATTGAAGCAGTTGTTAAAATGACTTATAGGATCATTGTCACAGAGCGTGGCGCTGTGTCAGGCAGCATCCAAGAAGCAGGAGAGTCGATATTTCGAGCATAATCTCTTCATCAGGAATGTGGGGGGAGGGGATTGTGGCTGAGAGATAAATATGAGGAGCTGAGGCTGGGGAAAGGTAGCTAGGAATAGGTGGATGCAGGGTGGAGGGTGATGGTGATCAGTCAGAGTGGAAGGTGGAGCAGGTAGATGGTAAGGAAGATGGACAGGTGGGAGAAGTTCACGAGGGTGGTGCCAAATTGGAGGGTTGGATCTCTGATGGGAGAGTCCCTAGGCAGAAGATGAGGCATTCTTCATCCAGGCGTTGGTTGGCTAGGATTTGGTGGTGGAGGAGATCCAGGACTTGCATATCCTTGGCGGAGTGGAAGGAGGAGTTGAAGTGGTTGGCCACAGAGTGGTGCGGTTGTTTGGTGTGTGTGTCCCGGAGATGGATAGAACCCCCCCCCACTCCTCACCTTCTACCTCACCTATCACCGGAAACACGGCATCATTCTCCGCCATTTCCACCGCCTACATTCCGATCCCACCACCAGAGATATATTTCCCTCCCCACCCTTATCAGCATTCCATAGAGACCATTTCCTCCGTGACACCCTCATTAGGTCCACACCCCCCACCAACCCTCCTTCCACTCCCGGCACCTTTCCTTGCCACCGCAAGAGGTGTAAAACCTGCGCCCATTCCTTCCCCCTCACCTCCATCCAAGATCCTAAAGGATCTTTTCACATCCGGCAGAGATTTTCCTGCACATCCAAATGCCTCATCTATTGTGTCTGTTGCTCTCTATGTGGACTCCTCTCCAGTGGAGAGACAGGACACCAACTTGCGGAACATTTCAGAGAACATCTCCATGACACGTGCACCAAACAATCCCACCGCCCTGTGGCCTGCCACCTCAAATCCCCCCTTCCACTCCACAAAGAGCCAAATCCTAGCTATCCAACACCTCATCTTTCACCGAAGGAATGCTCCAACTACATGGCATCAACTTTGATTTCACCAGTTTCCTCATCTCTCCTCACCCCATCATTTCCCAGATCCAAACCTCCAACTCTGTGCCACCTTCTTGAAATTCTCCCACCGGTCCATCTTCCTTCCCACCTATCTACTCCACCCTCCGTTCCAATCTATCACCATTACCCCCCTACCTGCATCCACCTATCATCTTCCTAGCTACCATTTCCCCCCCAGTCCCACTCCTCTCCTAGTTATCTCTCAGCCCCCTTGCCCCCACTCCCATTCCTGATGAAGGGTTTATGCTTGAAACGTCAACTCTCCTGCTCCTCGGATGATGCCTGACTGGCTATGCTTTTCCAGTGCTACACTTTGATCTCCAACATCTGCAGTCCTCACTTTCTCTTTATTGGGTTTATAAATAGAGGCAGAGGGTATAAAAGCAAGGGAGCAATGCTACACCTCTACAATTATTTGGAATATTGTGTTCAGTTCAGGCACTTTATTTAAGGAACAATGCTAAAGTCCTGGAGAAAATGCAAAGGAGATTCACTAGAATGACACCAGTTAATGAGGGATTTTAGATACTAGGAAAGATTAGAGAAATTAAGCTTACTCTCCTCGGAGCAGAGAAGATTAAGAGGTGACTTTTTGAACAATATTGATAGGGTAAAGAAGGGTATTCTGTTTGCACTAGTTGGTATGTCAGTAATTAGGAGTTACAATTTCAATATTATCAGCAAGAGAGCTAGGAATGAGATGAGAAGAAACTTCTTTACTCAGAGAGTTGTTAGAATTTGGAATGCATTACCTGAAAGAGTGGTGGAAGTGGATTCCACGTGAGGTTTCGAAAGAGATGTAGATATGTATTTAAAAGTGAGGAATTTTGAGGGCTGTAGAGATAGAGCTAGAGAATTTGACTACCTGATTAGCTCTTTCAGGAGCCAGTACAGACACAGTGGGACCTCTTTATTTGATGAAAATTCTACTTCATATGCTTCTACCTTGGCTCTCTTAAGGATCCCAATGCAAGATAATGAGTGGTAATACGGAATACACATGCATTCAGCCAAAAGTGCCAAGTGGATCATCCATCTTGGCCTTCTCCAGTGGCCCCCAGCATCACAGATACCAATCTTCAGCCACTTGGATCAACTCCACATGATATCAAGAAACAATTCGAAGCACTGGATATGGGAGCTGACAACTCTCCAGCAATAGTACTGAAATATTGTGCTCCAGAACTTGCCGCTTCATTGGCCAAGCTCTTCCAGTACAGTTACAATTCTGGCATCTACTCGACAATGTGGAAAATTGTGCAGGTCTGTGTGGTACACAAAAAGCAGAACAAAATCCAACCTGGCAAATTACCGCTCCATCAGTTCACTCTCAATTATCAGTAAAGTGACGGAAGGTATCAACAACAGTGCTATTAAGCAACATGGGCTTAGCAATTACCTCCTCAGTGACAGCCAGCTTGGATTCCACCAGAGCCACTTATTACAGCCTTGATTCAAACATGTACTTTGCTCTGAATTCCAGAGATAAGGTAGGAGTGGCAGGCCTTGAGATTAAGGCAGCATTCGACTGAGTGTGGCATCAAGGAGCTGACCAAAAGTAGAATCAATGGATATCAGAGAGCAAACTGTTCACTGCTTGGAGTCATAATCTGAAGATGATTGTAGTTGTTAGAGGTCTGTCATCTCAGCTCCACATCTCTGCAGGAGTTCCTTGGGGTAAGGTTCACACCTAACCATCTTCAGTCGCTTCATAGATTACCTTCCCTCCATCATAACTTCAGAAGTGGGATATTCACCAATGATTGCACAATGTTCAGCACCATTCACAACTGCTTAGATACTGAAGCAGTCCATGTTTAAATGTAAAAGTTGAGCTGACAAGTGGCAAATAACATTTGTGGCATACAAATGTAAGGCAATGACCATCTCCAAGCTTCAACAATACTCAAGAAGCTTGAATCTTTCCAAGTCAAAGTAACCCACTTGCACCACATCTGCAAGCATCCATTCCATCCACCACTCATGCTCAGTAGCAGTGGTGTGCACTATCTACTGCAGAAATGCATCAAAGATCCTTGGACAGCACCTTCCAAATCCATTACCATTTCCATTTAGAAGCATAAATGCAGCAAATACATGGGAACGCCACCACCTGCAGCTTCCCTTCCAAACCATTCATCATCCCGACTGGAAACTCATCACCATTCATTCAATCTCACTGAGTCAAAATCATGAAATTCTCTGCTTAAGGACTCTGTGTGTCTACCTACAGCACATGGATTCCAGTGGCTCAAGAAAGTAGCTCCACACCAACCTCTCGAGAGCAGCAAGGGACAGAAGATAAATGCTGATCATTCAGTGATCCTCAAATCCCACAAGTGAATTAATAATAATTTATGCCAAAGAATATTTAGGCCGATATTCCTGACTGAAATTAATTTAAACTCCTAGATTATGTTACCAGAAGAACTACAGATGATGTAAATCAGAAATATTATTTTGTGCCAATTTGACAGGCTGATGTTCTATGAGCATGAATCATATGATATATGGAAATTCTTATATTGGTGCAGAATGGAGTACTTTTATGTGGTTGGCACTACAGTGTATACCTTTGGCAAAGGAAGAAAAACATAAAAGTAGGTCATTCGGCACATGTCTAAGGCAGTGCTGGTTGCATGTGAAAGGTTTGTATTTAAACTGAGGCACATAAGGACAGAGTCCATCGATTTGTTTGTCTGTTTGACCCATGCTTAGCTTATTCAAAACTGTGTTTGAAGTCCAGTTCAAAATATATCCTCAATTTCTTTTCCGAAAGTAAATTGAGAAAGGATGGTGAACTTTTTAACCATTAGGTCAAACCACATAACCAAACTGCTGACTACATGAGTGGTTGTGGAGTTCTGATATTATAACATTCTTTCTTCTCCAATGTTCAGCACAGTTTGTTGGTTTTACTGAGCAGTGGTTCATGTGAGAATAAGCTATTTATGGTAAAATGATGACCACACTTTCAGAGTTAAATCTGAGCTATTATCCATCTTAATTTGAAGATACCAACTTAAGAAGAAAAAGAGTTTTGCAGCATCTCTAGTCATAGTGGTGCAGAGACTCTGAGGTAACAAAATGAGAAATGCAGCGTTCCTGGCAAAATAAGGTGTGGTCCACGCTGCACCCTGTGCTTAGCATGTTGCTGGCATGGGCATGTCTACTGCGTGAGGAGAAAGTGAGGTTTGCAGATGCTGGTGATCAGAGACTAAAAGGGTGGCATTGGAAAGGGATAGCAGGTCAAGCAGCATCTGAGGAACAGGAGAATCGACGTTCCCAGCATAAGCTCTTCATCATGTCCATTCCTGATGAAGGGCTTATGCCCAAAATGTCAATTCTCCTGCTCCTCGAATGCTGCCTGAGCTGCTGTGCTTTTCCAGCGCCACACTTTCTGATGTCTACTGAGTGAGACAGATTGTGAGGCTAATACATTACATCATTTGAGAGTTGAGGTGAGTGGCAGGAAAGGATGGATAAGAACAGAAGAACTAGGGGCAGGAGTAGACCATTTGGCCCAAGTGCTATATCTAGCCGCCTCTTGAATACCTTCAATGTTTTGGCATCAATTACTTCCTGTGGCAATGAATTCCACAGGCTCACCACTCTTTGGGTGGATAAATGTCTCAAGTCCGCCCGAAATGATCCACCCTGAATAGATGCAGGGAGCATGTTCCCGATGGTGGGTGCGTCTAGAACCAGGGGTCACAGTCTGAGGATAACTCTGTCTAGCCCTGTTAGAATTTTTTAAGTTTCTGTGAGATCCCACCTCATTCAATAGGCCAAATGGCCTGTTTCCACATTATATGTATTCTATACTCAAAATTTCATGTTTCTTCATCCAGATATCTCAATGAAACATACTAAAAATATTTGTGATGTGATTGAGACTTAGGGCTTGAAAACAAAAACAAGTGAGTATGACTAAAAGGCTTTCATGTGCTAACATTTTATTTAAATTTATCCTATGTTGCAATTCTACTTTTAACCTGAATTAATCCTCAAACATTAATATTGCAATTGTAAGAAATGATTTGTCTTTCCAAAAATACTGACATTAATAAAATAATCCAAGAATGGAGCATGGAGTTAGCGTAATATGAGGTGTCGGCATTCATTTCTTCTGCTGTGCATAGACATGATGAACAAAAGCTATAACTCCATTAATTACAACATGGCTTAACAGCTGTTCTCATATCAAACAAATAAAGGAACACATGAATGGGAAGGAAGAAGCGAAGACTGAGTCTGCTGAATGTTGGGTATGAGGAGGTATGTGATGCAGCACATTTAGAAAGATAAAGCAAAAGATACAGGTCTGAAACCACATGATGTGCATGAATTAGCAAATCTACAGAACTGGCTAGGTCACTAAGCCGCTCCTGCCATTACGTCCATGACCCTTGTACTTTTCACCTGTAGTGTGAGTTGTAGGTTTCATCCTTCCATTCCTAAGAAGAGTATATCTTTCCTGCACGAGATAGTACCCAGCAATAAGTCTAATGATACATCATTGAGCCTTGGCTCAATGCCTATCATCTATATGGGTTGCTTCCACTTTAATTTGATGTAATGTCCATTTAAATTCAGCGTAATTGTGTCATTTTGGTGCATATCACTCCTGTTGAGCAGCTTGAAGAAACAAAATCTTTAAGGAAAATGAAGTGATATGGCAGTGTTGAAATGACAGAATCATACAAATGCACCAGCCCCTTATCCAATGACCCAAACAAAGTGTTCATATTAGCATCAGGAGCAATAAATCAATCACAATTCTGATTAATGAATTGATATTTTAAATCGATGTGCCCTAAACAGCAAAACCTTCAGTTTACAAGTGTACTTTTCCATGCATTTTTCCACAGGATGCAAATATCATTAACCAGCCTAGCATTTATTCCTCATTCCTATATTTTTTTCTTGAGAAGGGCGTAATGAGAAGGTGACTCATTAATCCTTTCTCTAACTGCTGCAGTCCTTGTTATGTTGGTACAATACTGAGAGGGAGGAAGTTCCAGGATATTGATATAGCAACAGTGAAGGAATGATAATGTAGCTCAAATCAAGATGGCTTCAATAGAGTGAATGTTTCTTCTTCTGGGGAATAGAGGTCATCAATATAAAGTAGTCGATAAGATATCCAATCAGAAATTCATTTTCACACAAAGAGTCATGACAATGTGGCACTCACCGCTGCAAAGCTTTGTTTACGCAAATAACAAAGATATTATATCTGCATACCTTGTCCTACGGGTGTTGGAGATTTCGGATTTAAAGGTGCTGCCGGATGCACTTTGATGAATTGCTGCATTGCATCTAGTAGGTGCACACATTGCTGTCATTGTGCATCAGTGATGAAGGTAGTGAATGTTGAAGGTGGTGAATGTTGAAGGTGGTACATGGGGTGGGCAAAGTGAGTTGCTTCGACCTGGAAAGAGTCAATGCAATCCCACTGTTTAAAAAATTATGGAGAAAGAAAACAGAATTATAGACCAGTTAGCCTAACATGAGCTAAATGCCAGAGTTTATTATCAAAAATGTGATGAGAGGGTACTTAGAAAATATCAACAGTCTGACATAGTCAATATAGAATTTTGAAAGGCAAATCACCTTTGACGGACCTACTGGAGTGTTTTTTTTGAAGACATAACTAAAATAGTTAAGAAAAAAGCAGTGGATATTTGTATCTGTATTTTTGGAAAGCTAATGATTTCATTTCACATAAGAAGTTAATGTGCAAAATTAAAGCATATGAGATTAGGGGGGATATACTGCTATGAATTGTGAATTGGTTAGCAGAAAGGAAACAGGAAAAATAAATTGGCCCTTTTCAGAGTGAAAGATTAATGACTAGTGGGTATTGCAGGGATCAGTGTTTGTGCCCCAAAATCAAATGCAATATTTCCATATTTGCTGATGACACAAGATTAAGTGGGATTATGATAGTGAGGTGAATGCAAAGAGGCTTCAAAGTGATTTGAGTGAGTGGGCAAATGCATGGCAGATGCAGCATGCTGTTGATAATGTGAAATTATCCACTTCAGTATGAAAAAGATTAGCAGAATATTATTTAAATGGTGATAGATTGGCAAATGTTCATCTGCAAAGGGATCTGGATATCCATGTACATCATGCACTATAAGCAACCATGCAGGTACATCAAGCAGTTAGGAGGCAAATGGTTTGTTGATCTTTATTAAAGGGAGATTCGAGTATAGGAGTGAGGGTGTCTTACTGCAGCTGTGCAGGCACATGGTGAGTCAACACCTAAAGTATTATGTGCAGCTTTGGTATCTTATATAAGAAAAGATATAACTGCCATTGAGAGCATGGAGCGAGGATTCACCAGACTGATTCCTGGGATGGCATGATTTTGCATGAAGAGAAATTGGCTGGATTAGGCCTGAATTAAAAGGAGTTTAGAAAAATGAGAGGGTGAAATATATAGAATTGTAACAGCACTGAACAGATTTGATGCAAGGATAATTTTTCTCCTGATGGGGAGCCTAGAACAAAGGGGTGATGATCTCAGGATTTGCAGTGATATACTTTGAATTGAGGTGAAAAGAAATTACTTTGAAGGGTGATTAACATGTGGAATTCTCTACTGCATCAGGATGTGCCAGGGAAGTCATTGAATATATATATAAGAATGAAACATATGGATTTCTAGACATGAAAGACTGTATGGAGAGAACGTAGGAATATGGTGTTGAGCTAGGCAGTCAGCCATGATCATGTTGATTGATTGAGCATGCCTGATGACCCGAATGGCCTACTCCTCTTTATACTTTTTATGTTTCACTATTTTTGTAAGGTTCTAAATTGTGGTTAGAGGTGCATTCATCCATGCAAGCAAAACGTTATCACATTCCTGACTTGTGACTTAGAAAGTCAAGAGTTGACTTACCAGAATTGAACTGGTCTTGTAGCTACCGTATTTATATTTTTGGTCCAATTCAATTTCTGTCAGTTAACTCCCAGAATATTGATATTGGGGAATTTAACAATGGTAATGTAATTTGTCTATAATCTCAGTTTTTATAGTAACGGTGGATTAGTTTACAAAATACTGTAGTTGTTTTCTGGTAGGCAATTTAAAAGTAATATTTCACTAGACTAAGTAATTTCAACATCTGAAGAAAAACTAGAGTGCTGTAATGTATAGTTTGTTATACAGTGACACACCATCAGTGTGTGCAGTCCCACCAGGAAAATTGGCATATCCCACTGAAACAATCAGATGCACTCAACTGTTAAATTAAAAATTAGTGATCAAACTTAATTATCAGGTGAAAAGTCTATCTTTATTTTTGTTAATGTTTAATCAATTTTAGGGCATTGTAGAGGTTGCATAAAATAAAGCAGGATTTATTTTAACTTTAATCAGATTTGATGTAAATATATGTGTATCATTTACCTAATCAAAAATTACCATTTTCAGGATATGTTTTGAATTTGTTTTCACACAAATGTTTAAACTGTTGATTCAGCGTAAGTGCCACAATATGTTATGTGAAGCTGATAAACTTCACATAGAAAAAGCCACTGTGGTTGAATTCATTTTTTTCTGCAGCAAGTGTAGAAAAAAAACAAAACCAGGATGCTGTGGTTTGGCAAAGAACATTCAAAGAAACTATTCTCTTTTCCTTGAATTTTACCAGAGAGTGCGTTCTTCCTCCTTGTAAGCATCATACAAACACTTAAACAAAAGCAGAAACTGTTGGAGAAACTCAGCAGGTCTCGTAGCACATGTAGAAAGAACGCACAGTAATGTTTCAAGTCCAGTGACTCTTCTTCAAATGATGGCAGCTAAGAAAAGGTGATATACTGTAGACAGAGCATGGGTGAAGGGAAATGCTTAAATGTCAGCTGTGCTTTCTTTTCACAGCTGCTGCCAGCCCTGCTGAATTACTCTTTTTGTTTTAGATTTCCTGTATCTGCAATTTTTTGCATTTGTAGTGATTGGAACCAGGTGGGTTGTACTAACTATGAAATCTTGATGGGAGTTTTTAACCTTCAAGGTTTGTGCGAAGATTTGTAGCTCGGGTGCTCGTTGTTGTGGTTCTGTTCGCCGAGCTGGAAGTTCTTGTTGTAAACGTTTCGTCCCCTAGCTAGGCGACATCATCAGTGCTCTGGAGCCTCCTGCGAAGCGCTTCTTTGATGTTTCTTCCGGTATTTATAGTGGTCTGTCCTTGCCGCTTCCAGGTGTCAGTTTCAGCTGTCCGCTGTAGTGGTTGGTATATTGGGTCCAGGTCGATGTGTTTGTTGATGGAGTTTGTGGATGAATGCCATGCCTCTAGGAATTCCCTGGCTGTTCTCTGTCTGGCTTGCCCTATGATAGTAGTGTTTTCCCAGCCGAATTCATGTTGCTTGTTGTCTGCGTGTGTGGCTACTAGGGATAGCTGGTCGTGTCGTTTCGTGGCTAGTTGATGTTCATGTATGCGGATTGTTCGGAGAACACCGAACGGAGAATTCACCACAAGGGTACACAGGAAAATAACTCACACAGACCAAGTCCTAAACTATGAAAGTAACCACCCCAACACACACAAACGAAGCTGCATCAGGACACTATTCAAAAGAGCCACAACACACTGCAGTACACCAGAACTGCAAAAAGAGGAAGAGGAACACATTCGCCAAAAAACGGATACCCGCGCAACTTTATCAACAGATGCCTAAGAGACAGACCACAGAACGAGGACATGCCACAACCAAAAGGACTAGCCACACTACCATACATCAGGAGCATTTCAGAACTGACAGCCAGACTACTGCAACCCTTAAGACTCATAACGGCACACAAACCAACAGCCACGCTCAGACAACAACTCACTAGAACAAAGGACCCGATACCCAACATGAGCAAAACTAATGTAGTTTACAAAATACCATGCAAGGACTGCACAAAACACTATATAGGACAGACAGGAAGACAGCTAACAATCCGCATACATGAACATCAACTAGCCACGAAACGACATGACCAGCTATCCCTAGTAGCCACACACGCAGACAACAAGCAACATGAATTCGACTGGGAAAACACTACTATCATAGGGCAAGCCAGACAGAGAACAGCCAGGGAATTCCTAGAGGCATGGCATTCATCCACAAACTCCATCAACAAACACATCGATCTGGACCCAATATACCAACCACTACAGCGGACAGCTGAAACTGACACCCGGAAGCGGCAAGGACAGACCACTATAAATACCGGAAGAAACATCAAAGAAGCGCTTCGCAGGAGGCTCCAGAGCACTGATGATGTCGCCTAGCCAGGGGACGAAACGTTTACAACAAGAACTTCCAGCTCGGCGAACAGAACCACAAAAGTTTTTAACCTGGTCCAATCAGGGAGCGCTGGCTGACCAATATAAACAGGCTATTATGTCAGAGCCTGAAGAAGGAGCATGCAGAGTCCACCAACACCCTCGAGCTGTTCTGGGAGAAGTGGGCACCGCAGGGAGTGAAGCGTATTATTTCCCCGAAACTCTATTTTGATTTAATCCCCTTCACTGTTTGATCATGCAGCATTGCCCTCTGTGAAGGGTGCTGCTTGTCATTGGCCACTTGGGTGTTTCCTTTCTTACTGCTGATGGAAACTGAATAAAGCTTTGTATACCTTGTGTCTTTCACTGTGCCTCACACCTGCACACATAAGAATAAAAAATAGAAGAGAAAAAATTAAACGGTATTATGTCAGAATCCGGGTGTCTCTGGAGAAGGAGCACACAGTATCCACTAACACCCTCGAGCTGTTCAGGGAGAGGTGGACACCGCAGAGAGTAAAGTGTTTTATTTCCCTGTCCAACTCTATTTTGATTTAATCCTTGCCCTTCCCTTCACGTTTTGATCACTTTTTGATTACCCTCCTTCAAGAAGGGCATTGCTTGTCAGTGGCCACTCGGGTGGTTAGTTTTTTCCTGGTGGTGGAATATAAATAAGGATTTACACTCTTGTTGTTCCTCACTGTGTCTGAAAAAGAAAAATAAACAGGGTATTCAGAATCTCCTCAGTTTAGGGACTGACTCTGAGCTGGCTGACCGCACAGCCAGTGTGTACTGCTGCTGTTGGTTTCTGGTTTTTGGGGGGAAACCTGATTCCTGTACTGGCTGGTTTATGTAGCCAGATTGTTAACTGGCATTTTTTTTAATTGAAGACTAACTTCTAAAATGGCAGATCTACACAGACAATGTGTTCAGGTGTAATTCACTTCTCATTAGGGAACTGTTGTTTCACTGGCTGGTTACAGTCTGTGTGTTACTCTTTTCTTTTACTTTGAGAAAAGGACAATGTTGTTTTTGTGGCAGGGTTTAGCCCTTGCATTTTAGTTTTCTTTGTTTTTTGTATGTGTCTTCACTGTTTTTTGATGTTTGAACTGAGCCCTTGTGAGAAAGTATACCTTACCAGACGAACCGTTCCTGTGGGTAGGCCTGGCCCTTGGACTAGTCCTCAGCAAAGACTGAACACCTGTGTGTGTGCTGTGAGGTGAGGAAAAGGTTCAGAAAAGATTTACAAGGATGTTGCCAGGCTTGGCGGATTTGAGCTACAGGGAGAGACTGAATAGGCTGGGGCTGTTTTACCTGAAGTGTCGGAGGCTGAGGGGTGACCTTATAGAGGTTTATAAAACCATGAGAATTATCGATAGGATAAATAGACAAGGTTTTTTTCCCTGGGGTGTGAGAATCCAGAATTAGAGGGCATAGGTTTAGGGTGAGAGGGGAAAGATATAAAAGGGACTTAAGGGGCATCTTTTTCATGCAGAAGTTGGTGCGGATATGTAATGAGCTGCCAGAGGAGGTGATGGAGGCTGGTACAATTACGGCATTTAAGAGGCATTTGGATGGATATATGAATAGGAACGGTCTAGAGAAATATGGGCCAAGTGCGGGCAAATGGGACTAGATTAAGTTAGGATATGTGGTCACCATGGACAAATTGGACCAAAGGGTCTGTTTCCGTACTATACATTTCCATGACTCAAAGAGTTTATCACTTCAAATAGAATTAGTTTTACTGTTAACTTAAAGTTGATTCAAAATATAAGTAAATACTTCAGAATACAATTATGTAAAAAATATATGATTTGGAGATGCCGGCGTTGGACTGGGGTGTACAAAGTTAAAAATCACACAACACCAGGTTATAGTCCCACAGGTTTAATTGGAAGCACACTAGCTTTCGGAGTGACGCTCCTTCATCAGGTGATTGTGACGAAGGAGCGTCACCTGATGAAGGAGCGTCGCTCCGAAAGTTAGCGTGCTTCCGATTAAACCTGTTGGACTATAACCTGGTGTTGTGTGATTTTTAACTTTGTAAAAAATATACACAAGAGAAAACATGAATCACAATAAGGGCAATGAAAAAAACTAAGGACAGCCAAAAGACAGGTAATCCCAGAACAAATTGTTACTAGGCACAGACAGTGAGCTAATTGAGGAAACAAATCTGAAATAAGATATTTCTATCTATATTCTTAAAATATTAACTGTGAAATTGAGCTTGAGATTGTTCTGACAGTATAACTTAGGACATAAATGCTTCGTATTTGCCACACATGTTAAGTTTTATCTTGACATGCGGTTTCTTTAATTCTGTCATCATATAACATGTCATGAGACGTGAAAGTGGTATAATGGTAACACTATTGAACTAATAATCCAGAAACCTACATTAATGCTCTTGGAATATGAATTTAAATGTCATCATAACAGTGACAGAACTTAAATTGAATTAGTTAATAAATCTGTAATGGCTGACCAGGAAAAAAAACGCATCAGGGTTCACCAATGCTCTTTGGAGAAGGAAACATATCAGCCCTCACCTGCTCTAGCCAATGTGGACTTCCAGTGGTTAGCCGTTAACTGTGCTCTGAAGATCATTTAGTTCAAAAGCAAGCACAAGTGGAACAAAAACATGATAGCTAAATTCATAAATTACACTAGGAGTTAGGAAGTTACTTTGTGAAGAAAGTTGCATGTGGATATAGCTAGGCTGAGTAAGTGGTCAAATTTTGAACAAATGACTTATAATGTGGGAAAATGTGAAGTTTACCACATTGGCAATAAATATAGGAATTCAGACTAATTCTTAGATTGAGAAGCACTGCAGAATTCTGAGGTGCAGAGGGATTTAGGAGTTCTAATGCATGAGTCACAAAAATTCTTGGCTAACTCAAGGACGATTAGGAAGCAGCACTGGCTCAGCCAGTGAGGCCCACGTCCCACAAGTGTATGAAAATGTTAGTATGGGGCTTTAGCATACAATCAAGAAGGCAATGGGGTGCCATTCTTTATTACAAGAGGAATTGAATATTAAAGTGAGGATGTCATGCTTCAGTTATATACGACTTTGGTGAGGTTGACCAAGACCCTGCTCAACTGGCTTAGTTAGACACAATAAAAACACTAAATGCAGTACAACTCAATTTTATTCAGCAGAGTTCACTTAGTCATGATTTTTGGGCATATATTAGATTAGATTACTTACAGTGTGGAAACAGGCCCTTCGGCCCAACAAGTCCACACTGACCCTCCGAAGAGCAACTCACCCAGACCCATTCCCCTACATTTACTCCTTCACCTAACACTATGGGCAATTTAGCATGGCCAATTCATCTAACCTGCACATTTTTGGACTATGGGAGGAAACTGGAGCACCCGGAGGAAACCCACGCAGACACGGGGAGAATATGCAAACTTCACACAGACAGTTGCCTGAGGCGGGAATTGAACCCAGCTCTCTGGCACTGTGCCATCCCTATAGTACAACTATGTTAGAGAGACAAATATAGTAGAGAGACTAAGAACAAACAGCTTGGTATTAATCGCACTGGTGAGGGAGCTGGGCAGGCTTCACTCATTTGATGTGGATATCTTCCTCTTCACTGAGCTCCAAGCTCAGGTCTTCTTTCTGCAATGGTTGTCCTCATTCTTGGAGCTCTGAACTACGTAAATGGTGATCTCAGGTTGTAACCTTTTTTGCACCTTCTGTAAACTCTTGCACAATACAGAGGTCAACCTCCACATGCTAGTAAAATGTCCCACATAATGTCCCAATTGGCTCTGTCTGGTTTTTCCTCTGGCACACATCGCTTTTGGTTCCAGATAGATAGGATCAGAACACATGGTTACTCAGTTGTTCTGTTTCCATTTAGCAAGGGTGGTTCCAACCATTGAATCCTTTTGACTGATGGCATAAGGTTAAATGTCCTTCTGTTTTATGAACATTCACTTTTCGAAACCCCAAATTATCTATCTTCATGCCTGCAGCACTAGATGATATTATTACTATCCCCAGAACTATGGCCAGAGCATTCACATTGTTCCTTTTACATACTTTATTAAACCAGACTTTGATCAGGTTTCTAATATCATACACTGTTGCATTGGAATTTAAAGATGTCATGCTCTTGAGTTTTTAATTAACCATCCAGGATGGAACTTTTTCAGTAATTCTGTCTTCTAGATTTTCCATCAATTGTGCCAGTATCCAGTTGCCATCAGTACTTCAGAGATTCCTTTTCTGTTCTTGGTTGCTCACAATCTACTAACCTATGATCAGCTGGTTTATAGTGTTAGAATGACCCTCTAGCATCCTTATTATGTCTATCTCAGTTTCTGCTCCTTCTTGCTCAACTTGAGAGTTATTTTCCTGATTACATTTTAGGTTGGGTAGGACATGTTTCAACTGTCCCATCAACATCCTAATCTTCTGATTAAGGGTTTCCAGGTCTAGGATGTTGACATAGTTGTCTCTATTAACCTTCTTTTCCACCTTCCACAATGTTAACTTCCATTGAATAATTCCGGAAAACTAACTATGGGTAATTCCTATCATCAATAGTAACTTAATTGACATGCCTCAGATGTTTAACATTATCTCCCCACTTCCAGATCACCTCACCCATGAATATATAATAGCACTTTCCTTTCATTAATTTCTAACCTATTAGCACAAAAAGTTAAAACATTTCCCATGTTCATTTATGCATTAATTTAGATAACATTTACTCAGTGTAGGTAACACAAAAAAAATTTGTAGAAACCATCCCAAATTCAAATCGTAACCTGATAAGAACTCAGACTATCTTTTACTTATCAATAATGTAAAATTTGTTCATGTTCTCTCCTTTATTTAGGAAATTTTCCCTTATAATTGAATTGCTATTCACTCAATTTATTAAATATCAGAACAATATTATCCAGGCATGGCATTGTTAAAGGAAGTCAAATTATCAGAAACAATAGTGCCCATAGTTGATAAGGAAGTTAAATGTAACTAATCACAATTTGATTCAAAAGGTAATATATAAGTCTGAATTAGTTCATTTTTCCTACAAAAGGCAAAGCCTTTAGGTCCTAATTACCATCACATTGTTTATCACAATCTTGAAGCAGCTTGACTTGCAAGTTTCTGTGATTTATGAACCACCTATTTTAAGGGAAAAAGATGGAAGTACGTTTGGCTGGGAACTAAATGAGTTAATTTGGTTTAGATGTACCTTGGCAATTTTTAAAAAATTTAATTCATAACCTCCACTCAATCAATTAATTTGATGTATTATTAAGTAAACAGAAAACAGTGGAATAATAAGTTGGAAATAATAAGTTTACAAATGCAATGACATCATCGTCACCCCTTAAAAAAAGTAATGAAGAAAAGACACATGGTCTCCTGAAACAAAGGACACTCTAAATTGTTCTTCAAATTACAAGCTTTAGATCCTTTTTACTTTAACCATTTGAATTAAGAGTACCCAGGATTATTTCAAGCTCAAACTGATTATTTCAAAATTTCAATTTATATTCTTTGATTTTGAAGTTTTCCATTTACTTTCTGAGATTTCATTATTACTATATATCGATTCCGAGCAGTGATTGTGACCAGCGACCATGCCCAAAATTAAGCAATTTCAAATATGTATCTTGTTTCAAATTACGCTTTTAATTCAGCTCACAATTCTCATTTGAGTTTAAACTCAATGTTGAAATTAATATTGCAAAATCACAATTTAGGGAAAGACATTAAACCCAGAGACAGACAACAAAGAAAAATCCACACAAATTCTTTATTAAACACATACACTCATCCTCAATCATCCATCACCACCACAACATTTAACTTTGCTTTCATTCACTCAGAATTTAAAAACTGAAATTTAAATAGAACAGTCAAAAGAAAATATATGAAACAGAATAATATAGAAATTTTCATTCTTCTTTCTTCATAAACTGTAATTTTGAATTCAATCATTTATTGTCATGTGTATTAGATATAAACATGGTGAAAAAGTATGTACCATTGCCATGCAAAGGCACTATTCACATTAATTAAAATAAATTTTTTTTTAAATTAAAGAGTCCAACTTTTCCTTATCTGCTGCTACAGGCCTGCTCCGGGCTACACCAGCCCACACCATACTGCCTGTACTGTCCTTCTCTGCACTACACAGCCCACATCATGCTACCTGTACAGCCCTGCTCCACACTATACCAGCGCACACCATGCTCCTGTACAGCCCTGCTCTGCGCTACACCAGCCCACACCATGCTCCTGTACAGCCCTGCTCCGCGCTACACCAGTCCACATCATGCTGCCTGTACTGTCCTTCTCCGCGCTACACCAGTCCACACCGTGCTGCCTGTACAGACCTGCTCCAGACTACACTAGTCCACATCATGCTGCCCGTACAGACCTGCTCCAGGCTACACCAGTCCACACCATGCTGCCTGTACAGCCCTGCTCCAGGCTACACCAGTCGACACCATGCTGCCTGTACAGACCTGCTCCGCTCTACACCAGTCCACACCATACTGCCTGTACAGCCCTGTTCTGCGCTACACCAGTCCACATCATGCTGCCTGTACAGACCTGCTCCGCGCTACACCAGTCCACACCATACTGACTGTACAGCCCTGTTCTGCGCTACACCAGTCCACATCATGCTGCCTGTACAGACCTGCTCCGCGCTACACCAGTCCACACCATACTGCCTGTACATTCCTGTTCCAGGCTACACTAGCTCACACCATGAAGCCTGTACAGCCCTGCTCTGCACTACACCAGCCCACACCATGCTGCCTGTACTGTCCTTCTCTGCACTACACTAGACCACACCATGCTGCCTGTACATTCCTGCTCCATGCTACACCAGCCCACACCATGCTGCCTGTACAGCCCTTCTCTATACTACATGAGCCCACCCCATGCTGCCTCCAGAGGTCTGCTCTGGGCTACACCAGCCCACACAATGCTGCCTGTACATTCCTGCTCTATGCTACATTAGCCCATACCATGCTGCCTATACATTCCTGATGCACGCTATACCAGCCCACACCATGCTGCCTGTACTGTCCTGCTCAGGATTATACCAGTCCATACTATGCTGCCTGTACTGTCCTGCTCCAGGCTACACCAGCCCACACCATGCTGCCTGTATAGCCCTTCTCCAGGCTACACCAGCCCACACCATGCTGCCTGTACAGCCCTGCTCCAGGCTACACTAGCCCACACCATGCTGCCTATACAGCCCTGCTCCACGCTACATTAGCCCATACCACGCTGCCTATGCATTCCTGCTGCACGCTAAACCAGCCCACACCATGCTGCCTGCACAGCACTGCTCCGCACCACACCAGCCTACAATATGCTGCCTTCAGAGCTCTGCTCCAGGCTACACCAGCCTACACTGTGCTGCCTGTACAGTCCTGCACTGGGCTACACTAGCCCACACCATGCTGCTTGTACTGTCCTGCTCTGGGCTACATGAGCCTACACCATGCTGCCTGTACAATACTGCTCGACGCTACACCAGCCCACACCATGCTGCAAATACAATACTGTCGGCACTACACCAGCCCACATCATACTGCCTTTACTGGCCTGCTCCAGGCGACACCAGCCCACACTATGCTCCCTGTACTGTCCTGCTCCGGGCTATACCAGCCCACACCATGCTGCCTGTACTGTCCTGCTAAAGGCGACACCAGCCCACACCATGCTTCCTGTATATTCCTGCCCCGGGCTACGCCAGTCCACACGTTGCTGCCTCTACAGTCCTGCGCCAGGATACACCGTTCCACACTATGCTGTTCCTATAATCCTGTTTCGGGCTACACCAGCCCACACCATGCTGCCTTTTCAGTCCTGCTGTGGGCTACACCAGAACACACCACGCTGCCTCTACTATCCTGCTCCAGGCTACACCTGCCAACACCATGCTGCCTGCACTGTCCTGCTCTGGGCTACACCAGACCATAACATGCAGCCTCTACAGACCTGTTCCACACTACACAAGCCCACAAAAAGCTACCTGTACAGTCCTGCTCTGCGCTGCACTAGCACGCACCATGCTGCCTGTACAGTCCTGCTCTGCGCTGAACCAGCCCACACCATGCTGCCTGTACAGTCCTACTCTGGGCTACACCAGACCACACCATGCTGCCTGTACAGCCCTACTCTGGGCTACACCAGCTCACACAATGCTGCTGCTACAGTCCTGCTCTGCGCTGCACCAGCACACACCATACTGCCTGTACAGTCCTACTCTGGGCTACACCAGACCACACCATGCTGCCTGTACAGCCCTATTCTGGGCTACACCAGCCCACACCATGCTGCCTGTACAGTCCTGCTCTGCGGTACACCAGCCCACAAAATGATGCTGCCACAGTCCTGCTCTGCGCTGCACCAGCCCACACCATGCTGCTTGTACAACCCTGCTCTGGGTACACCAGCCCACACCATGCTGCCTGTACATTCCGGCTCCAGGCTACACTGTCCACACCATGCTGCCTGTACTATCCAGCTCTGGGCTACACCAGACCATACCATGTGTCTTCCAGAGGTCTGCTCTGGGCTACACCAGCCCACACCATGCAGCCTCTACAGTTCCGTTCCACGCTACACGAGCCCACAAAAAGCTACCTGTACTGTCCTGCTTTGCGCTGCACCAGCACATACCATGCTGCCTGTACAGTCCTACTCTGGGCTACACCAGCCCACACCATGCTGCCTGTACCATCCTACTCTGGGCTACACCAACCCACACAAGGCTGCTGCCAAAGATCTGCGCTGTGCTGCACCAGCCCACACCATGCTGCCTGTACAGTCCTGCTCTGCGCTGCACCAGCCCACACCATGCTACCTGTACAACCCTGCTCTGGGTACACCAACCCACATGATGCTGCCTGTATATTCAGGCTCCAGGCTACACCAGCCCACACCATGCTGCCTGTACTGTCTTGCTCCGCGTTACACCAGCCCACACCATGCTGCATGTACATTCCTGTGCCATGCTACACCAGCCCACACTATGCTGCCTGTACAGTCTTGCTCCAGGCTACACCAGCCCACACCATGCTGCCTGTACTGTCCTGCTCTGGATTACACCAGACCATACCATGTGTCTTCCAGAGTTCTGCTCCGGGCTACACCAGCCCACACCATGCAGCCTCTGCAGACCCCTTCCAGATTACACGAGCCCACAGCAAGCTGCCTGTACAGTCCCACTCTGCGGTGCACCAACCCACTCAATGCTGCTGCCACAGCCCTGCACCAGCCCACACCATGCTGCCTGTACATTCTGGCTCGAGGCTACATCAGCCCACTCCATGCTACCTGTACTGTCCTGCTCTGGGCTATACCAGCCCACACCATGCTGCCTCTACTATCCTGCTCCGGGCGACACCAGCCCACACCATGCTGCCTGTACTGTCCTGCTCTGGGCTACACCAGACCATACTATGTGTCTTCCAGAGTTCTGCTCCGGGCTACACCAGACCACACCATGCAGCCTCTACAGACACATTCCAGACTCTATGAGCCAACAAAAAGCTACCTGTACAGTCCTGCTCTGCGCTGCACCAGCACGCACCATGCTGCCTGTACAGTCCTACTCTGGTCTACACCAGCCCACACCATGCTGCCTGTTCAGTCCTGCTCTGCGGTACACCAGCCCACACAATGCTACTGCCACAGTCCTTCTCTGCGCTACACCAGACCCCACCATGCTGCCTGTATCGTCCTGCTCTGGGCTGCACCAGCCCACACCATGCTGCCTGTACATTCTTGCTCCAGGCTCCACCAGCCCACATCATGCTGCCTGTACTGTCCTGCTCTGGGCTGTACTAGTTCAACCATGCTGCCCTATATTCCGGCTCCAGGCTACACCAGTCCCCACCATGCGGCCTGTACTGTCCTCCTCTGGGCTACACCAGCCCACACCATGCTGCCTGTACATTCCTGCTCTAGGCTACACAAGCCCACACCATGCTGCCTGCACTGTCCTATTCCGCGCTACACCAGCCCACACCATGCTGCCTGTACATTTCTGCCCCAGGCTACACCACCCCACACCATGCTGCCTTTACTGTCCTGCTCCGGGCTACACCAGCCCACACCGTGCTGTCTGTAAAGTCCCGCTCCAGGTTACACCAGCCCATACCATGCTGCCTGTGCAGCCTTGCTCCGCAATCCACTAGACAAGACCGTGCTGCCTGCACATTCCTGCTCCAGACTACACCAGCCTATACCTTGCTGCCTGTACTGTCCTGCTTGGGCAGCACCTGCCCACACCATACTGCCTGTACTATCCTCCTCTGGGCTATACCAGACCAGACCATGCTGCCTGTATTGTCCTGCTCTGCGCGGCACCAGCCCACACCATGCTGCCCATTCAGTCCTGCTCTGGGCTATACCAGCACACACAATGCTGCCTGTACTATCCTGCTCTGGGCTACACCAGCCCACACCATGCTGCCTGTTCAGTCCTGCTCCAGGATACACCAGCCCACACCATGCTGCCTGTACATCCCTGCTCCAGGCTACACCAGCCCACACCATGCTACCTGTACTGTCCTGCTCTGGGCAACACCAGACCATACCATGTATCTTCCAGAGTTCTGCTCCAGGCTATACCAGCACACACCATATAGCCTGTACATTCCTGCTCCACGCTACACCAGACTACTCCATGCTGCCTGTACATTCCTGGCCCAGGCAACACCAGCCCACACCATGCTGCCTGTACTGTCCTGCTCCAGGCTACACCAGCCCACACCATGCTGCCTGTACTGTCCTGCTCCAGGCTACACCAGCCCATGCCATGCTGCCTGTATAATTCTGTTCACCGGTACACCAGCCCACACCATGCTGCCTGTACAGTCCTGCTCCGTGCTACACCAGCCCACACCATGTTGCCTGTACTATCCTGCTCCGTACTACAACAGCCCACACCATGCTGCCTGTACGGGAAAAGGTGAGGTCTGCAGATGCTGGAGATCAGAGCTGAAAATGTGTTGCTGGAAAAGCGCAACAGGTCAGGCAACATCCAAGGAACAGGAAATTCGACGTTTCGGACATAAGCCCTTCCTGATGAAGGGCTTATGCCCGTAACGTCGAATTTCCTGTTCCTTGGGTGCTGCCTGACCTGCTGCGCTTTTCCAGCAACACATTTTCATGTTGCATGTACTGTCCTGCTCTGGGCTACACCAGACCACACCATGCTGCCTGTACTGTCTTGTTCCACATTACACCAGCCCACACCATGCTGCCTGTACAGTCCTGCTCTGAGCTACACCAACCCACACTATGCTCCTCTACAATTCTGCTCCCCGTTACACCAGCCCACACTATGTTGCCTGTACTGTCCTGCTCTGGGCTACACCAGCCCACACCATGTTGCTTGTACTGTCCTGTTCCACGCTATACCAGCCCACATCATGCTGCCTCTACAGTCCCGTTCTGGGCTACGCCAGCCCACACCATGCTGCTATCAGAGTCCACCTCCAAATTATACCTGTACGCACCGTGCTGCTATCAGAGTCCAGCTCCAGACTACACCAGTACACACTGTGCCACTGCCAGAGTCCTGCTCTGGGCTACACCAGTACACACCATGCTGCTACCAGAGCCCTGCTCCAGGCTACACCAGCCCATGTCATGCCGTGACAAAGGCTAACACCACATGAAAGTGAGAGACCAGCACCAAGCCAGCCAACCTAGTAGCCACGTTGCTTCTGAAGATGCCGTAACTGCTCTGGAGGCCACCTTCCTGCCAAAGTGCTTTCTTTATCAGGTAAGTTTGAGTGGAAACTAAATAATAATTGGAACAGGAAGAAGGGGAGAAAGGAAAAAGATTAAGTGGATGAACATGACAAGCTCAGGCACAGCAGCCTGGGCACTGCCTATTCCACCGCCTCAAAGTAGAAAATAAATTCTCAGGAAATTCTAAACAATGTTATAAGGAGCATGAGCAAACTGGCTATAACATCATGATATTGGGAGCCATTCAAGAGGTGGGAGAAAAAAGAAATGCAGTTGTAATCGGGGATGTAATAGTCAGGCAAATAGAATTTGTTCTCTACAGCTAAGATCAAGAGTCCCAAAGGGTGTGTTGTCTGCGTGGTTCTCGGGTTCAGGATATCTCAACTGAGCTGCAGAGGATTGTGGAATAGGAGGGAAAAGATCCAGTTGTCACTGTCCATCTAGGTCCATTATAGGTTGAATTAGGAAAGAAGTTGTACTGAGGCCAAATGAGCAGCTCGGGTCTAAATTAAAAAGCAGAATCAAAAAGGTTATAATTTCCAGATTACTAGCTAATTGGCACAAGGTTGACAAGGTTAAAGGGGTAAATGCATATCCCAAAGATTAGTGTGGAGAAAGGAGATCGAATTCATGGGAAATTGGCACAATTAGAAGCTTAGAATCCCTAAAGTGTGGAAACAGGCCCTTCAGCCCACCAACCTTCTGAAGAGTAATCCACCCAGACCCCTACCCTATACTTACCCCTGACTAATGTACCTAACCTACACATTCCTGAACACTATGCACAATTTAGCATGGCCAATTGACCTAACCTGCACACCTTTGGATTGTGGGAGGAAACCAGAGCACCTGGAGGAAACCCACGCAGACATGAGGAGAATGTGCATGCTCCACACAGACAGTCGCCCAAGGCTGGAATTGAACCGATGTCCCTGGTGCTGTGAGGCAGCAGGGCTAAGCACTGAGCCACTATTGTAGAAGGAGGCAGCTGTTTTGTTGGGATTTGATAATACATCAAATTGAAAGACCTCATCTTAATGCACAAAGCATTTGCACTAAGGTAGATGAATTGATGGTGCAAATCATAATTAATATGATCTCATATCTGTTATAGAAACATAGTTAAAAGGAGATCAAAACTAGCAACTTAACATTCATGATATGTGATGTTTCAGAGAAACAGGCAAGACAGAAAAGGCGGTGGGTAGCACAATTAATACGGGATGAAATGTGGACAATTGTGAGAGACAATCTCGGCTCAGATGATGTTGCGTCCATGTGGGCAGAGGTAAAAAAACAGCAGGGAAAAGATAACATTGGAAGATATTATGTACAGACCCTAAAACAGTAACCACATTTGAGAAAGGTTATAATCAATAAATTCTAGGAGCATGTAAAAATAATAGAGCAATAACTACAGGTGACATTAATCTTCATGTTGATTGGGTCAATAAAATTGGAGAGGGTAGCTATAATAACAAATTCATAGAGTAGGGATAGTTTCCTAGAGTAATATGTCGTGGAGCCAACCAAGGAGCTGGCCCTCTTGGATCCGGTAATGGGTAATGAGGCAGACATTGAGTTAAAAAACCCACTATGAAGTAGTGATAGAATTTAATATTTAGCTGAAGAGTGAGAAACATGGGTTGGAAACAACTGTGTTTAACTTAAATCAAGGGAACTACAAAGAAATTCAGATGGATTAGCAGGAATGATACCACGCAAGCACTGACAGACATTTAAGGAGGTGATCCATGACTTTCAGAAAAAAATACATCTCAGTAAGGAGAATATAAAAAAGGGATAAACCAACGATGGCTAATCAAGGAAGTTATGGAGATTATTAAGTTGAAAGAAAAAACATATAGGAGACAAAAGTCAAAGATAGCCCCAAAGACTGGGATACATTCAGAATCCCACAAAGGACTAAAAGGATAATAAAGACAGTAGAATAAATTACAAAGGCAAACTAGCGAAGATAATAAAAACTGACTATAAGAGCTTTGTCAAATATATAAATAGGAAGAAAGATGTCAAAATAAACATAGGCCCCTTAGAAAATGAATCTGAGGAAATATTTAGGGGAATAAGGAAATGGCAGAGGAGTTAAACAGATATTTTGCATCAATCTTTACAGTGGATGATACTTTGGACATCCCATTAATACTAAAATATATGGGGGAGGAATTAAATGCCATCATCTTCCCTGGAGAAGTAGAACTCAGCAAATTAATGGGGCTAAAAACAAACAACCCCCTAGCCCTGGTGGCTTGGATTTTAGGATCCTAAAAGGGATAGCTACAGATAGAGTGGATACGTTGGTTGCAACTTTCCAAAAATCCTTGAATAATGGAGAATACCAGATGATTGGAAAACTACCGCTGTGACACCTTTATTCAAGAAAGGAGGGATGGCAAAAAGTGAGTAACAATAAGCCAATTAGCCGAACATCTATTATTGGAAAGATTAGATTAGACTTACAGTGTGGAAACAGGCCCTTCGGCCCAACAAGTCCACACCGACCCGGTATTGGAATCAATTATTAAGGAAGTAATAGCAAAATATTTGTAAAATTATAATGTAATTAAGCAGAATCAGAATGGCTTCATGAAAAGGAAATAGTGTCTGACTAATTTATTATTCGAGTTTTTGAGGAAGTCTGAATCAGAGTGGATAGATGGGAATAAGTAGATGCAGTGTACTTAGGTCCAGAAGGCCCACAAAGGCTAAGTCATAAGATAAGAGCCCATGATACTGAAGGTAGTATATTGGCATGGATAGAGAATTGGTTTATGGGCAGGAAACAGCAAGTGTGGATAAGAGGTTCTTTATTAGGCTGGTGATTTGTGACCAGTGGGGGTTCCACAGGAATCAGTTCTAGAATCGTTACTATTTACAATATATGTTAATGACATGGAGGAAGGAAATGAATGTACTGTAGCCAAATTTGCAGATGACACAAAAACAGGTGGAAAGGCAGGCTGCAAGAGGGATATAAATTACAGAGAAATATTGATGCATTGAGTAAGTGGGCAAAAAGTTGGAAATGGAGTACAATATGGGAAAATATGAGGTTGCTCACTTTGGAAGGGAGATCAAAAACGGAATATTGCTTAAATGGAGAAAAACTGCAGAGAGCTGCAGCACATAGGGACTTAGAGATATGTGTGCTCAAAACACAGGAAGCTAGCATACAGTTGCAGCAGATAATCATACAGTCATAGAGTCAGACAGCATGGAAACAGACTCTTTGGTCCAATCAGTCCATGCCTACGATAATCCCAAACTAAACTAGAACCATTTGCCCGTGCTTGGCCCATATCCTTCCAAACATTGCTTATTCATATACTTATTCAAATGTCTTTTAAATGTTGTAACTGTACACGCATTCACCACTTCCTCTGGAAGCTCATTCCATGTACGAACCATGCTCTGTGTAATAAAGTTAGATTTAGATTCCCTGTAGCGTGGAAACGGGCCCTTCGGTCCAACAAGCCCTCCAAAGAGTAACACACCCAGACCCATTTCTCTCTGATGAATATGGGTACTGTGGGCAATTTAGCAAGACCAATTTACCTGACCTGCACACCTTTGGACTGTGGGAGGAAACTGGAGAACCTGGAAGAAACCCATGCAGACACAGGGAGAATGTGCAAACTCCACACAGACAGTTGCCTGAGGCTGGAATTGAACCTGGGACCCTTGTGCTGTGAGGCAGCAGTGCTAACCAGTGTACTGCCCCTCATATCTTTTTCACCTTTCTCCTCTCACCCGTGGTATCATTCCTGCTAATCCATCTGAAATCCCATACCAAAGGAAAAAAAGATAACTGCCATTCACCTTATCTGTACTCATGATTTTATAAACCTCTATAAGGTCATCCCTCAACCTCCTACGCTCCAGTGGAAAAAGTCCCAATCTATTCTGCCTTTCCTTATAACTCAAACCATCCATGCCTGCCAGCATCCAGCTAGATTCTTACTGAACCTTCTCTAGCTCAATAATATCCTTCCTATAACAGGATGACCAGAACTGGACACAATACTCCAGAAGAGACCTCACCAATGTCAACATGACATCCCAACTCAAAGGGTCTGAGCTACAAAGGTGGACATGCTAAGCATCTTCTTAATCACCCTGTCTACATATGATGCAAACCTCAAAGAATTGTGTGCATGAACTCCGAGGTCTCTCTTTCCAAGGCCATACTTTTAATTGTATAAGTCATGTCCTTTGGAATACTAAAGAAATGTTGGCCTCATTTCAAAAGGTTTGGAGTGTAAAAGTAGGAAAGTCTTACTGCAACTGTACAAGGTGCTGGTCAGACCACATTTGAAGTACTGTATCAATTTTGGTCTCCTTACTTAAAGAATGATATTTCATTGGAGGCAGTTCAGCAAAAGTTCACAAGGATGAACCCTCTTATGTAGCGATTGACTTATGAGCAAAGGCTAAACAGGTTAGGAGTCTATTCACTGGCATTAAGAAGAATAAAAAGTGATCTCATTGAAACATAGCGAACTCTTAAGTGGTTTAAGACTTGAAACGTTGAATGGTCTACTTCTACATCTAATTTGTATCTTTATCTGTATCTTCCTTATGAAGAGCTTTTGCCCGAAACATTGATTTTCCTGCTCCCTGGATGCTGCCTGAGCTGCTGTGCTTTTCCAGCATAACTCTAATCTTGACTTGTATCTTTATATGTTCACATTACAGAAGAATCAAAAAGGAACACAACTGTGCAAGCTATCCAGCTTTGATCTTAGCACTAGAAATGTGCTGGTTGTACTCAGTCACCCTAGCCAAAGTAGTCCTCACTAACAACTGGGCATTGTGCCAAAGTTGAAAATGTGTTGCTGGAAAAGCGCAGCAGGTCAGGCAGCATCCAAGGAACAGGAAATTTGACATTTCGCAGCGCTGTATTACAAACAAATTAAGCATAATCATACTCACCACATTCTACTTCATGGGCAATGTCATAAACACTTGCACCACCAGAAGCAGCAGAACATTGGCCTATATTCAGATAGCATTGGAATTGCTCTGGATTATTCAATATTGTTTCCATACCAATGAAGTCTCATGGCACTAAGTCAAACTTGGACAAGAAAAGCTCATTCTGATTACCACCGAGCACCTCCCTTATCTGATGAATCAGTATTCCTCTATGTTTACACAAAGCACTGGAGGTAGCAAGAACACAGAATCTACTCTGGGTAGGCGAACCTGAATACTCCCACAATCGACCAAGTGCTGAAGGACTCTGGCAGGTGGTACGGTAAAAACTGACATCATCCGGAAGTAACCGGAATACAAAGTACTGAGCTAATGGTAAGATTCTTAGTAGTGTAGATGAGCAGAGAGATCTCGGTGTCCAGCTACACAGATCCTTGAAAGTTGCCACCTAGGTTGACAGGGTTTTTAAGAAGGCATACAGTGTTTTAGTTTTTATTCATAAAGGGATCAAGTTTCGGAACTATGAGTTTGTGCTACAGCTGTACAAAACTCTGGTGCGGCCACACTTGGAGTATTGTGTACAGTTCTGGTCATCACATTATAAGAAGGATATGGAAGCTTTGGAAAGGGTGCAGAGGAGATTTACTAGGATGTTGCATGGTATGGAGGGAAGGTCTTACGAGGAAAGGCTGAGGGACTTGACGCTGTTTTCATCAGAGAGAAGAAGGTTGAGAGGTGACTTAATAGACACATATAAGATAATCAGAGGGTTAGATAGGGAGGACAGGGAGAGCCTTTTTCCAAGAATGATGATGGCGAGCACGAGGGGGCATAGCTTTAAATTGAAGGGTGATAGATATAGGACAGATGTCAGAGGTAGTTTCTTTACTCAGAGAGTAGTAAGGGTATGGAATGCTTTGCCTGCAACGGTAGTAGATTTGCCAACTTTAAGTACGTTTAAGTCGTCATTGGACAAGCATATGGACGTACATGGAATAGTGTAGGTTAGATTGGTATGACAGGTCGGCGCAACATCGAGGACCGAAGGGCCTGTACTGCGCTGTAATGTTCTATGTTCTGTGTTCTATCCCCATCAGTCGACCAATTGCAGATATATCTGTCCATGAAAATATTGATAGGAGTGATCACCATGCAGACCTGGTGGAAAAGAAGCTCCATCTTCACAATGGCTATTGTGTTCATCATATTGCATTACATTGACTTAACATGAAATGGTACAGATTCAGAAGCATCTCAAACTGGGTATCCATGAGGCATAGAATATAGAACATAGAAAAATACAGCGCAGTACAGGCCCTTTGGCCCTCGATGTTGCGCCTATCCAAGCCCACCTAACCTACACTAGCCCACTATCCTCCATATACCTATCCAATGCCCGTTTAAATGCCCATAAAGAGGGAGAGTCCACCACTGCTACTGGCAGGACATTCCATGAACTCACGACTCGCTGAGTAAAGAATCTACCCCTAACATCTGTCCTACACCTACCTCCCCTTAATTTAAAGCTATGCCCCCTCGTAATAGCTGACTCCATACGTGGAAAAAGGTTCTCATGGTCAATCCTATCTAAACCCCTAATCATCTTGTACACCTCTATCAAGTCACCCCTAAACCTTCTTTTCTCCAATGAAAACAGCCCCAAGTGCCTCAGCCTTTCCTCATATGATCTTCCTACCATACCAGGCAAATTCCTGGTAAACCTCCTCTGCACCCGTTCCAGTGCCTCCACATCCTTCCTATAGTATGGTGACCAAAACTGCACACAATACTCCAGATGCGGCCACACCAGAGTCTTAAACAACTGCAACATGACCTCAGGACTCCGGAACTCAATTCCTCTACCAATAAAAGCCAGTACGCCATATGCCTTCTTCACAGCACTATTTACCTGGGTGGCAACTTTCAGAGATCTGTGTACATGTACACCAAGATCCCTCTGCTCATCCACACTACCAAGTATCCGACCATTAGCCCAGTACCCCATCTTCTTGTTACTCTTACCAAAGTGAATCACTTCACACTTACCTACATTGAACTCCATTTGCCACCTTTCTGCCCAGCTCTGCAGCATATCTATATCCCGCTGTAACCTGCCATATCCTTCCTCACTGTCAACAACTCCACCGACTTTCGTATCATCCGCAAACTTGCTCACTCAACCTTCTAGCCCCTCCTCCAGGTCATTTATAAAAATGGCAAACAGCAATGGTCCCAAAACAGATCCTTGCAGAATACCACAATGTCAGGTCGTCAGTAGCAGCAGAATTGCATTCAATCATAACCTGTAACTCATAGTCCGACATGACCCTATTCTTACAGTCAATTCTAGTTTGATGAGGTCTGCAGGTAAACAGCACCAAGTGTGCCTAAAACTGAGGTACCAACCTTATGAATTTAAGTTAAAAGACTGCAGGCACGCATCATAATCAGTGGCAACAGCATGGTACAAACAGAGCTAAGTAATCCCACTACCAATGGGTTCCATCAAATGACAGTAATTGAGCCAAAATTAGTTCTAAAAGTTGGTGGAATCTATAAACACGCCCATCTTCAATAATAGGAAAGCCCAGAAAGTTAGTAAAATAACAAACCTTGAAGCATTTACAACCACCTTCAGCTAAAACTTTTGAGGGGATGGGGGTAGAGTGGTGCTGGAAAAGCACAGCAGTTCAGGCAGCATCCGAGAAGCAGTAAAATCGACGTTTTGGGCAAAAGCCCTTCATCAGGAATACAGGCAGAGTGCCTGAAGGGTGGAGAGATAAATCATTTATCTCTCCACCCTTCAGGCATTCTGGCTGTATTCCTGATGAAAGGTTTTTGCCTGAAACGTTGATTTTACTGCTCCTTGGATGCTGCCTGAACTGCTGTGCTTTTCCAGCATCACTCTACTCCAGAATCTGGTTTCCAGCATCTGCAGTCATTTTTTTTTAACCACCGTTTTGAGGGGATGATGTATCTTGCTATCTTCCTGTGATTGCTAGCATTACATATGGAAATTTTCAGCGGATTTGATTATTCCCACTTAATTTCATGAAATGGCTGAAGGTAAAGAATATATAAAAAGCTATGACTTTCTGACAACATCCTAGCTCTGTACAGAGGATCTGCGCTGCAAAACTAACTACATCATTAGCCAAGCTGTTACAGGACAGCTACAGAATTGGCATCTATGCAACTATGTGGAAAGTAGACTACATATGTCCTGCCCTCAAAGAGCAGGGTAAATATTGAAACACCACTCCAGAGACTTCATCTCAATCATTAACAAAGTGCTGGAAGATATTGTTGACAGTGATATCAAGTGGTAGTTGCACAGCAACTATGTTCAACTTGATTCCACCAGAGCCACTCTGTCCTTGACATAAACAAAGTTTGTCTAAGTATTGACAAAAAAACGAATTCAAGCAGTGTAGGGAAATGACTGCCCTTGACATCAAGGCAAAATCTGTCCAAATATGGCATCAAGAAGCCCTACCAAATAAGAAGGCCTAGAAATAACAGTGGTGATGGTGGTGGAGTAAGGTGGAAACTGTAGTGATTATAATGAGGTCATCCAGATAGGACTTCATTGAATATGAGTTTACTGATTATGACTGTTAACCTGGTCCAATCAGGAAGCCCTCACTGATAGATATAAACAGGAGATTCAGCATCCCCTCAGTTTAAGGGATTGACTCTATGCTGACTGGTATTATAATCAGTATGTTACTGCTTCTCATTTTTGGAGGGGAGGAAAAACCTGATTTCTGAACTGGCTGAATTATTTAGCCAGTTTGTTAACTGGCATTCCTTTTAGTGAGGACTGATTGTTAAACCCCTGATGTACACAATGTGTTTCAGGTGTAACTCTGTTCTCATTAGGGGATTGTTGTTTCACTGGCTGGTTATAGCCTGTGTGTTACTCTTTTCTCTTTTTTTTTTTGCCCCTTTTCTTAAAAAAGGTAATGTTACTTTTATGGTAGGGCTTAGCCCTTGGACTCTAGTTTTCTTTGTTTTTTGTATGTGTCTTCACTTTTTATTGGTGGTTGGACTGCGGCCTTGTGGAAGACATACATTCTACCAGAGGAGCTGTTCCTGTAGGGAGGCCTAGCCTTGGGACTGGGCCTCTGAAGATTGAACACCTGTGTGTGCTGGGAGGTGAGCAGTTGCTGTATCCTGGAGTTTGGGAGAACACCATTCCCTCAGGAGTGGACCAAACTGCTGTGAGTTAACTGAACCTGTACAATGTACTGTTCCTGTGAGTGGGCCTGGTTATCCAAGGCTGGGCCAGGACTCTATGGTGACTGAACACCTGTGTGCTGTGGGATGTTCATCTGCTGCCTTCAGGAGTGGACTCTGCCCTTGGTTGTGAACTCTGTTTTTAGTAATGGACTCTGCAGGTTGGAGTGGACTCTATTTCTGACCATGCATGTCGTATACTGGAGCGGACTCTTTCTGGCAATGGATTTTCTATCTTGAAGACTCTTATGTATGAATTTGGACTATGTACCAGAAAGGACTTTTTATATATTGTGGTGTTTCCTGTATCTATCACCTGCACTGTCTTGTGTGTCCCTGGGTCTGGCAGGCCTTGTCATGAGTTGGGAGGCTCATGCGTCACCCTGAAAGCTGTCACCCTGAGAGCTGGAAGGTTGGTAGGCCATCCTGCGAACCTGAAGGTTGGTAGGCTGTCCTGAAAGCCAGAGGGTGGGTAGGCCACCCTGATGCTAGTCACCCTGAGAGCCAGATGGTGAGTAGACTGTTCTGAGCGCTGTCGTCCCGATAACGGGTAATCAGGATGGGCTGTCCTAGAGGTGGTCGAAAGGTGTCAGAGCAGCCGAGAGCCAGAAGGCGCGTAGGGGCTGGCTGAGATCCAGAAGGCTTGTGCGCTACCCTACATGCTGTCGTCCCAGGGAAGGGGATGGGCTGCCCTAGTGGTGGCCAAAATGTGTGCCAGGATAGCCCACTGGTCGGAGGTGGAACGGGGTGGGTGAGAGCCCAATGGTACGTAGGGGCAGACCGAGAGCCAGAAGGCGGGTAGCTGTCCTCAGCACTGTCACCCCGGGTAGGTCCCGGGGCAGGCTGCCCCAGAGGTGGTCGAAAGGTGGGAAGGGTGGGGGCTTGCTGGGTCTGTATTGTCTGCACTTTTGTATGTAACCGTACTGTTTAATGTTCAAATGTCATTGTTGATGTCTTTCTATTTTTGTGAAACTGGGATTTGAGGTGTATCCTCCCGTCCCTGTAAACTGTTTGAACGGTAGGGTTTAGGGCCTGGCTTTGCTCCTCACCCTTGTAAAATTGCTGTCTCTTGTATGCAGCTGTAAATGTAACAGTTTGTTGTAAACTGTTTTTGCAATTTGGTTAATAAAATTAAAAAGAGATTCAGCACCCCCTTAGTTTAGGGGATTGACTCTATGCTGGCTGGTATTATAGTCAGTATGTTACTGTTGGTTTCTGCTTCTCATTTTTGGAGGGGAGGAAAAACCGGATTCCTGAACTGGCTGAATTATTTAGCCAGTTTGTTAACTGGCATTCCTTTTAGTGAGGACTGATTGTTAAACCCCTGATGTACAGTGTTTCAGGTGTAACTCAGTTCTCATTAGGGGATTGTTGTTTCACTGGCTGGTTATAGCCTGTGTTACTCTGCCCTTTTCTTAAAAGTAACATTTCTCTTTTTTTATGGTAGGGCTTAGCCCTTGGACTCTAGTTTTCTTTGCTTTTTGTATGTGTCTTCACTTTTTATTGGTGATTGGACTGAGCCTTTTTGGAAGACATGCATTCTACCAGAGGAGCTGTTCCTGTGGGGAGGCCTAGCCCTGGGACTGGGCCTCTGAAGATCGCACACCTGTGTGTGCTGGGAGGTGAGCAGTTGCTGTATCCTGGAGTTTTGGAGAAGACCTTTCCCTTAGGAGTGGACCAAACTGCTGTGAGTTAACTGCACCTGTGCTGTGTTCCTGTGAGTGGGCCTGGTTTGGCAAGGCTGGGCCAGGACTCTGGAGACTGAACAACTGTGTGCTGTGGGGTGTGCATTTGCTGCCTTCAGGAGTGGACTCTGCCCTTGATTGTGGATTCTATTTTTAGTAATGGACTCTGCAGTTTGGAGTGGACTCTATTTCCAACCATGTACGTTGTATACTGGAGTGGACTCTTCCTGGCAATGGATTCTATATCTTGAAGACTGTATAGATTTGGACTATGTACCAGAAAGGACTTTTTTGTGGTAACTAACTGTATTGTGGTGTTTCCTGGGTCTATCACCTGCACTCTTGTGTCTGTGGGACTGGCAGGCCTTGTTGTGAGCTGGGAGGCTTGTGTCACCCTGAAAGCTGTCACCACGAGAGCTGGAAGGTGGGTTGGCTGTCCTGTGAACCTGAAGGTTGGTAGGCCACCCTGATGCTAGTCACCCCGAGAGCCATATAGTGAGTAGGCTGTTCTAAGCGCTGGCCCCCTGATAAGGGGTAATTGGGACGGGTTGTCCAAGAGGTGGTTGAAAGGTGTCAGAGCAGCTGAGATCCGGAAGGCTTGTGGGCTACCCTACATGCTGTCGTCCCAGGGAAGGGGACGGGCTGCCCTAGACATGGTCGAAAGATGTGTGGGGGTGGACAGAACTGGAAGGTGGGTAGGGGTGGGCTGCCTTAGTGGTTGGAAGGTGGGACGGGCAGGGGCTTGCTGGGTCTGTATTGTCTGCACTTCTGTATGTAACAGTATTGTTTAATGTACTATTGTTGTCACTGTCTTGTCATATGTGGAACTGGGATTTGAGGTCTGTCCTCATCTCCCTGTAAAATGGTCGAACAATAGGGTTTGGGGCTTAGCTTTGCTGCTCCTCTCCCTTGTAAAATTGCTGTCTCTTGTACAGCTGTAAATGTTTTTAGTAAACTGTTTTGTAATTTTTTTAAATAAATAAACCAGAGATTCAGCACCCCCCTCAGTTTAGGGGACTGACTCTGTGCTGGCTGGTGCAAAAGTCAGGATGTTGCTGTTAGCTTCCCCTTCCCTTTTTTTCTGGAAGAGGAAACCTGATTCCTGAAATGGCTGAGTTATTTAGCCAGTTTAACTGGTATTCCTTTTAGTGAGGGCTGATCGTTAAACTCCTGATGCACACAATGTTTCAGGTGTAACTCAGTTCTCATTAGGGATTGTTGTTTCCCTAGCTAGTTACAGCCTGTGTTGCTCTGTCCTTCTCTCAAAGTTTAAAACATGTGGATTTTATGGTAGGGCTTAGCCCTTGGACTGTAGTTTTTTGTTTTTTGCATGTCTTTATTTTTATTGGTGTTTTGACTGGGCCCTGTGAAGACATACACTTTACCGGAGGAGCTGTTCCTGTGGGTATGCCTAGCCCTGGGACTGGGCCTCTGAAGATTGAACACCTGTGTGTGCTGGGAGGTGAGCAGTTGCTGTATCCTAGAGTTTGGGAGAAGACCTTTCCTTCAGGAGTGGACTAAACCCCTGAGTTAACTGCATATGTACTGTTCCTGAGAGTGGGCCTGGATCTCCAAGGCTGGGCCAAGACTCCATTGAGACAACCCCTGTGTGCTGTGGGGTGTGCATTTGCTGCCTCCAGGAGTGGACTCTGCCCTTGGTTGGGGACTGTTTTTAGCAATGGACTCTGCAGTTTGGGTCAGACTCTAATTCTGATATTGTATACTGGATTGAACTCCTCCTGGAAATGGAATCTATACTTTGAAGACTGGATAGATTTGGACAGTGTACCACAGGACTTTTTTGTGTGGTAACTAATTGTATTGTGGTGTTTCCTGGGTCTATCACTGTCTTGTGTGTCCTTGGATAGTGAGCTGGGAGGCTCATGTGTCGTCCTGAAAGCTGTCACCCCAAGATCCAGAGGGTGGGTAGGCCTTCCTGTGAACCTGAAGGTTGGTAGGCTGTCCTAAAAGCTGGAGGGTGGGTAGGCCACTCTGATGCCAGTTGCCCTGAGAGCCAGATAGTGGGTAGACCATTCTGAGCACAACCCCTTCTCAGGAGGACAGTCAGGACAGGCTGTCCTAGACGTGGTCAAAAGGTGTCAGCAGCTGAAAGCCAGAGGGCGCATAGGGACAGGCTGCGATCCAGAACGCTTGTGGGCTACCCTGCATGCTGTAGTCCCAGGGAAGGGGACGGGCTGTCCTAGAGGTGGCCAAAAGGTATGCCAGGATAGCCCATTGGTTGGAGTTTCAATGGGATGGATGAGAGCCCAATGGCATGTAGGGGCAGACTGAGGGCCAGAAGGTGGGTAGCTGTCCTCAGTGCTGTCACCCTGGCAGGTACCAGGGCAGGCAGCCCCAGAGGTGGTCAAAAGGTCAGGGTGGACAGAACTGGAAGGGGCATGGAGTGGACTGAGCCAGAAGGTGGGTAGGGGTCGGCTGCCTTGGAGTGGTCAGAAGGTGGGAGGGGTGGGGGCTTGCTGGGTCTGCATTGTCTGCACTTTTGTATTACACAGTATTGTCTAATGTACAAATGTCATTGTCTCTTTATATTCTTGTGAAACTGGGATTTGAGGTTTGTCCTCATGTCCCTTTAAGCTGTTCCTGTGGGGAGGCCTAGCCCTGGGACTGGGCCTCTGAAGATTGAACACCTGTGCATGTGCTGGGAGGCGAGCACTTGCTGTATCCTGGAGTTTGGGTGAAGACCTTGCCTTCAGGAATGAATCAAACTCCTGAGTTAACTGCACATGTACTATGTTCCTGTGATAGGCCTGGTTTTCCAAGGCTGGGCCAGGACTCGATGGAGACTGAACACCTGTGCTGTGAGGTGTGCATTTGCTGCCTTCAGAACATACGTAGGGGTGGGCTGCCTTAGAGGTTGGAAGGTGGGAGGGATATGCGCTTGCTGGGTCTGTATTGTATGCACTTTTGTAACTGGATTGGCTTTTTATGTACAAATGTCATTGTTGCTGTCTTTTCATATGTGAAACTGGGATTTGAGGTTTGTCCTCTCCTGTAAAATGGTTGAACAGTAGGGTTTGGGACCTAGCTTTGCTGTTCCTCTACCTTGTAAAATTGCTGTTGTATACAGCTGTAAATGTTAACTGTTTTTCTGTAAACTCTTCTGTAATTGCTTAATAAAAACAGATTCAGCATCACCTCTGTTTAGGGGACAGACTGTGCTGGCTGGTGTTAGTTAGTATGTTACTGTTTCTGTCCTATAATAATAATTTGTCCCAGTCGAACACGCAGATGACAAGCAACATGAGTGGCTACTAAGGATAGCTGGTCATGTCGTTTCGTGGCTGGTTGGTGTTCATGGATGCAGATTGTTAGCTGTCTTCCTGTTTGTCCTATAGTGTTTTGTGCAGTCCTTGCATGGGATTTTGTACACTGGTTTTGCTCATGCTGGATATTGGGTCCTTTGTTCTGGTGAGTTATCAGAGTGGCTGTTGGTTTGTGTGCTGTTGAGTCCTAGTGGTCGCAGTAGTCTGGCTGTCAGTTCAGAAACATTTTTGATGTATGGTAGTGTGGCTAGTCTTTTGGGTTGTGGCATGTCCTCATTCTGTTGTCTCAGATGACAAGCAACATCACAATGGAGGAAACATCACAGAAGCGCTTCACAGGAGGCTGTCAAGTACTGAGGATGTCACCTAGACAGGGGATGAAATGTCTGCAACACAAATTCCCAGCTCTGTGAACAGAACCACAACAGTAAATGTTAACTGTTTCTGTAACCTCCTTTATAATTTTTTTCTTTGACACTTTATTAAACAGAATTCAGTGTTTGTTCACTCTTAGAGCTGGCTTTCAGGAAGTCTGACCAGTGCCAAGTACTATGCATGTGTTTAGTGATTAGTGACCGGGTACTAGCCTCGTTATTTCAGAACTCCAATCAATTAGGTAGCTTGAAATAAGCCAGCCTTCTGTGGTAAAGATTTCCACAGATTCCCTATCCTGAGATGAAATTCATCCTAATCTGTCTTAATCTCAATCAGGGATGCATGATTATGACTTGGGTCCTGCATTCTCCCACAAGGGGAAACATCCTTTCTGCATTTGCCCTGTCAAGTGCTTAAGAATTGAGGTTGCCTCAATTCTTCTATACTCCAATGAATCGAGGCCCGGTGTAATCAACCTCACTTCATAAGACAGTCCCTCCATAACTGGTATCAGTCCCATGAACCTTATCTGACTGCCTCCATTGCCAGTATCTCTTTCCTTAGATCAGGGGCCAAAACTGCATAGTGTCCCAGCTGTGGCCTGATTAGTGGAATGTACACAGATGGGCTCAAGTGCGTATACTTCAACGCAAGGAGTATCAGAAATAAGGTGGGTGAACTTAAGGCGTGGATCGGTACCTGGGACTACGATGTTGTGGCCATCACGGAAACGTGGATAGATGAGGGACAGGAATGGTTGTTGGAGGTTCCTGGTTACAGATGCTTCAGTAAGAGGAGGGGGGGTGGCATTGCTAATTAGAAATGGTATGACAGCTGCAGAAAGGAAGTTTGAGGGGGATCTGCCTTTGGAGGTAGTATGGGCTGAAGTCAGAAATAGGAAAGGTGCAGAAGTTGGGTGTTCACTATAGGCCCCCCAATAGCAGCAGAGATGTGGAGAAACAGATTGGGAAACAGATTTTGGAAAGGTGCAGAAGCCACAGGGTCGTAGTCATGGGCGACTTCAACTTCCCAAATATTGATTGGAAGCTCTTTAGATCAAGTAGATTGGATTGGGTGGTGTTTGTGCAGTGTCTCTAAGAAGCTTTTCTAACTCAGTATGTAGATTGTCCAACCAGAGGGGAGGCCATATTGGATTTGGTACTTGGTAATGAACCAGGACAAGTGATGGGCTTGTTAGTGGGTGAACATTTTGGTGATGGTGACCACAATTCTGTGACTTTCAACTTGGTTATGGAGAGAGATAGGTGCGCACAAGGTAGATTTTTGCAATTGGAAGGGAAATTATGATGCTGTAAGACAGGATTTGAGGAGCATAAGTTGGGAGCATAGGCTGTCCGGGAAGGATGTGGTGGAAATGTGGAACTTTTTCAAGGAGCAGATATGACATGTCCTTGAAAGGTACATACATATCAGGCAGGAAAGAAATGGTCGTGTGAGGGAGCCTTGGTTGACGAGGGAGGTTGAATGTCTAGTAAAGAGGAAGAAGGAGGCTTACATAAGGTTGAGGAAACAGGGTTCAGACAGAGCAGTGGAGGGATATAGGATAGCCAGAAGGGACCTGAAGAAAGGGATTAGGAGAGCTAAGAGGGCATGAAAAGTCCTTGGCAGGTAGGATCAAGGATAACCCCAAGGCATTTTATGCGTATGTGAGAAACATGAGAATGACGAGAACAAGAGTAGGTCCGATCAAGGACAGTAGTGGGAGATTGTGTATTGAGTCAGAAGAGATAGACGTCTTGAATGAGTACTTTTCTTCAATATTTATGAACGAGAGGGACCATATTGAAGTGTGAAACAGACTGGTAAGCTAGAAGAGATACTTGTTAGGAAGGAAGATGTGTTGGACATTTTGAACAACTTGAGGATAGACAAGTCCCCCGGGCCTGACTGGATATATCCTAGGATTATGTGGGAAGCAAGAGAGGAAATTGCAGTACCGTTGGCAATGATCTTTTTGTCTTCACTGTCAATGGGGGTGGTACCAGGGGACTGGAGAGTAGTGAATGTTGTGCCCCTGTTCAAAAGAGGGAATAGGGATAACCCTGGGAATTACAGGCCAGTTAGCCTTATTTCTGTGGTAGGCAAAGTAATGGAAAGGGCACTGAGGGATAAGATTTGAGTATCTGGAAAGACACTGCTTGATTAGGGACAGCCAACACTGATTTGTGAAGGGTAGGTCTTGCCTTACAAGTCTTATTGAATTCTTTGAGGAGGTGACCAAGCATGTGGATGAGGGTAGAGCAGTGGATGTAGTGTACATGGATTTTAGTAAGGCCTTTAAGGTTTCCCATGGTAGGCTTATGCGGAAAGTCAGGAGGCATGGGATAGAGGGAAATTTGGCCAATTGGATAGAAAACTGGTTAACTGGTCGAAGTCGGTGGTGGTAGATGGTAAATATTCAGACTGGAGCCCACTTACAAGTGGAGTTCCACAGGGATCAGTTCTGGGTCCTCTGTTTGTTTGTAATTTTTATTAATGACTTGGATGAGGGAGGGTGGGTCAGTAAATTTGCAGATGATACGAAGATTGGAGTTGTGGACAGGGAGGAGGGCTGTTGGCTGCAAAGGGACTTAGATATGATGCAGAGCTGGGCTGAGGAGTGGCAGATGGAATTCAACCCTGCCAAGTGAGGTTGTCCATTTTGGAAGAACAAAAGAATGCAGAATACAGGGTTAACGGTAGGGTTCTTAGTCAGGTGGAGGAACAGAGGGATCTTGGGGTCTATGTACATCTCTGAAAGTTGCCACTCATGAGGATAGAGCTTGTAAGAAGGCCTATGGTGTATTAGCGTTCATTAGCAGAGGGATTGAATTCAAGAATCGAAGCGATGTTGCAGCTGTACAGGACTTTGGTTAGGCCACATTTGGAGTACTGTGTGCAGTTCTGGTCACCTCACTATAGGAAAGATGTGGAAGCTTTGGAGAGGGTGCAGAGAAGATTTACCAGGATGTTGCCTGGAATGGAGAATAGGTCGTATGAGGATAGGTTGAGAGTTCTCGGCCTTTTCTCGTTGGAACGGATGAGGGGTGACTTGATAGAGGTTTATAAGATGATCAGAGGAATAGATAGAGTAGACAGTCAGAAACTTTTTCCCTGGGTACAAGGGGTCATAAATTTAAGGTGAAGGATGGAAGGTATGGGGGAGATGTCAGGAGTGGGTTCTTTACCCAGAGAGTGGTGGGGGCATGGAATGTGCTGCCCATGGGAGTGGCAGAGTCGATCATTGGTGACCTTTTAAGCGGCAATTGGATAGGTACATGGATGGGTGCTTAATCTAGGTTAGATGTTCGGCACAACATCGTGGGCCGAAGGGGCTGTTCTGTGCTGTATTGTTCTATGTTCTACAATTTCAGGAAAAAACCTCCCTACTTTGACATTCCCTTTGAAATAAAAGTCAAAATTCTATTTACATTCACTATTTCTGAACTTGGGTGCTAACTTATTGGGATTTTTGTACAAGGATTCACAAGTCCCTCTGCAGCTTTCTGCAGTCTTTCTCCATTAAAATAATATTCATCTCATTATATTTGTGCCCATTTACTTAACCTGTCCATACCTCTTTGTAGACTGTCATCCTCACCATTTACTTTCCCTTTTTTTTTTGTCCCACCAACATCTATATCTTTGAAATTTCAGAGGATACACAGGTAAGGTGTTCATTCACATGCTTTCCCAGTACAAGGCCATTGACCTTGGTGGCTCCAATATCTGGAGTAGGCAGAGTCAAAATCTACTAGGCAAAAACAATGACTGCAGATGCTGGAAAACAGATTCTCGATTAGTGGTGCTGGAAGAGCACAGCAGTTTGGGCAGTATCCAAGGAGCAGTAAAGTCAACATTTTGGGCAAAAGCCCTTTTTCTGGAATACAGGCAGAGAGCCTGAAGGGTGGAGAAATAAGAGATGAGGGCAAGGGTGGGGAGAAAGTAGCATAGACTACAATAGGTGAATGAATGGAGGAGGGGATGAAAGTGAGAGGTGGGGGGGTGGAAGGGGGAGTGGATAGGTGGAAAGGCAGATAAGACAAATCAAGGGGACGGTGCTGAGCTGGAAGTTTGGAACTGGGGTGAGGTAGGTAAAGGGGAAAATGAGGAAACTGTTGAAGTCCATATTGATGCCCTGGGGTTGAAGTGTTCCTCCTTCCTCTTGAAGAGAAGTTCTCTTTAAGCTGTAGTCTCATTAAATTGCTAGGTTAAAGGATTAGAGCATCTCCTCCCAAGAGAAGGCAATGCTGGTCTTCCATTGGCACATTGAGGCAATGAACAATGTCTGTTCCTAAATTGTGATCCAGTAAAAGAGACCCATCTCTTTGTTTTGTTAAAACCAAGTTCATGCAAGTGGTCTCTGACACTAATCTTGTCTGAGGTTAAAATAAAGACATTGGACCTGGGACTTTGACAGCACAGGAAGCTGCACATCATGGAAAGTTTTCATCTTATGGGTGCTAGAGGGCAGCTCCTTCTGTCAACATGTTAAGGTGGATTGACCTGGCACTTAGTCTATCAGAGTTCCATACCTATGCAATCATGGAAGTCGAATTGTTCTAACCTTGATAGATCTGCCAATGATTCCCAGTTCCCACTTTCTTGCACTCCACCTAGGAGTTTCTAGTTGAAATAGTTGCCTTGCACCAACAGGTCACTGATCAGATAAATGCAATACTAGGTTCAATCTCCTTCCTCTGTGGCTGTGTCCATACCTTAAAGATCATGAGATGGCAGTGATGGACTTTTGCTGAAGACTTCATGGGCTGCTGCTGTAATACCATAAGTTTTGAAGCTAAAGGAAATAGAAAATTGAGCTGAGTTCTATCCACTGGGGGCTCCCCCTCTCCAGTCAGCCAAAAAGTCTGACCTTTCCCTCTGCTCCACTCAATTTCCTCCTCTTGCTTTTAGGTGTTACCTTTTGAAATTGGAAGATTTTTACTTGCTATATCAAGCTAGTGAAAGTAAACTGCACAATCAGAACACATGTTCAGCTTGGCCCATGTCACCCATTAAGCTCCACCCATTCTTTACCTCAGAGCACCTTGTAACCCTTATCCCTGGTTTTTGCTGATCCCATCCATGTTCACATTGATTTCTCAACATTCTCCTGAGCCCTCAACCATCCAGGTCTTAATGCTACTCCCAAACTTCCAAGTTCCCATCCTTGCAAGGGCACCTGCTCTGTCATCTTTCATGTATCATCTTCCATGTATCACCTTCAAAACCATACCAGACTTTCCAACTCCTACACTTAGGTTCAACATATCCTCTGAGACCCAATATTACATGACATCTCCAGACATGAACTTCCCATAGCAGTGGACACCTACAACCTTGTGGCTGTTGCTTGTCCAGCATTGGCCCAGGACAGGTTAAAAACTGTTCCAAACTGCATCTTCCACCCTTGCCTGACTGATTCTCTCCCTGCTTAGCTGTTTTCACTCCAGCCTTGTGATCACAGCCAACCTCCTGAAGAAAGGTTTATGCTCAACGTCAAATCTCCTGTTCCCTGGATGCTGCCTGACCTGCGCATTTTCAGCTCTAGCCTCCTTTCACCCTACTTAAATGAAAGCTCATCTGAAATTGCAAGAATTAACTGCTCATTCCAGATTAACTTTTTTTTATATATAATTTGAGAAATCTGTCTGCTCTGTTGCCCAACTATATACAATAGCTCTGTACCACGTGAACTTCTTGTTTGTCTTTAGGTGTGTATGTGCTGTTTTGTTTGTATGACAATACAGCTGTAAATAATGCTTCTATTGAATTGTAGTAAAAAAAAATCTCCAAATACAAACCACTCCACTCGTGGAAGGAGGTTGGCTGTGACCACAAGGCTGGCAGCATGAGGTTACTATCAGCCCTTCAGTGCAAACTAGCTGTGTGATTTAGTTTCTGATATTAGACATGAATGCCATCACCTGGATTATCAAGTTTGGAAACCAATTGAGAAAATAAACCAGATTTTACATCAGGATTTGCTTTGTGCAGAGCAGAAAGATAGATTTTTGCCTGGAACTGGAGTAAGCTGGAGGCAGGGCTTTCTCAGTCTCTTCAGAAGGAAAGGTGCCTGGTGACGGAACTGATTAAAAAGAAACATCAAAAACAATTAGAAACTCAAAGGACAACAGAATATTTGTTCCTGCTGAGGAAACACCGTAAACAACTGCAGTATCAGATGAAGATCTTAGTCTTTAGGTTGTCCTTGAGAATTGTCATTGTGTATTCCTTTCATCTTTCTTCTGTACTGGGCACTATCCTTTAATTTTGTGCTGATGAGTATGTACGCATGGTATTGTGCCTTGATTATTTTTAAGGTTAACAGATAATATTTCTCTTGCTTTCACTCAAGAAAACTCTGCAATTGGCTCCTTACTGATACAGTAGAGATTGAATAATGTTTTTATTAATAAGAGGCATTGCCCTCAAGCTAAAAATGATAAACTCCTCACTTGCCTGCAATAAGTGTTTAAAAGGGGAGTGAGATTCACCCCTTTTCTCATCTGTTTATAATCTCTTTCCTGCATTGGTATCTGTTATTTGGAGACACAGGCACTGAGCTGCTTTGCTACCTTGATTAAGGTCTGATGAGAAAACATCCCACTGCTGCCACTGGGGTAATGTACTCCTGTCTTTAAATGTGGTCTAGACCCTGAATGCTAGAAGATTCAGGCAGATTAAAAACTTCATGTGTTCCTTAAGATTCACTATTTAACTCGTGAAGCAACTTTATACATAAATAATAAGCTGAAAATCATGTGATCATGCAAGAAAATACACTCTGGCTTTAAGTGGAGGTGATAATGTTTAGCACTGGTTGTTTGAGATCAAGAAAAATTCTACCAGATAAAGATATTTGAGTTGAAAAGCCTGCATATTAGAGAATAGGAGATGCTGGAGATCTTAAAAGGCATAAAGATAGATAAAAGCATAGGACCTGATCAGGTGTATCCCAGAACATTGTGGGAAGCTAGGGAAGAGATTACAGGGTCGCTAGCAGAGATATTTCTATCAACAGCCACAGGTGAAGTATTGCTGAACAAAGGGAATTAAGGGTGCAGGTTGATTAGTTCTTTGAAAGTGTTGTCACGTGTAGATAGGGTGGTGAAGGCATTTAGCATGCTTACCTTCATTGGTCAGAGCATTGAGTACGGGTGTTAAGATGACTAGTTGCAGTGGTACAAGACATTGGTGAGGCTCTTTTTAGAAAACGATGAACAATTCTGGTCATTCTGCTATCAGAAAGATGTTAAACTAAAAAGTGCAGAAATAAATTACAATGTATTGTCAAGACTGGACAGAGAGTCACGGAGAGGCTGGGACTTATTTCCCTGGTGTATTGGAAGTTAAGAGACCTTTTTTTTGGAGGCTTAAAATCATGAGGAACATAGGGTGACTAACCAATGTCTTTTTCCAAGGGAAGGAGTGTCCAAAACAGAAAACATGTTTAAAGAGACCTGAGGGGCAACATTTTGACTCAGGTGGTGTTTGTGTGAAATGAACTGCCAGAGGAAGTGGGAGGGGTGGGTACAATTACAACATTTAAAAGACATTTGGACAGGTAAATAAGAGGTTTACAGTGATATGGATCAAATAGAGGCAAGTGTTAACTTTGGGAAACCTGGTCAGTATGGTCAAGTTCGACTGAAGAGTGTTTCCATGCTGTTTGACTCTGAGGTAAAGGGTAGTCGAGAGGCCCATTTACTGGCTGCCTCACCTTCGGTTACATCTGTGCCCAGGTATCCTAACATGTGAGGCCTTCTGCAGTTGTTGGGAACAGCAGGGTGCAAAGTGCATTATCACTCCCCATAATGCAATTTTAAATAAACTTCATTGGCACTTAGTGTACAGAAACAGTTATTGACATTGTTGGTGTAGAGTTAGGAGCTGTACATTTATACTTTGTGAATAAATCTAAACCTGCCAAAAGATTGGCTTCTGGTCTCTTGCTTCACCAAGTAGACATCAAAAGATTTAACACTGCAACATCAAAGTTGAATTTTCATCCTTCTATTCAAATCCCTCTTTGTCTCCACATCTCCCTATTTCTCTAAACTCATCCAACCTTATGCTCTTCCAAAAACTTGGCATCTTTTTTTAAATTATAGTCTGGATATACCCTCTAAAGTTCACAATTCTCTACCTCTCATTCCTCCTTTGCTATTTTTCCTACTCAATAAACAATTGGACAACTGTCCTAATTTCTCCATTTATGATTCAATAGCAAATTATGACCCAGAACTTGCTGGAGGAGGCAAATTCAATGCATGGAATCATAGTCACAGAGCTATACAACATGGAAATAGACCCTTCATTTCAGCTCATCTATGCTGGCAAGATATCATAGATAAATCTATTCACATTTGCCAGCATTTGGCCCATATCCTCTAAATCCTTCCTATTCATATACTCATCCAGATGCCATTTAAACATTAATTGTACCCACCTCCACTACTTCCTCTGGCAGCTCATTCCATATATGCACCTCCATCTATGTGGAAAAAGTTTCCCCTTAGGTTTCTCTCTTAATCTTTCCCCTCTCACCTTTAAACCAGTGGCCTCTAGTTTTGGATTCCTCAACCTGGGGAAAAGACCTTGTGTATTTGCCTTATCTATGCCCCTCATGATTTTATAAATCTCTACAAAGTCACCCTTCAGCCTCCGATGCCCAAGCAAAATATCCCCAGTCTATTCAGCCTCTCCCTATAGCTACAACCATCCAGACCTGGCAACATCCTTTCAAACTTTTTCTGAACCATTTCAAGTTTTGCAACATCCATACTACAGCAGGGAGACCAGCACTGAAGACAGTATTTCAAAAGTGGCCTAACCAGTTGTACAGTTGCAACATAGCCTCCCAACCATTACAGTTGAAAAGGTGTTGCTGGTTAAAGCACAGTAGGTCAGGTAGCATCCAAGGAATAGGAAATTCGACGTTTTGGGCATAAGCCCTTCCCAACCATTACAGGTTACTACTGTCTCACCAATGTGCAAATGAGAACTCTGAGCCGTGAACTTTGCAACAACACAAACCAATTTAAACATTAAGATATAAACAAAGGAAGAACTGAAATGGAAGGACAATTAGTGTGTGAATTCAATGTCGCATCACATACGGAAAGAGAAATAAAATGGTAAAAGAAAATTTTGACAGAACAGCAAGACTGAAAGGACAAATAAATAAATAGTTATAAATTTGACAATTATAAAATAATCCAAAATAAAGTCAAAATCTGTTAAAATGCAGCCTTACACTTACAATGGTAATATTCAGTGCAAGGGATTTTAATTGACAATAATAAGCACTTAATATGTCATTAAAAATATATTTACACTTCTAGTGACATAACTTAATTTTCTATTTAAAAAGCTAGCAACTTGATATGTGTTTCTGAGTGTTTTCAGAATTTTCTACATTTGTTATGTTAACAAATGGATAATTTAACAGATAATTAGTTAGCAAATACTGAATTTTTAAAGTGAAATGTAGACTAAGGTCAAGATTACATCTTTATAAAGTGACTTTGGTATAACAGGAACACTGACCTTTAGTTATTTACATTTAACTACATATTGCTATCACCTAAAATTACAGTACCACTTATTCATAAATAAAGATGAAGGCCATTAGCCTCATGGTTATTTTGCCAGCTTATTCTCATCCACATGTCACATTCCTGCAAAGCATCTTGGAACATTTTGCTACATTAAATGTGCTTTAAGCTGTAAATGCAAGTTGATGTAATTTATCACACAGTCTGTATAGGTAATGTGCTCTTGCGTTTACGCGTTCAGCAGCATGCACAAATTCATAGCAAATAATCACACAATCTGTGGCCACAGGAGATAGCACAAAATCTTAGTTGTAACAAATAAAAGGCCAAAACCTAGAAGATATTATTTTCATGTCAGCCACATCCTTTACAGGAAGGAGATGTTATTCACCACTCTATCTCCAACCCAAGTCCATCTCAGATGAATACTATTGTCACAGCAGCAAGTGCTAAATTATAAGAAAAAGGACACAACTTGACAGTGGTGCCAAATGTATCTGTTACAACAGGGTGTGAATTAGCATTTAGGGAAAAAACACTAAATACAAACACATAAATAACAGTCAATTTGTTTGATTAAAAAAACAGTATTTTTCCGTTCTTCATATTGTTGACCTGTATATGGTCAGGCAATGTACTGACTTTCTCATATCTCATTCCAATTTCCTGCAGTTATCGAGAGGACCACTCCGCAAGAAGCTGGTGGTGAGGCTACCTGTCATTTTTTGGTCTGAGGACAAAGCAGCAAATTAAAGAGATTCTCAAAGTTCAGCTCTTAGCAGATTCTTAGGTCCTGATGTTATATGGTTGATACTTTCCAATTCTCTCCTAGTACTGCACTGAAACACCAGCCCAGATCATGTCACTCTTATCATGATGGGGTTAGAACTTGTGGTTATCTAACTCAAATCAAAGGGAACTGCCATGTTGACACTAAAGCTTAAATTCAAGAAAAAGCCATAGTCATAAAGCACGGAGGCAGAGCCTTTGGCCCACCTCACCCATGCCGACCAGGATTCCTAAACTGGACTAGTCCCATTTGTCTGCATTTGACAGATATCCCTCTAAACCCTCACTATCCATGTAGTTGTCAAAATGTCTTTTAAATGTTGTAATTGCACTCACTACAATGCTTCCTCTGGCAGCTCATTCCATATACGCACCACCCTCTGTGTGAAAGATTTGCCCCTCAGGTCCTTTTTATATCTTTTTCCTTGCACCATAAACCCGTGCCCTCTAGTTTGGATTTCCCTGCCCTAGAGAAAAGAACTTGACTATTCATCTTATCTGTGTTCCCCACCCTGTCCTCCCCTTGATTTCATACTATAAGGTCGCCTCTCATCCTTCTACTCTCCAGGGGAAAAACGTCCCAGCCTATCCATATAACTCAAACCCTCCAGCCTTTGTGACATACTTGTAAATATTTTTTGGATCCTTTCCAGTTTAATAACATCTATCGGGGTATGGGTGGGTTGCACTTCGGCGGGTCGGTGTGGACTTGTTGGGCCGAAGGGCCTGTTTCCACACTGTAAGTAATCTAATCTAATCTATCCATAGCAGGGCAACCAGAATTTTATGCAGTACTCCAAATGTGGCTTTACCAATGTCATGTACAATCATAACATGACATCCCAACTCCAATACTCAATGCACTGACTGATGAAGAAGGCAAGTGTGCCAAACACCTTCTTCACCATCTTCTCTACATGTGACACCACTTTCAAGGAACAATGTATCTGCACCCTTAGGTCTCTGCTCAACAACACTCCACAGGGTGCCACTATTAACTATATAAGTCCTGCCCTGGTTTGGCTTTCCAAAATGCAACACCTTTTCATCTAAATTAAACTCTATTTGCTATCCCTCAGCTCACTGGTCGAGTTGATAAAAATGAAGGAAATCAGTAGTAATGTAAGCAGTCTTCCTATCATATTATCCAACAGGCTCATCAGTAATTCTAAACTTTATACTGTCAAAAGTGTAGGTTAACCTCCCTTGTACTTGATAATAGGGCAGGGTAGGGTGGCTCTTTGTAGAATTTCAATTTTAGGCTAAAGTGTAAAATTGGTGAAGTTATCTGTAACAGCTACTTTTCTTTTCATTAAAGTCAATAGAAGGGAGAGCATACAATTGTAGGTCAATCTGACATCACTATTTTGTAATACGTCATAACTTAAAATTATGAAATATCCCATGTATCTACAGTGGCACCTTTATAATTTACATTAATGATTTGATTTCAGAATGTTCATGAAAAGTGGTCAGCTTCACGACCGATACTAAATGCATTAGACTGATCTGGAAGAAGTAGCCTGGGACTTTTAAAGGTAACAAAATAAAATCTGTAAAACAATAGCAAAAATAAATATAATGCAGTACAAAACGAAAGGTACTCCATGTTAAAGTACTATTTGGCAGGCCTACACAATTGTGCAAACTTAGCCGAAGCACTCAGTGTTATTATGAGTGGCATTTAGCATGTTAAGTCACTTTTCAACTTTATTCAACTAAATGGACAGAACACTGAATTATATTTTAAATTAACAGGGAATAAGTCAGAGGCTTTTCTTCTGAAAATGTGTAATACTGTGGTCCGCCTACACTTTATGCATTTTTACACTGTGTGGGAGGACATCTAAGCATAATCACCTGAATTGTCTCTGTCAATTACACTCCATATATGCAAAGAAATCCAGTTCGAGAAAGTGATGGTAATTCCGGATATAATTCTGTGTTCAGGATCAGGGAAGGTTTTTTTTTTGTGTAAGTACAAGGGAGGTTAACCTACACTTTTGACAGTATAAAGTTTAGAATTACTCAAGAGCCAGTTGGATAATATGATAGGAAGACTAAACAGATAATTCCTTAATGTTTGTATGTATCTCGATCTTGCGCAGTGTAATGAGTAACAATTATAAATCTACTGTTTTGCATCAATTTCATCCAATGCACTGCCTAAATAACATATCTTCATGGCTTTACTGCACACATAAGGCCTGGTTTCCCAATTGCATTTTGAACATACAGATTAGTAAAGAGGATTTATTATACTCACTATGTATTGAGAACTAAGGAGAAATTTGAGGGGGTGTAAACTTGTACTGATTATTAATGAGATATCAGGAAAAGGAAATCAGCCAACTCTGAGTGAACTGGATTCAGTATAAGAAATGGAAATCAATTAAAATGTTCCACGTGTAAAGTAAGGATGTAACAGCATGATTTACTTCAAAATCTGTGGAATTTTATATAATACCTTCTGCCAAGCTTGTAAACACAATGGTTCTTTTTACTGATGATACATGGCAAAGCTCCTCAAAGAAGTGTCTGTCTCTACCATTTCCTCTGGCAGCTCAGTCCATATATGCACCACCTTTCATGCAAAACACGTTGCCCATTAGGTCCCTTTTAAATCTTTCCCTTCTCACCTTAATCCTATGCCCTCACATTTTGGACTCACCCACTCAGGAGTTAAGAGCTTATCTATTTACCCTAACCATGTACCCTCATGATATATGAAACTTCTATAAAGTCACCCCTCAGCCTCTGACACTCCAGGGAAAATAGCCTCTCCCTATAACTCAAACTCTCCAACTCTGACACCATCCTTGTAAATTTTTCTGAACGCTTTCAAGTTTCACAACATCGTTCCTACAGCAAGGAGACCAGAATTGCACTCAGTATTTCAAAAGTAGTCAAACTACTTGGGGCAGCATGGTAGCTCAGTGGTTAGCACTGCTGCCTCACAGCACCAGGGTCCCAGGTCTGTGTGGAGTTTGCACATTCTCCCTGTGACTGCATGGGTTTCCTCCAAGTGCTCCGGTTTCCTCCCACAGTCCAAAGGTGAATTGGCCATGCTAAATGGTCCACAGTGCTAGATGCATTAGTCAGAGGGAAATGGGATTGGGGGTTACTCTTTGGAAGGTCGAAGGGCCTGTTTCAGCACTGTAGGGAATCTAATCTAATCTAATGTCCTGTACACCACCCAACTCCTATAATTAATGATTGAGTGTTTTAAATAAGTAACAAAGAGGATTGATGAGGGCAGAGCAGTGCACGTAATCTATATGGACTTCAGTAAGGTTATTCCTCATGGTAGACTTGTTAGCAAGGTTGAATCACATGGAATACAGGGAGAACTAGCCATTTGGACACAGAACTGGTTCATAGGTGGAAGACAGGGCTAATGGTGGAGGGTTGCTTTCCAGACTGGAGGCCTGTGACCAGTGGTGTGCCATAAGGATCAGTATTGGGTTCATTGCTTTTATATAAATGATTTGGATGTGAACATAGGAAATATGGTTAGCAAGTTTACTGATGATACCAAAATTGGAGCTCTAGTGGACAGTGAAGAAGGTTACCTCAGAATACAACGGGATCTTGATCAGATGGGCCTATGAGCCAAGAAGTGGCAAATGGAATTTAATTTTGACAAAGGTGAGGTATTGCATTTTGGAAAGGCAAATCAGGGCAGAACTTAAACACTTAGTGGTAAGTTCCTGGGGAGCGTTGTTGAACAAAGGGACCTTGGAGTGCAGGTTCATAGTTCCTTGAAAGTGGAGTTATAGATAGATAGGATAGTGAAGGAGGCATTTGGTATGCTTATCTTTGTTGGTCAATGCATTGAATACAGGAGTTGGGAGGTCAATCTATCAATTCAAACACAACCATCTAAAATCTAAATGCTTACATAGAAGTTGTACAGCACTAAATGACTGAGCGACATGTCAAAACACAATGAGCATACAAATAAACAACTACACCTTCCTTTGCTGCTCTACCAAAACACAGACAACATACAGCTAAAAAATCTAAATTAATGTAAAACTGGAATACAAAGCTTGGGAGAAAGTAGTTTCATGATTGTCATTTGTTCTCAGGATTCAGCTAATGCAGCATGTTGCTTAAGTTTCAAGTTCGAGAGCTTAATTTCAAGTAAATGAGTTAATAGCTGAGCCAGAGAATGTGCCAGAGGAACTTATCCAGACCTGTTAGTCAGTGCTCTCTCAAAGGAAATTAAACTTTACTCAAACCTCTTGATTAGCTGACAACCTTACAATTACACTGTAGTGAAACAATTCCACAGAGGATGGTCACCAAGTCACCTTTATTTACATGTCAATAATACTTGACACAGGCCCAGCTTCATTACCGCTAGCTCTCAGAGTGTGCAGAATCTCTGACAGCCTTGTTTATTTATTTATTTTTTTCAGGATGTCTGACGCTTCTGTTTCTTTTTCTTTTTCAAAATGAACAGGATGTCAGACATTTCAGGTTTTTTTTAAACCCCCACACTACTGCCTAACTGCGGTAGTGCTTATTTTCCCCAGCACCTATGTTGTGTGCGTGCAGGTGTGAGACGCAGTGAGAGACACAAGGTGTACAAATCTTTATTCAATTTCCACCAGCAGGAAGAAAGGAAACACCCGAGTGGCCAGTGACAAGCAGTGCCCTTCACCTCAAAAGGCAATGCTGTGTGATCAGACAGGTCTATTTATTTATTTATTTGTTTGTTTTAAAACCCCACACTACCGCCTAACTGCGGTAGTGTTTATTTTTTCCCCAGCACCCATGGTGTGTGTGTGTAGGTGTGAGACACAGTGAGAGACACTAAGTGCACAAATCTTTATTTAATTTCCACCACTAGGAAGAAAGGAAACACCCGAGTGGCCAGTGACAAGCAGTGCTTTTTTAGAGAAATGCTTAACAACTTAACAGCTCAATGTTCATTTATGATATTAGAAGATCATTTCCTGAATAAACCTGTTCAAACATTATTACATAGCTCTGGAGCAGGTGGGACTTGAACCTAAGCCCACTGGGATACTACCACTGCACCATAACAGGGCTGCAGGTCTATTTAATTTTTTTTTCTTTAGTGAGAGACAAAGTGCACAAATCTTTATTTAATTTCCACCACCAGGAAAAGTAGGAAAACACCCGAGTGGCCTGTGACGAGCAGTGCCCTTCACATCAAAGGGCAATGCTGTGTGATCAAAACAGTGAAGGGGAGGGCAGGGACTAAATCAAAATAGAGTTGGAGGGGGAAATGATGCACTCCACTCCCTGCGGCGCCCACCTCTCCCTGAACAACTCCAGGGTGTTGGTGGACACCGCGTGCTCCTTCTCCAAGGACACCCGGGCCCTAACGTAACCGCGGAAGAGGGGCAGGCAGTCGGCCCTAACGACCCCCTCCACGGCCCGCTGCCTGGACCTGTTTATGGCCAGTTTGGCCAGGCCCAGGAGCAGACCCACGAGGAGGTCTTCAGACCTGCCCTCCCTCCTCCGCACCGGGTGCCCGAAGATCAGGAGCGTGGGACTGAAGTGCAACCAAAAGCAGAGGAGAAGGTTTTTCAGAAAATCAAAAAGGGAGTGCAAACGCCCACACCCAACATACACATGGTCCACGGACTCCACAGCGCCACAGAATTAGCAGTTGGGCTAGGAGTCCGTGAACCACCGCAATCTGCGGTTGCAGGGGACTGCTGCGTGCAGCACCCTCCACCCCAGATCCCCGAGAGAAAGGGGGAGGACTCCTGCGTAGAGAGCCCTCCACTGGGGATCCCCACCGCCCGGTGGCAAATGGGCACGCCAGGGCGTGTCCGGGCGGTGGATGAGGGAGAAGAGGTGGACAGTGTGCAGCAGCAGTCTGTACAGGACCCGCCTTTTAACGTCCTTGAACGGGACAAAACTAAAATTACGGAGGCGGCTCAGGTTGTGGGGCACAGGCTCCCGCGGGAAGTACGGGACCTTGGGGCCGATGTGAAATTCCGTCCGGGCAGGGGTGAGCGCGGACGGGATCCCACCGCACACCTGAGCGTCCTCCAACTGGTGCACTACGTCGGGTCCGAGCACCGCCGTTTTAAGGCGTCGGATGCCGGTGGCCACGTACCGGACGTCTACCGCTGCCCTGCTCGCTATGTCTTGCGGTAACGTCCAGCCCAGCCCCCCGGCACCCAGCACGTCCCCGACCCTGGTCACCCTCGCCGCCACGGCCCTCCCCTCCGACAGCCACTCGAACCCGCGAGCACGGAGGTGCAGATTCCTGAGCAACGGCTCCCTGACGACAGCCGCTACTCCTGCCGGAGGGTAGGCGCGACGCGATTCGACCATGTTCCAGACAGTGATCAGGTCCTGGTAAAAGACAGGCAGCACCTTGAGGGCGACCTCCAAACCGTCACGGTCGACGAACAGGAGCTGCGTGTCGTAGTTGAGGTTACGCACCTGGCGGAAAAAATACGTCGCCAGGGCGCACCACCTAGGAGGAGGCTCGACGTAAAGGTATCGCTGCAAGGTCTGAAGGCGGAAGGTCGCGACCTGGGTGCGGACGCACACCAGCGACTGACCGCCCTCCTCAATGGGGAGACTCAGAACCTGCGCAGCGACCCAGTGCATCTTTTTGTCCCAGAAGAAGTCGACCAACGTTCTCTGGATGTCAGCGACAAAGCCAGGAGGAGGGACCAAAGTGACCAGCCGGTACCACAGCATGGCGGCCACCAGCTGGTTTATGACCAGCACTCGGCTCCTGTAAGATAGCACTCGGAGCAGTCCTGTCCAGCGGCCTAGGTGAGCCGAGACTTTGGCCTCCAGCTCCTGCCAGTTGGCCGGCCAGGATTCCTCGGTCGGGCTGAGGTAGACCCCCAGGTAGAGGAGATGGGTGGTACTCCAGCTGAACCCCCGGAACTCCTCCGGCAGGGAATCCACCCGCCACGGACCCACCAGTAGCCCGGAACATTTGGCCCAGTTGATCCTGGCGGAAGACGCCGCCGAGTACACGGCCTGGCACTCGCGCATCCTCCCCAGGTCAGCCGGGTCGGTGAAAGTGAGGAGCACGTCGTCGGCGTAGGCCGAGAGGACCACCCCCGCGCCCGCGCCGCGCAGAACCAGCCCCGACAACCTCCTCCGCAAGAGGCGCAGGAAAGGCTCCACGCACAGGGAATACAGCTGGCCGGACAGGGGGCAGCCCTGACGCACTCCTCTCCCGAAGCGAAGGGGCGCCGTCAGGGACCCATTAACTTTAACCAGACACTCTGCGGTGGCGTACAAAAGTCGGATCCGGGCGACGAACTGCGTCCCGAACCCGAACGCCCGCAGAGTCCCGAGCAGGTACTCGTGATCGACCCTGTCGAACGCCTTCTCCTGGTCGAGAGACAGGAAGGCGCTCGGCAGACCAGCCCGTCGACAGAAATGGATCAGGTCCCGGACCAGATGGACGTTGTCTTGTATCCTCCGGCCCGGGACCGTGTAGGACTGGTCCGGGTGAATCATGTGGGCCAGCACGGAAGCCAGGCGAGAAGACAACACCCTGGCAAAAATTTTGTAGTCCGTGCTGAGGAGGGAGACCGGACGCCAGTTCTTCAAGGAACGAAGGTCCCCCTTCTTTGGCAGCAGGACGATGACCGCCCTGCGCCAGGAAAGGGGCAGCTCTCCGGCATTTAGACACTCCCCCAGGACCTGTGCGTAGTCGCTCCCCAGGACGTCCCAGAACGCCCTGAAGAACTCCACAGTCAGCCCGTCCAGCCCCGGGGATTTGCCCCTCGAGAGCCGGTCGAGGGCGCCGGTCAGCTCCTCTAAAGGTGACAGGAGCGTCGAGCCTTCCGGCGTCCTCCGGGCTGAGCTGCGGCAGGTCCTCCCACAGAACTCTGCGAGCGTCCTCGCTGGACGGATCCGGAGAGAACAGGGCCGTGTAATAGGATCGGACGTGGGCCCTGATACCCTCCGGATCCGAGACGAGGGACCCGTCGTCGGCCAGCAGCACAAGGAGCTGCTGACGGGTGCCGCGCCTTTTTTCCAGCGAGTAGAAGAAGGGGGAGCCGCGGTCCAGGTCCTGGAGGAGCTGGAGCCGCGACCTCACGTACGCGCCCCGAGCCCCGACGAGCTGCAGGTCCCGGAGCGCGGCCTTCTTCTCTTCGTACACCCCGCGCAGGGCCGGGTCCGCGTCGGGCTGACCGAGGCGTGACTCCAGGTCGAGCATCTCCCTCTCCAACTCCCCGATCCTGGATTTCCGCCTCTTTGTCGACCCCCTCGCGTACTCCTGACAGAAGACGCGGACGTGAGCCTTGCCCACGTCCCACCATAGCCTCAGGGAGGTGAAGCTTCCCCGCTTCCTTCTCCAGCCGGCCCAGAAACGACGAAACGAGTCCCGGAACCGCTCGTCCTCCAGCAGCAGGTTGTTAAAGTGCCAGTACGCGGAGCCCAACCTGGCGCCGAACGGAAGGAGTTCCGCCCACACCAGGTGATGGTCCGTGCACGACACCTGCCGCGTGGAGGCCTTCGGAAAGCAGGAGGCGTACGCCCGCGAAACGTACAGGCGGTCGATTCTGGACGCTCCGACCCCAGGCCTCACGAAGGTGAAGGCGATGGAGTCAGGATGGAGATTCCGCCAGACGTCCACCAGGTCCAAGGACTTGACCAAGTCCCCCAACCTCTTCCCCGACGTCGAACTCGTGCGGGCACCGCCGTGGTCCCTGTCCTCGAGGACGCAGTTAAAATCTCCCCCGAGGACGACGCACTGGTTCTCGTCGATGGAAGCGAGATGAGCGGACACTTCTTCAAAGAAGCTCGCTTGCCTCGGCCCGGCCAGGGGAGCGTAGACGTTCACCAAGTGAAGCACCGCGCCCCCCAGCCGAACCGTCAGGTGAAGCAAACGGCCTGGCACTGGCTCCCTGACCCCCAAGATCTCCGGCTGAAAATGCGGGGCCAACAAGATAGCCACCCCGCCAGATCTGCGGGTGAGGTGACTCATGTAGACCCCCCCTCGCCACTCCAGGAGCCAGGTGGCTTCGTCTCCCGGGGTAGTGTGGGTTTCTTGCAGGAAGCACACCGCATGCCTCCCGTCCCGAAGAGCCGAGAGGGTCTGGAATCTGCGCTGTGACTCCCTGCTGCCGTTGATGTTGAGGCTGGCTATAGTTGTCTCCATGTCGAAAGTATAGTGCAACCGCCACCAGTAAACAGTTAACAAAAACTATGTACATATTTACTGGGAGGACGAGAGAGGGGCACAGAAGTCCCTCGCCCTCACCAGGAGTGCTCCCAGGAAGTTCCTGACTCGCTTTCGCTCGTTAACGTCAAGCCCGGGCGCCTGGCGCGCAGCGTGGGCCGACCAGTAGACTCTTTCGAAGGAGCTCCAGCGGTCGAGCGCCAGTTGGGCTCTATCCCGGCGACTCCGAGTTTCCTCGACAAATTCCCGGAGTTCCTCGAGGGGGATGAGGGGGAGATCGGTGGGGGGCACCTGGGACTCGAAAATGTCGCTGGAGACGGACTCCGCGTCGTCCCCGGTGTCCGCCACCGATCCAGAACCCTCCTCCGGGAGGTCGCCTTCGGTCACCGACCCCTCCCCCACCGAGAGGATGGGGGCTGGTCCGGCACCGCCAACTGGCCTCAAACCTCCAGTGACCCCACCCCCAGGGTCACCTTCCGTATCTTCCTCGGCGCACCCCTTCCCGGAACGCCCCGAGTTCGGGTCGCCGGGCGGCAGAGGCTCGGGGCCCCGCTCCTCTCCCGACACCGGGAAGCCCGGCTCCTCGGGGAAAAGGTCCTCCCCCAGGGCCAAGGCCCCCGGAAAAACAGTCTGGGAGGGAGGAGCGAGGATAACACCTTCCTCGCCTCCACCGCTCGACGACCCAATACTGAAAAGAAGGCGGTCGCCTGCACCATGGCCTGTGATAGTATTAAAATCCTCCCCAGGGGCTGGAGGAGTTATGGCGGTGGAAGGCCCGGCTGTCGCCCCTGGGGGTTTGGGCAGGTCGGGCCATGGTGCAGGACAGTGGGGGGGCACCGTCGGCTCATCCCCTGGAGAGGGGCAGCGCCGCCGGCGCGCTGATGGGATTTCTCCCCCCTCCAAGGGCCAGTGCCTCTTCCCCAGAGAGACAGGGGGGAGTTTATGAGCCTTCGCCTCCCCGCCCGCCTTGGTGGTCATGGGGCCCGAGGTCCCTCCCTCCAGCCTTTCCCGGAATATGATTGGCTGGGGGAATTCAGGGGGCGTGGCCATGGTGGGGAAGGTCAGCTGTGTCACTTCCTGCCCCGCCCCTGGTATATCAGGTGATGGCGGGCGGGGCCGGGGCCCAGTTCCCTCTCCAGGGCCCAGAGACACGGTCGCTGCAGGAAGTGCAGCAGCGATGGTTCCCCCCAGGTTAGTGCCAGGGGGTGGCTGGGTGGGGCGGGGCTCAGTTTCTGGAGGGGGGGTTGAAGCCCCAGGAGTTTCCTTAACGAGGTAGGGGTCGGTGTTGGGGTCGGGGTCAGTGGGACCGGGATCAGGTACGGGTTTGGGGGTTCGGGGGTCAGGGTTCCCGCGCCGGGGCGACGCTGGCACGGCCGCAGGGGCATTGTCGTGCCGGGGCGGGGCAGGTCGTGGGCTACGTGGAGGGGAAGGGGAAGGGGATGGGGATAGGGTGGTCTCCCCGTGGGCGGGCTTGACGCGTTGCGTCTTCCTGAGCGCCTTCCGTTCGGTCGGACGCTCACCCCCCTCCCTGCCAGAGGCTGAGGCATTGGGAGCCTCCGGCTTAGCCCCCGGTGCCGGGGCTTGTGGTGTTGACTTTGGGGGAGGGGGAGTGGGTGCGGCGGCACCACCCGCAGCCGTTGGTGTGGGCTGGGCAGCCTTCTGGGTGGGGCAGTTCTTTCGAATGTGCCCCACCTCACGGCACAGGTGGCACCGCACGCCGTCCGCCGTCCAGAAGGCGCGGTATGCCGCGCCCTCGTGGAGGACAGTGAATGAGCCCTCCGTGACCTCCTCCCGGGCCAGGCAAATAAACACCTGGCGTCGGAAGGAGTACACGTGACGGAGGGTGGGGTCCTTAAGACCGAGCAGGAGCGGTTGAACACCTGACCGGATCTCCCCCAAGGTGTTGAGGTGGGGAAGAAGGAGCTCGCTGGCAATGAAGGGCGGGACGTTGGAGATCACGACTCTCTGGGCCGTGACCTCCAAAGGGTCGACTGGCAAATATGTCCCGCCCACAGTGAGCCCCCTCTCCACGGCCAGGTGGACCGCCTGCTCGGTCTTAAGGAAGAAGACGGCCTTCCCGTACATGCGGGCCGCAGCGACGATGGCCAGTGGGCCGACCACACTAGCCATGGCCTTACTGCAGGCCTCGATGGTCATGTTGGGATGGGGATAGGCCTTGACCCCCAGGCGTTTGGTCAGGTGCCTGAAGGGAGATGCGGTTGCGGCCGGGGTTGGGCCAGCCGAGCCCAAGGCAGCGGCTACCCCGGCGTAGGTCCGGCTGGGCCCTGCGACCTTCGGGCTCGCCATACTCCGTCAGCCCCTGGCAGCAGCGGTGGAGGTGGGCCTCTGGCAGTAGTCGCGGTGGAGTCCTTGGGGAGGTGCCCGAGGCCAGTCACCCAAGGCGAGTCCTAGGCAGCGGTGGAGGAGGCAGGCCTCAGGCAAGTCCTCGGCAGGCCCTCAATTGCAGTGTTGGGGGCAGGCCTGTTGGGGGGGTCCCCAAGACAAGTCCCAGGCAGCCCCAAAATTAAGTCCTGGGCAGCAGCGGTGGAGGTGGGCCACAGGTCGCAGCAGTGGTGGAGGCTGTGGGGAGTGGCCTCAGGTGAGTCCCAGGCTGCAGCGGTGGAGGCAGGCCTCTGGCGAGTCCCAGGCAGGCCCTCAGTTGGGGAGGGACTCCCAGGCAAGTCCCGGGCAGTGGTGGTGGAGGCAGGCCTCTGGCAGCAGCAGCAGTTGAGGCAGGCCTCTGGCAAATCCCAGGCTGGCCCTTTGTCCCAGCAGTGGAGGCAGACCTGTTGGGGAGGGACTCCCAGGCAAGTCCCAGGCAGCACTGGTGGAGGCAGGCCCAGGCGGGGTCCCAGAGACCAGCAGTGGGAGTGGACCCCACTGCAGCTCCAAAGCTAGGCCCAGAACACAAAGCCTTCTTCCTTCTTTCTTTTCTTCCTTCTCCTTCTTTCTTCACAGGCACACACTGCCACTGGTCCAACTCCTGACAGGGGGAAACACCCGAGTGGCCAGTGACAAGCAGTGCTTTTTTAGAGAAATGCTTAACAACTTAACAGCTCAATGTTCATTTATGATATTAGAAGATCATTTCCTGAATAAACCTGTTCAAACATTATTACATAGCTCTGGAGCAGGTGGGACTTGAACCTAAGCCCACTGGGATACTACCACTGCACCATAACAGGGCTGCAGGTCTATTTATACCTGTCAGCCAGGGCTCCCTGATTGGACCAGATTAATAGCCCCAATCAGGGAACTCATATACTATGAGGTTCACCTAGTTGACTTTGTTATAATCACTACATGAAGTGCCCAAACAATTCTGAATAATTGTGAATAAGTACACACCTCTGAACCTAGGAGGATTGATGCTTGACAGAAAAGAGGAAAATACATAATATTCAGCCTATATAACAGACTTTGCTAAATTAGTCACATTTGTATTTCAATTTCATTCAATATGCTATTGAAGTGGGGTATAGAGCTTGCATCAAAAGGCGCAACACATTGAACCATGATTATACAAGACCAAAACAAATAGCGACTGAATAAATCTATTCAATGTTTATGCATCCTTTACCAGCATGAAACTTCCAAAGTCAGTAAAACACTGAACATTATTCAGCTGTCATTGGGGTATAGAGCAGAGTCATTTTGGACCCTTTTCTCATCTAAAAATTGAGAAAACAAGGACAAATTTCTTTCCCATATGCAGCCCTAAAAAAAATTTATTATTGATTAGTTAAAAAACCTGAAAGAAAACAAAAGATAATATGTTGCTGAAGCAGAGTACATCCCACCAATGGGACAGCCAGCACATTTAGGTAGCTGGGAATCTGGACTTGCCTGCAATATTGATGGGGAAGGTAGTAAAGAGCTGATAGGTTAGGGAGCACAGCTAAAACAGACTTTCCACACTTAGAACAAAATCAATGGGCTAGCCGTTGCAAAACATTGGCAGCACCATGAAGGCAACAAGGGAAACACAAGGCTGCCTCCAGTGTGCACAGCCCAGGCCATAACTAGAGCCAACCTTCCACCCATGGATTCCAGTTACACAGCTCACTGCCATGGAAATGCTGCCAACATCAATAAAAGCTATTCACATCCTAGAAATGATTTCCTACAACCTCTTTTGTCAGACAGAAGATACAGAAGCCTGAGTGCATGTACCAGTAGGTTCAGGGACAACTTCATCCCAGATTATTAGATTATTGAATGGAGTCTCAAATAATGGTGATGTAGCTAATATTTGATTGCTCTTGTATGCCCTGTGCAATGTTACCTGTATGGTTCTGTCTAAATCTTTTGTTCTGTATGTCCTTGCTTACCAAGATCTGTCTGTACTGCTCGTAAACAAAACTTTTCACTGTACTTGAGTACATGTGACAATAAATAAATCGATCAATCTAAAAGGCCAGCAGTACGTACTTATTCACACTGTCATCTCAGGCAGAGTCAAGAGAATGGATGCAATTCCTCCATTGGCAATGGTGGGGCTGCATGGGCATGTAATTTGCTGGGCAGCTTCTTTACTGTGATATGAAGTCTCTTACTCTGATAGCTCCTCCCTAAGGAGGTTGCTTCCACCAAGGTGGTGTCTACCATTGTGGTAAAGGGATGAGTGAGCATGCATTGTTAATGGAGAAATAGAGAAACTATCCTTAATTTGCTCATAAACTTGATAATAGATTGTGCTGTCACGTTTGAGTATAGATGCTACCATTGCCATTGTTAGGAAACTAATCTGGCAACAGGACTACATGAGAAACCACCCTCTCCCAGTTTCCAGTCATTTTACCACATCTCCACTCCTGTCATTCACGACCAGTAAAATTCAGGTATAAGGAGTTGCAGTCTGCATTCCTCCCTCTGTAGTTTTATCATGTTCACTGATCATTAGGTCAGTGCTCCACAGGCAACTGACAACAGAACTAAATATAGTTTAATATACAGACTGCCAACGGAATTAAATATCATTCTGGGTTTAAATTGTATTGGAATGAAATTGTTTCCACCAGTTTTATTTTCTCTCATTCCCACGTATTCCCATCACCATTATAGGTTATCACTCTCTAGTGGCTGGGAGCCCAGCTTTCCCTCATAAATACAGCCATCCCATCTCATTACTTTTACTGCTGTTCTGCTGGCTGCATTAAAGTTTGACTTTTTCACTTCAAAACTACTTGGGTATCCATTGTCTGTACCAGTCTGGGCATAAACACAGCCAACTGCAGTGTCAGAATGGCCTGTCCCCTCCTCCTAAAAATAAATTGGTGAGTTTATTTGGCACTTATGCTCGAATTTCAACCTCCAGTTAGTCCACAATATTGTTTTATCATAACATTGGAAACTATGGCAACCATGCATGGGCACCAAAATAATGGTGCTTAGGAATGATTGAAATGGTCAACTAATTTGAGCATTGGCATCAAAATCTAACTTATACTTTGACGCTTGATCCCAATGTTTCCCCTTTCCTCTGATAGTTTCACACGGGATAAGAGAACCAAGGACCACACTTTCTGTGGCTTCAGAAACCTAGGAGATATTGGAACATTTCCTAGGCTCACCGCATAAAAAGAGATCCAAGAGCTGAATTACTTGGTTAGTTCACGCAACTCCATTGGCAAAACATCAGCATTACGAGGTTCAATCAAACCATCTGCCTACATTCTACAATGAGGTGCTCACGTCATTTCAGGACTGATTGATTTCACATTGCAGTCTGATGAGAGAGGTATAGTGCCTGTATCAATATTGAATGGATTTCTTTAAAGATAATTTCTTGCAAAAAGGTGGGCTCAGTTATTATGGTCAACCACTGGACAAGGATGAAGCGATGTAAACCTCACTCAAATAATCTACCAGCCTTGGACTTGACAGTAGGTAACATTTGCAGAACTGTCAATGCTCTGGTTCTCTGTGCTGCTAATTCCTTCTTCTAGGAGCAGCAGACCATTTCACTTTGACCTAACAAGACCAGATTCCATAGTTCTGCTTCTTCATCACAGCATGAAACACCAAAGATAGACTTTCCCATATTTGAAGATTTTGGATGAAAAGGAATAAATCAGACACATTATGTAAACAAACAGGTAAGGCAGATAAGCATTTCACAGTAAGTATAAATGCCTGGGAGACCATGACCACAAATACATGTCTACATTGTTTAAGAAAACTGCTATCTTGAATGGTGATAATAATAAGATCACAGCCACTCCTCTAAATGGATTGGTAACCTGCTGACATCTCATTAAAATCAGCTGTACTCTGGCTCAATATTGATTGGTCACCTTACGTTGACACCATTCTTCAAGCATCAAGTTGCTTAGGGGACCAGTTGCAGCAGGGTCACTGACAATAGGCTTCTAAACGTGTGAATCTTGGCATCCCAGTCAAGACTTCATTGCTATCTCCTCACCAGACTACTTGTTCATCATCATCTGGCATCTAGCCCATGCAGAGTGAGACAAGCCAATGTGGTTTGTGTTCTGTCAAAGTCAACAATCTAATCAAAGAATTTGGAGAGACAAACATCTTGTTCCTTTTCATCCAAAATCTTCAAGTATGGGCAGGTCAGTCTTTAGTGTTTCATCTAATATTTCAATAGAGAAATTGAATTCAGAGTAATGAATGTTTGGATGATATTGTCAAAAGCTCATTATTCAGTTTTCCACTTGGTACTGAGGATTTCTCAGACAAGTGTATTTGAACAATTGCTTTGAACAGTACAAACTGTGCTTAAATACTGAACATGTATGATCTAGCAAGCATTGTTTGATCCTGTATCTTGTACATTAACCTGTCATTTTCCAATAGGAATGGTACCATACACATTGTTCTAGCAAACACAGCTTTTGTAGAACTGGATGTTAGTAGCATTTTGAGACAGTTGATAATCATACAGGCACCATGATGTTTTCAAATGAACCACTGTCCTTCATGATCAAAGGTACATAGTTCACCCCCACATGTGGTCATGTATTTTTATATAGTGTTGCTGACATTATTTGCATTACAAATCTATTCCTTGAACTGGAAGTCTTGCTTCACACTGTACATTTTGTTTATATATGCCTTTACTTCTCAGCAAACAAGACTCTTGGTCTTCTCGATGTAACATAACATGTTCACTTGCTACATAATCATCAAACTGTAAACCTCATCTGCTGTATTCAAAATCTGTTCTTTTTGGTCCAATCATACAATTTGGACTCTGTACACAAATTCTCAGTTCTATACACTCCTTCTGACAGCTCTGGCTCATTCATGATGTCTTCAATCTAACATTCCCAGTTAAAATGATCCTTACAAACTCCACTGCAAACCTTTGTCTGACTCAAAAAATATGCATTGAAAGTCACTCAGCTTATATCCATACTTTTACTGACCCTTTCATCCCGTAACTTATAACTTACCTCACAGGTCTGTTACATGGCATGGTATCAAACCTTTTCCAAAGTCTACATTCACCACATCAACAACATTACCCTAATAAAGCCCCTCTGTTAACTCTTCAAAAATTCAAAAACATTTCCCCTTTAAAAATCCATAACAACCATTTTCATCAACACATCTTTTTCCATGCAGCAATTAATTCAATCCCAAATAATGGCTTCCAGAAGCTTCTCCTCCACTGAAGTGGTTTCAATTCCTGGTTTGGAGAATCTGATCACCTTATCTTTGAGCCTTCATATAACTGAGCATGGACTTGTACAGCTTCAATAGCTCCTTCTGGTCTTTTACGCAAATGCTTCATCTAGAACTGACCTCCTTACACTGAGGTAACCTATTTCTTTGCAGTTGTAAACCATCTCTTTTCATTGAGGGGAACTGTTTCACATATCCAACTTCAGCCAAGATTCTGTGAAACTGTTAAAGTGAAATCCAAAATGCTTTTTTCAAAGTTATGAGTGTTTCCTATAAACAAAAGAAAAAGAAACAGTCTCTCATTTTCCAAACTGAAAGTCTGATGCACAACTGTTTGCTTGTAGAAACTCTGCCAATGGAAACAAAATTCCAATGCACAGGAGGAACTCACTCTCTCTTCGCTTTTTAAAAAGATATTACCATAGCGATAGAAATATGTACAAGTTAATCATTTAACCCTTTCAGACACAGAGACCCACGTGCCACTAGCCCAAATCCAAATTGTAAAATATAAGATCTTAAAATATGTAATAATCATACACCTTTCATCACAGTATCATCTTGAAGTCATGACTCTATAAGCTTGATCAGATTATATACATTTGAAATATCAGTTCACATGCTTTATTATGAATGATTTGGATAGCAAACCTTTTGTTCTGCCTTTTTTCTGTTATCACCGCTTATAGGCTTATTTGCTAGAGCACTTAAGTTGATACATTCTGTCTCTTCCGTCACCTGTTTATCATTTCCGTTATTGCTATATTGCTCTCTTACCTTGTCTTCTTTATTTAATTTATTAGTTTCCTCATCTACACTATTAAATTCAAATATATCTTTGCTGACTTAATTATTTGGCTTGCCAATATATTGGTCATGCTGCAGCTCAAGTGAAGACTGAGCCAACATACAAGACCTTGATGGTCTTGCCTCTAAGCACTAACACTCTTGTTTGAATCAGCATGCATCAGAATAAATCTCCCACTTTAGATAGAACATGATCAAAATTGACACTTCTACACTTTACCCAGAGAATGCTACACATCCAAATAAAAAGTTAAACAGAGCCATTGCCTTGAGTGTAATAATTCCATTTTTTTAAAACCCATTTTCTAATGAACCTGTTAGCAATGTTATTACACATCACTGGAGTTGTGGGACTTGAACCCTGGTCTCCCAGGTCAAAGGTACACTATTACTACACCACAAGAATTCTTTGATTCCATGTTAATATTCAATGACATGTAGAGTTTCATCTACCGCAATTGACATTTATCCTTCAGCCAATTAGATTGAAAACCGATTAACTTACCATTGATCAATTTACTGTTTCTTGAACTTTGTAGATAATTGACAGTGTTTAGACTAAAATAGTGGTGAAACATCAAATAAACACTTGATTGGCAGCAAATACAAACAGATGAATGAATTTGAATATCCACTTACCAGTTCCTTTCTTTATACTCACCTGTTCTGTGCATTTACTATAACAGAGTTCAAAATCTCAGAATTGTTTTTTTGCAAATAATGTTACATTTGAAAGTAGAGTAGCCAGCAAAGATGACAATTTTAGAATGCAAACTAAAGAAAAAAGTCAGGATAAAATAAGGAACTGCAAATGTTTGAGTTCTGGGGAAAAAAAGCAGAAATTGCTTGCAAAGCTCAGCAGTACTGCTCGAAGCTGTGAAGAGATAGCAAAATTAACATTGTGAGGCCGGTGTCAGTCTTTCTGAAAAATATAAGGAAGTTGGATTGTTGGTAGCTAAATTGATTTATTAGACTTCAAGATGTAAATTAATACAGAAAATGTGTGTTCTGTGGTGAAGAGTTCAGAACAAGGTAATAAATTTTGATGTAAGTAATACAGAGAAAAACAGAGCTAATGTTTAGAGTACAATGATTCTTCAGACTCATAGTGTTAGGTGCATTAGTCAGAGGGAAATGGGTCTGGGTGAGTTACTCTTCGGAGGGTCGGGGTGCACTTATTGGGCCAAATGACCTGTTTCCACACTGTAGGGAATCTAATCATTCAGTCTATTTTTCTCTCCATAGAGTATGTTAGGTCAATTGTGTTTCTTCAACAATTGCTGTTATTTCTTTTTCCAGCATCCATAGTTTGCCTTAACTTTTGGGAAGATTGAAAGTGCTCAGTGAACAGGCAAACATTCTATATTATGGAGAAATGAGTTATTCGCTGCTTAATATGTTTTATTCTGTTGCTAAAATGTTGATTGGTTTATTTGAAAACGGGATTTTAGATTAGATCAAAGGGAAAGACAATCTTTCTGGCAGTGGCAGTTAAAAGTGAAGTGCTCTTCTATCAAAATCAACAGCAATGAAGCGCATTGAAGCTGAGGGGCTAAATTCTTTCGTGGTGTGCAGTGGTACAAAAGTGGTGGGCAACACAGATGATGCTCAGAGACAGTGCTCAAACTGCACAATGTAGAACATAAGCACATTAATAAGGTGATAATGAGTGAGTACTAAACACAAATGATAGAGTAATTAGCAGTGAAATTGGCTGCAATTTCTTGGAATGGACATTTGGAATGTGCTTCAGAGGAAATTTCCAAATCCATCAATGATTCTGAGTATTCAGCAAAGGATAAAGTTACTGATTCAGAACTCAAGTTAATGATTGTAATAGTGACTGTTTAATTTGGCAGGAAATGAACGTCAGAGGGTCATTAGTGTTTGGAATTTTCTTTCCTAACAAATCCTGGAGGCTGAGTCTTTGAATATTTTTAAGGATGAGTTAGAAATTTTTGAATAACAAGGGAGTAAATGTTTATGGGGTCAGGCAGGAAAATGGAAACAAGACTGCGCTTATTTTGGTATATATATTCTTATTTATAGAACTGGGAACTAAAGTAATGTATGAGCGTTTCTAATTGAAATGCTTCAATCTTACATGATTTAGTTCCCACCTAACATGCAACTCATTTATCAGCTATGATTGGATCAACTATGGTTAAATTGATAGGAGCAAATTACCACAGATGCTGGAATCTGTACTGAAAACAACAAATACTGGTGATTACAGCAGGTCACACAGCAACGATGGAGAGACAGCAAGCTAACATTCAGTGTCTAGATAACTCTTCATCGGAGCTGCAGGTTTGTGGGGTAGAATGGTCTACTCCGATTCTATTTCTTATGTTCTTTTAAAATAGACACAATGCTAAATGAAATAACTCCACAGAGACTGGCATACCTTCACCAAATCATCCATTATTTACATGTGGAAACTGATCTGGCTCCCTCAGAGTCAGCTGTCAGAATAAACAGAACATCTGACACTCAAGCTTATATCTGTCAGCCAGGGCTCCCTTATTGAACCAGATTAACAGCCCCAATCAGGGAACACATATTCTATGAGGTTCAGCTGTCTGACCTCATTAAATTTGTTATACTCAAAACAGCAGAATGCAGAATCCACCTTGAATTAAATTGAGAATCTCAACATAAAAGTTAAAATGGTCTGAAGTTAAGCTGTTTCCCAATGCTACTAATTTAATTGAATTCCCAAAAAATAACATCTGTGATTACTTGTTGTTTCATTTTTTGACTGAATCCATTTTCTGTATCCATTTGTACTGTGTAAGCCAGCAATCTATGAAAATTAGAAATAACGGTACATCTTGTTACAATGTTTTTCAACAGAAGTGCAGAAAAATGTTCCATACAGGAAAGGTGTTAGCTGTGCTGTGAAGAGGGTAACTGACAGTCCACTGGTACTGTGTAGCTGGGGTTTCAGAAAGAAGTCCAATGAACCATTGATAGGTCCAAGCAGTTACGATCCAGAGGGGTCCTGATAGCCAGTAAATGCAGCATAGTGTTGGGGTTAGGTCTTTGAAAAGTGCTGTGAGCCTTGAGGCTTGTAAGAGGCCTGTGAGCCATTTAATAGTCAGTATAGCTGATAGCTGAGGGTGAAGAGAGCCCACAAGCAATATTTGCTTGGTGCAGTTAAGTAACGTTGGAGCTTGGAGAAACCCAGCAGCAGTACCAACACAGTGAACATATTGCTGCAGGTAAATTGAAATTATGCTCTTAAACAGACATTGAATCCAGAATCCAAGGGAACACGGTTCCAAGAAAGGGGCATGAATTAGAAATATGTAAGCAGTCACTGAGTCAGTCTGTATGATATAATGTTTAGGGGGAGTACGACAGCTATGTCATAAGTAAAAAATTGAAATTTCTTCTAACGTTTGATTGAGATTTATGACCCACAGTGTCACTAATGCATGGAAAGGAGGTAACAATGGGTTGTGGAACTGCTGAAAATCCATAGGGTCTGTTTTGACTGCTTTTGCAAATTGATATGATCTGCACTTTGTGGAGTGTTTAAGCGAAGTTTATCTGTTATCTATATTTGCCTCATATTAATTCTGGATGTATACAAATATGTTCACATGTAATAGATTGTAATATTGCTGTAGCTTTGTACAGTAATGACTATTTTTCCTTATTCAACATCATAAAATCTTGCACTTTTATTCTCTTAGTACTTGATCTCAAACGTAGCCTGCTTTAAAACAGTTACACTAGTTAATTTAGCTTTCTTAATCTGGCAGTTACTGAACAGTAGTCATGAAGGTTTCACAACCATTGTACTTCAGCAATCTCCTTTGTCCATTTATCACTGTTAAGATACTCTTAAATGTTACCTGTCTTCAGTGGTACAAAGGACTGAGTTTTTAGGCCGCGATGAGGATGAGCAATAAGGCAAATCGATGCCTTCTTCGCATCGGCTGCAGTTCTCCCAGTTTCCTAATACCATTCCACTTCATAGAGGTAAGATGGAAAGACGGTTCCATTTGTTCACAAGAGTCAGGCAGCCAATTCAGACTTTTAAAAGCCTATTGCCAGAGGGTGACTAAAATTTTCCAAGGATTCAGTGGGGAAGGAGGTACAGTTCTCTAGATGCCTAGAAAGACAAGAGAACAGTGCAGCTGCCTGCATGTCTACCTCCCAGAAGCAGATCATGAAGCCAGAGCTTTAAAAAGGCTTTGAGGCCCTTGGCTTCAGATTGTAGGATAGCACCACCATTGCTGCTGGCTCCTCTTTATTTTTAGCTTTTAATAAATGTAGAAAGAACAGTTTACTGTTTATTGCTGACTTGAAAAGGCAAATAATTGTTTTCTGAATACTGAGCGGCTATCATTGGTCCTCTAGTTTTGTTAGTTCAGCAGTCATCATTGAACAGCAGTTTCACTTCCTCGACAGTAATTTATCATTTTTGAAGAGAAAAATCACATCCTGACAATTGTGCCCCACAGAGGCAAATTCTGAACCCCTTTTGACATTGATCTACCGAAGAGTCCATGATCAGATGCACAGCTTTAAGTAAGTCATCAGAATTTTCTGAACTCTACAGTTGTTAATTTTGTTGGTTTTCATTTGAATATATAAGCACAACTTTAACACTCAAAAAATTTGGAGCACTTGTATAACCTTTAAAATCAATTCACCCAATAATTTTGGGATTCTAATGATACACTACTGTCATAAATAGGAACTAATTCAAAAATGTTTCAAATGAAGTTCTATTCATCATTTTACAAAGTCAGAGACAGAAGAGGCAATTTTATGAAACTATTTTCTCACAGCAGTAAACATTGCCAACATCAAAAAGTGAGTTTTGTAACAGATTCAAAACTGCATGTGCCCATGATTTGCCCATCACCCACTATGATGCCTCCCAGGCATTCTAAATTGCCTATGCTTATGTGACCTGCGTGCATAGAGCATTTTAAGCACTCTGTGGCAGAAAGCCGGTATGAAGTCAGTCAATTAGAAAGTACTTTTTAAAAGAACACAGTTGTCAAAAACTAGCTGTGCCAGCACACAACATGTTCATAGTAATTGGTCGTGTGCAGATTTTAAAATACACTCAGAAAATGTGCTACTCTTTGTAATCAGCTGGTGTCTTCAACATGTGGACAAACTTCATTTCCTCAGTGGGGTATTTAAGCTCAGTCAGGTGCTAATTTGATTGACAGGTGGGTTAGATTCCCCTGTTAGAGCATTTTTTAATTAGCTGGTCTGATCCTTATGCTGTTCTGCTCTGTTGAAAATTGGCAAGCTGGCACCAAGGGGTTTTGAGAATAAAATGCACTGCAATTATTTTTTGTATGTATGAAAACATTACAAGATTTCAACTAAAATTCATCTCAGTTTCCAGCCTAAGTGTTCAACAGTTAGGCATCATAATTAGACGAAAAAACAATAAAGCATCTGTAGGAAAATTGAGGCAAAATGCTCAGCAGCTCTATTTTTGAGTTGGTGGATGTTCAGAAAACTTTGGCAACTCCCTGAATCAAGTGGTGGGCCATTTAGTATGCTTCTATTAAATTTGTCAGCATCTTTGGACTATAAAGCAGCCTAACCAGCAATTCTTGAAGAGATGGAGATTACCTCCAATAAAACAAGCCATTCTTGATTAACCTATTTTTACGTGAAGCTAGAGGTCAAACACTGTTCCCTGCTCCACGGATTACTTAGGGTTCCTGCAAATCCACTCCAGCCAATTTTCTACCTTTTCTCTCCTCCTCAATGCTCAATGGTTGTCAGCAGTTCACCACATTTATGAAGGTGAGGCCTGAAGATGGAGCTCCTTCAGCTGACCTCTTCAGGTCACATTGCAGCCAATCACTAACCAATCTGACCCCACTGCTCTCGGGAAGAGAATATAAAGTAAAGACTGAAACCAAAAATTTATGGGATCACATCACACTGTGTGATGTTAGTGGTGATATTTTAGTGATTGTCTGTGAAATTATGTGGTAGACTACTTTGACATTACTTTATTTGGCCAGATTTACTATCAGAATAATGCAAGAGTTCACCTTACAAATGCATAAAATGAACAGCAGTTTAATGGAAGGGGCACATATGAGATAACTACCGATGTCCAAGTTCCTATCCAAGTTGTACTGCTCCACAGTTCCCATTGTGAAAATGGCAATTTGTTGTCTGCCTCGCTGTTGAATGTGCAGTGAATGTTAGGAAGGTTCTTTATTTGTGTTGTAGATATAAATGATACTGACCAGACACAACTGGGGCTATTCTGAAATGACACAAACACATTGGCTTGATACCATTTATGGATCCATGAGTATTTAATTTGGACTGGTTCAGGTGAGAAACCTTTCAGATCTGCAACACTGAAGAACAATCCACACCTGGGATATCATATGATTTTTCACATGTATGTTATCAGTTTTGCAAATATTTAGACAAGCCTGTGAAACTACAGAGGGGAAGGTAAAAACATCTGAGACATTTGGTGCAGCCATCTTTCTCTTGAGAATGAATATGAATTGTCAACAGCATTTTATTTAAAAAAGAATTGTTCATTATACTGCAGTGGGCATCAACAAAATGTTATAAAAAGTTTTTATTTTCCAAATGAAATAACAACTTATGGATAACTTTTAGGTCACTTCAAGACAATTTTCATTGTACATCTATCCCTAACAGAATTGGTGGGAGTGTCTTTGGTACATTCAGTATGCCTCATGGCCAGATTAATACAGAATTATCTTCAGACTTTCTTCTATGGATACGATAAATAGACAAAGTTTTTTTTCCCTGAGGTGGGGGAGTCCAGAACTAGAGGGCATAGGTTTAGGGTGAGAAGGGAAAGATATAAAAGAGACCTAAGGGGAAACTTTTTCACGCAGAGGGTGATATGTGTATGGAATGAGCTGCCAGAGGAAGTAGTGGAGGCTGGTACAGTTGCAACATTAAAAAGGCATTTGGATGGCTCTATGAATAGAAAGGGTTTGGAGGGATATGGTAGGTGGGACTAGATTGGATTGGGATATCTGGTCAGCATGGATGCTTTGAACCAAAGGGTCTGTTTCTGTGCTGTACATCTCTATGACTCTATGATCCTAATGTCTTGTTGTCTATACCATGCATATGGAAAGTTGTAATTAATCTTGCAAGGGCAAGTCTAACAGCATAAACCACTAAATGTTTAGTCGAAGAAAATTTGGCTCAAAATGTTGAAAATGATCATATAAAAGTCATGATTAAATAGCAGATAGGAAATAGATTTACATAATACAATATCAACCTTGATAGACTAAGTAAATGGACAAACGAGTAACAGATGGAGTTCAATGTAAACAAGTGCAAGTTTGATGAGGGCAGAGCAGTAGATGTGGTCTATATGGACTTTAGTAAAGCGTTTCACAAGATTCCCCATGGGAGACTGATTAGCAAGCTTAGATCTCATGGAATACAGGAAGACCTAGCCATTTGGAGACAGAACTGGCTCAAAGGTAGAAGACAGAGGGTGGTGGTGGAGGGTTGTTTTTCAGACTGGAGGCCTGTGACCAATGGAATGCCACAAGGATCAGTGCTGGGCCCTCTACTTTTTGCCATTTACATAAATGATTTGGATGTGAGCATAAGAGGTACAGTTAGTAAGTTTGCAGTTGACACCAAAATTGGAGGTAAAAAGTGAGGCCTGCAGATGCTGGAGATCAGAGCTGAAAATGTGTTGCTGGTTAAAGCACAGCAGGGCAGGCAGCATCCAAGGAACAGGAAATTCGACGTTTCGGGCCAGATTCCTGATGAAGGGCTCCGGCCTGAAACGTCGAATTTCCTGTTCCTTGGATGCTGCCTGACCTGCTGTGCTTTAACCAGCAACACATTTTCAGCACCAAAATTGGAGGTGTAGTGGACAGCAAAGAGGGTTACTTCAGATTACAACAGGATCTGGACCAGACGGGCCAGTGGGCTGAGAAATGGCAGATGGAGTTTAATTCAGATAAATGTGAGGTGCTGCATTTTGGGAAAGCAAATCTCAACAGGACCTATACACTTAATGATAAGGTCCTAGGGAGTGTTGCTGAACAAAGAGACCTTGGAGTGCAGACCTTGAAAGTGGAGTCAGAGGTAGATAGGATAGTGAAGAAGGCATTTGGTATGCTTTCCTTTATTGGTCAGAGTATTGAGTAAAGGAGTTGCAGCTGTACAGAACATTGGTTAGGCCACTGTTGGAATATTGCATGCAATTCTGGTCTCCTTCCTATCGGAAAGATGTTGCGAAACATCAAAGGGTTCAGAAAAGATTTACAAGGATGTTGCCAGGGTTGGAGGATCTGAACTACAGGGAGAGGCCCAACAGGCTGGGGGTGATGTTTTCCCTGGAGCGTCGGAGGCTGAGGGGTGACCTTATAGAGGTTTACAAAATTATGAGGGGCATGGATAGGGTAAATAGGCAAAGTCTTTTCCTTGGGGCCGGGAGTCCAGAACTAGAAGGCATAGGTTTAGGGTGAGAGGGGAAAGATATAAACGAGACCTAAGAGACAACGTTTTCACGCAGAGGGTGGTACGTGTATGGAATGAGCTGCAAGAGGATGTGGTACAATTGCAACATTTAAGAGGCATTTGGATGGGTATATGAATAGGAAGGGTTTGGAGGGATATGGGCCAGGTGCTGGCAGGTGGGACGAGATTGGGTTGGGATATCTGGTCGGCATGGACGGGTTAGACCGAAGGGTCTGTTTCCATGCTGTACATCACTATGACTCTATGACATGTTACTAACCTCACATGTCATAATAAAACGCTATGTGATAAGCTTCAAATGGTTTAAATACAGGGATTGATCAAAGGACTTTGTTCTTAAAAATAAATAGCCATTAAAATGTCCAGAGTTTTGAAGTTGGAAGAGTTTTCAGGTGCATGAGACTACAATATCCAATGAATCAAGTGTAATTTTGCATTGAATATAAGTGAAATTCATGTTAATCTCCTCCTTTGTTTTAATCTTTGAATTGCAACTCTGAAATCTGTTCGACTATTTCAAATCTTGACAGGTAGTTGAGCCTTTAAATGACGTCAGAGCTTATACTCGATGTCTTAGAATCTCATTATGAAGGCTTGGCTGAAATCCAAACCGATTAATAAATTTAGCTCAGTCCAGGTTTTTGATACAATAGTCAAGAGGACTGTGACTTTAGTTGTATTACTTTAATAATGCTATGATCTCTTAACAGAACTATCTCTTTGTCAAGTAGTTTTTGCTTAACTATTTATTTCAAAGATATTATAATGTTGTTATAAGGTGTATGATTTCTGCACTTTGTAAATACTAGATGAGTGGGTATGGGAGAGTGAGGGTTGTGGATGCATGATTGGGTGATGATGGGGTTGGAAATGTTCACGGGCCACCATTGATCACCAGAATTAATCAAGTTCTACAATTTATTAAGAAACTTGTCAATCAACTCTTAACGTGATTAGATTAGATTCCCTACAGTGTGGAAACAGGCCCTTCAGCCCAACCAATCCTCTGAAGAGCAACCACCCAGAGCCATTTCCCTCTAACTAATGCACCTAACACTATGGGCAATTTACCATGACCAATTCACCTGAGCTGCACATCTTTGGATTGTGGGAGGAAACTAGAGCACCCGGAGGAAATCCATGCAGACACTGGGAGAGTGTGTAAACTCCACACAGACAGTCGTCCAAAGCCAGAATTAAACCTGGGACTCTGGTGCTGTGAGGCAGCAGTGTTAACCACTGAGCCACCGTACTGATGCTGATTGGAACTCAAATTGGTAAGCTTTCTCATCAGTGGGGATGACGAGTTAGTCCCAACCCAGTGAAAAATGGAAAATTGAGGCCACTGTTTAAACATTAAGGATATGTTTAAGGTTATATTTAAATAAACAATTATACGGATTTAAATTGTACATTATAAACACATTACGAATGTATGTTAAATGTCTTTATGATTTGACCAAGCTTGTTAGCTTTGAAATAAATGAAAAATTTAACATCAAATATATGCATAAATTTTAACCATTTTTCTTCATAATAAACATAAGTGATGGTGTTGAGTCTACTGGTGTTTTGGCTAAGTGTAAATCAAGTTGAGTTTGGTGGAGAGTCTCGTCATGAGGCTGAATGAGTTTTCTCACCAAATCTTACCAATCTCGTCACACTATTTGCCATTCCAGTCCCTATTGCAGGTATCACATCAGTGATCAGCACATCTTACCATATGCTGTTCTCAGAGGAACTCGACATCAAGCGGGCAACCATCGATTCTCCACTCCATTCGGGCAAGTGCCATGCTCTGTTCCCAATTATCTCACACTCACTCCATTATTGTCATTGCACCCACCTCTCAAGTCTGTTGCACATCTCACTATTGCCACATTGCTCAGACCCCTATAAGATTCCATCCCAATTTTTGTTTTAGTTTAGTGAGAAAGAAGATCCGAATGCAATATGACCTCGGCTGATGTTAATACTCAACAAGTCAGATCCCAGAATGAAACCTACCTTGTTAGATCCTCACAGTACAGCAGGGAAAATTATTCATTTTCTGAATAAAATCATAAGATCTTTCATGTCCACCTAAGAGTTTTAAGCAGTGTCTTAATAGAGAGCGAAATAGTGGGGTGAAGAAATGCCAAAGCCAATAACCTGTGGGAGATTTGCAATAAGACAAAGAAAATCATCCCTCCTTATTAATTTCATAAATGTCTATGGGATACAACGATAATTATTGACTATTTTATACCATTGGTTCACAAATGTACATTCTATATGGTTATGTATTTTGGGCGTTATGCTCCTGAACAATATTTTATCACTGCAACTGAGATTAGGCGAAACATTCTCCCACTATTGTTTCCAAGTGGTGACCCAGCCTTAATAATAGAGTTGACTAACTGAAATGCTGAGAAATATGCACATTATGTGACTCCAGTCTGCAATGCCTCAAATCAACTAGAGTGAGATCAGGAACAGTTGAAAGAGTCTGGATAGAAATTGTGAATGTGCAAAAGTAAATATCATATCTACTCAAGTAATAGTCGATTTCATGTAAAAGTTGACCCCCTATTTTTGGCCAAATCATTTGGAATTTTCCATATACCTTGTATAAGAGTCAACCCTAGTTCTTCACAGATAACAGATCAACGTATATGAGTCAGTGTACCAGCCATCACATCCTGCTCCAGTTTCCAGTCTGCTGGTTGTTCTGCTCCGCTCCCAGTCTTCTAATCTGCTAGCTGTTGAGTTCCAACTTGGGTTTTCAGAACTACCATAATTTGTTGTTTTTTTTCTTTATTCATTTAGAGATCAATTGGGCGTCTGGTAATGATATGGTATGAATTTTGACAGGCATGAATTTCAGCCCCTCAAAAGCAGTAGCCATGTAATAGTCAATCCCATAAATTTAACCTTACGAATAGTCAAAAACATTTGATTATTATTCAAGTATACATGGTATCCATGGATGATATCAACAAAGGAGAAAAATATAATGGGATGGAGGGGCAGCTGTCTGCTTGATACTTCTGCTGCTGCATAAAAGGACTAGCAATAGCTCTGGAAGAAGCTGGGAATGGAATAAGTACAGCGTTGCCAATGTCAAAGACTCTCTTAATTGCTCTAGTATCTTCCTGTATCCTCTGAATGCCAGACATGATTGTATCAGGTAAATCTTCATTCTGAAGGAAAATGATATCCGATTAACACAAAAGGCAGACATAAGGATAAATGTGACTTTGAGAAAAGGCTGAGGGAGTAATCATTAGCTTGGGGTCAAGATTGAAATTCTGATTGCGGCATGAATTTCACTGACATGCTGAGCGAGCACAGGGGGAATATCACTATTCCTCCCAACTCACAGAACATTAAGACTTTAACTTAAAGCTTGAACTGCTTGGAATGGTATTGTGAAAACTATAGAATAAAATAAGTGAGGAGTAACTTTCATAACACATTATTGTGGGTTGGGTGGTGGAGTGGGTTAGAACACAAAACTTTCATTTCTGGGGTTTGCGTTTAAATCCAAACTAGACTAGCAAAGTGAATAACCCTTTGTTGTGTTTCAATCATATAATATGAAATGACCTTCATGTTTTCCATCTAGTTCCAAACATAAATTAAAAGTGCCAGGAAACTCTGAGAGTTAAATTTGAAGTCTAATGACCGATGGAACACTCCAAATCAAATAGAAAATTGGCAGATTTGTAAAGATGATGCAGAGCTACATTTCTAACTGTCTATTAATCATACTCCTTGTTATTCATCTGAGCTCTGAAGCTAGTCAGTTATGACACAGATTGGTTAAAAACCTAGTTTGAGTCATAATTTTATTGTTCAAATAAAAATCAAAATCACCAGACAACGGTGAAGGACAGAGAGCAACCAAAAATCAAGGTGATTTGCTGGTTTTACTGACATTGTGCTAATCAAGAAATTGGTATCTCAACAGCTTGCTCCATAGTTATAATGGACTGAGTTTGTGCCAGGTAGGAAGTGGCACAATAATGGTAACTTGCATTTATATAGCACTTTCTATGTAAGAAACAAATCCCAAGACATTTCTCAGAAGCACTACAAAATGTAAATTGACACAGAGCCATGCAAGATGATATTGTGGCAGGTGGCCAAAGTCATGGTCCACAAGCTGGAGTATCATAAAAGAGGAAAGAAACAGATATGAAAACATTTAGGGAAAGAATTCCAAGAATTAGGGTACACACATCTAAAAGCATGATGACCAGTGGTGTTGTAAGAAATCAGGAAATTCAAGAGGCCAGAATTGGAGGAAGAGTGATAGAGTCAGAATCATACAGCATGGAAATACACCCTTTGGTCCATGTAGGCCACACCAATCATGTTCCCAAACTAAAGTGGTCCTGCCTGCTTGCATTTGGCCCATATTCCTCCAAATCTTTCCTATTCATGAACTTATCCAAATGTCTTTTAAACATTGTAACCGTACCTGCACCCATTTTCTCTGGCAGTTCATTCCTCACAAGAGCCTCTCTGTGTAAAAAGAAGTTACTCTTCATGTCCTTTTAAAATCTTTCTTCTCTCACCTTAGTTTTGAACTCCCCACCTTTGGGAAAAGACCTTCACTATTCACCTTATCTCTGCTCCTAGTGATTTTAGAATAGAATAAAATAGCCTTTATTTTCATGTGCATACAGAAGCATGGGAGTACAGTGAAAAGTTTTACAATGTTGTCTGTTATGATGCCATCTTAGGTAAAAGTACCTATGTACTAATCTTAGATACAAAATAAAAGTATAAAGAAAGGCAGCTTCCAATATTTAAACAATAACTTAGACATAAGACATAGTCAAAGGATTGATATTACAGTCTGTTAAAAAGAAATTTCAAATAGAACATTACATTGCAGCTGCTTCCACAAGTGATTTATAAACCACTATCGTCATCCCTCAACCTCTGACATTCCAGTGAAAAAAGTCCCAGACTATCCAGCCTCTCTTTATAACTCAACCCTCCATTCCTGACAATATCCTGGTAAATCTTTTCTGAACCTTCTCCAGTTTAATAGTATCTTTCCTATAACAGGGCGACCAACACCGCACAGTACTCCAGAACAGGCCTCACCAATGTCCTGAATAACCTCAACATGGCATCTCAAAACCTATACTCAAAGGTCTGAACAATGAAGGAATGAAGGCAAATGTGTCAAACACCTTCTTAACCACCACATCTACCTGTGACGCAAATTTCAAAGAATTACATCAGAAATGGGGAGAAACAAAGCTTTGGAAAGATCTGAAAATCAGTATGAGGTTTTCAAAATTGAGGCATCAATTAGGCAGCAGTTAATATAGTTCAGAAGCATAAGAGTAATGGGTGAAAAGGACTTAGGGCAAGTTTGGACTTAAGCAGTAAAGTTTTGAATGACCTCCAGCCTGTGGTGTTAGAATGCGAGAGGCCAACAGTGGGAGATAAAAATGCCATGGCTGAGGGTTTTAGGAGGAGAAGATTGATGCAGAGATGGATCATCTTGTGTAGAGATGAAAGTAAGTAGTCTTAGTGATGGCAGGGACCCTTCTATATATCTGTCATTCTGGCTTCAATAGGATAAGACAAGACTATCCACATTAAATTATTCAAATATGTTATTGGATAAAATGACACAAGAACAGTTTGTTCAAAAAATTATTTAATAGTGATAAAAATGAGTTTACATCCCCAAGCAGAAAAGTTTTACTTGCCAAAAAAACTACATAAAACTGAAGAGATAAAAGACATATATCTGAAATTATGAATTGGGAGCAAGAGTAGGCCATTCAACACCTCAAGCAAGCTTCACCGCACGTTAAGATCATGGCTGACTTGAATGAGGTTGCAAGTTCACTGTTCTGTTACCCTGATACACTTTGACTCCCTTGTTCGTTAAGAATCTATTTATCTCAGCATTGAATATATTCAGTGACTATACCTCCATTATTCTAAGGGGGAAGGGAATTCCACAGACCCATGAGCATCTGAAAGAAACTGTTTTTCTCAACCCTATTTTAAATGGAAGACCCTTGTTTATAAACTTTAGCCTTAGTTCTTGTCTCTCTCATAAGAGGAAATATGGGTAATGAATCTATTTAATTCATTGCCACAGAAAGATAAGGAAGCCATGTCATTGAGTGTATTCAGGATGGAGATTGATAGTTTGTTGATTATTAAGACGATCAGGGGTTACAGGGAGAAGAATTGGGTTGTGAAGCAAATCAGCCATGATCAAATGCTAAAACTGACTCAATGGGCTAACTTACTAATTCTGCCTCCTATATCTTATGGTCTTCTGCTCTCTGGGCAGTAATCTGGTTAACTTTCCTCAGAATCATATATGTCTTTAATAAGATCACCGCTTATACTTCTAAACTCCAATGGATACAGATACAGTACCTTGACTTTATATTCCACTCTCTCCGAAATAAATAATAATTTACCATGTCCCTTCCTAAATATTTGCTGTACTTACATGTTAACGTTTCATGATGGATGTACCAGATCATCTAGATCCATCTGCACTTCCAGGTTCTGCAATCTCTCCCATTTAAGTAATTTGCTGCTTTTCTATTCTTACTGCCAAAGTTGACAAGTTCACACTTTACCAAATTATATTCTACCTGCCAAAAATATACTCATTCACTGAAACTATATCTATTTTCAAAATCCTTATGTTCCCTCACAATTTACTTCCTTGTCTAACTTTGAGTCATCAGCAAATTTGGCTCCTTTTATCCAAGTAATTGATACAGATTGTAGAAACTTGAGGTCCCAGCACTGATCCCTTTGGCACTCCATTTGTGAATGTCCTATCAACCCAAAGCTGACCTATTTACGCTGACTCTGTTTTCAGTTAGAAATAGCCTTCATTGTCACCTGCACTCAATGAGTGCTGTGAAAAATTTGTAATGTAGCTTCTTGGCATCATCTTAGGTACAGATACTTTAAGTGTTGTTAGAGAATAAAAAAGAAGGTAAGCATGGAAATAGAGTTTTAAGACTCTAGAATGATAAGAAGAAGTGAATATAAAGTACTGAAGTTCTCATCCTTTTCCAGCGTGAGTCCATGCTCACTGGCTTCTGATCACGAGGTAACCCTGCCTCCACATGCTGGCGAGGGGAAAGTGAGGACTGCAGATGCTGGAGATCAGAGCTGAAAATGTGTTGCTGGAAAAGCGCAGGTCAGGCAGCATCCAAGGAGCAGGAGAATTGATGTTTCGGGCATGAGCGCTTCTTCAGGAATGAGGAAAGTGTGTCCAGCAGGCTCAGATAAAAGGTAGGGAGGAGGGACTTGGGGGAGGGGCATTGGAAGTCAAGATGAGGGTGATAGGCTGGAGTGGGGCTGGGGGCGGAGAAGTCAGGAAGAAGATTGCAGGTTAGGAAGGCGGTGCTGAGTTCGAGGGATTTGACTGAGACAAGGTGGGGGGAAGGGAAGTAAGGAAACTGGAGAAATCTGAATTCATCCCTTGTGGTTGGAGGGTTCCTAGGTGGAAGATGAGGCGCTCTTCCTCCAGCCGTCGTGTTGCTATGGTCTGGCGATGGAGGAGTCCAAGGACCTGCATGTCCTTGGTGGAGTGGGAGAGGGAATTGAAGTGTTGAGCCACAAGGTGGTTGGGTTGGTTGGTGCGGGTGTCCCAGAGTTGTTCTCTGAAATGTTCCGCAAGTAGGCGGCCTGTCTCCCCAATATAGTGGAGGCCACATCGGGTGCAGCGGATGCAATAAATGATGTGTGTGGAGGTGCAGGTGAATTTGTGGTGGATATGGAAGGATCCCTTGGGGCGTTGGAGGGAAGTAAGGGGGGGCTGTGTGGGCACAAGTTTTGCATTTCTTGCGGTTGCAGGGGAAGGTGCCGGGAGTGGAGGTTGGGTTGGTGGGGGCCACGTGCTGGCCTCTGTCCAGGACTCACTGTGCTGCTGCTCCAGGACCTATTCCATGATCGTTCTGCTCCCACTTTGGGGCGTGGTCCACATGTACTGCTGACACTCTGCCTCCAGCCCATTATTGCTCCACAGCCACTGAAAAATCCTCGATCCATGCTGAAATACTAATACACCAAAATAAGAGCTTTTATTTTGTGTAGTGACTTTTGATGTTGCCCTTGCATTGTCAGTTTTTTAAAATACTTACTGATAATATAAGTATATCCATCAGTTCCCAATTATCTACAATAAATTTAACTTTCTCAAAGAACTGCAGTGGGTGGTTAAACATTATTTCCCCTTTATAAAACCATGTTGATTATGCCTGATTATCTTGAACTTATTTAAGTGGCCTCGTATAACACTTTCCATAATAGCTTTTAAATTTTTCCCCATGGCATAACTTAAGATAATCGGCTCAGTTTCCTTGTCAAACTTCTCAATCTGTCTGCTACTTCTGACAAGGTTTAGTACATGATCATACTCCATCCAGCAAGATGGATGCAACCCCTATTTTTTCCTTTCTAACTAATCATAGCCAGTGCACCATTTGGAATGGAATCTCTCCCTGCTCCTGAACGGTTACCTCTGATGATCTCCAATGATCTGTCCTTATCTCTGTTCTATTTCTCATTTACATGCTAACCATTATGACTGATATTTGTTCTCCAAAACAAAAGTCAATGATTTTCCCAGTACCAATTAGCCAGCTCAACTAATGATCATTTAACAAATGTTGACCTTTAATTGATTCAGGTTGTTATTACACCTGTATGAGAGTGAAGGACTCACCTATAAAAATTGCTAACCAGAGGGTCATGCACTTTCTTGTGCTAGCAGTGCCAATGCAAGCATGGCCACTGCAGTGAAGCAATAATTTATGATAGGCTTCCAATGTGTATGGGATGTTTGTAAAGGAGATAACCTGCCCTCTAGCTTTGTCACAGGTTAACCAAAGCCTCCTTCACTGTTGATGAAATTGCAACAGGTCTAGTTGGTGGGAAACATGGAGCTATGACATTCAATATTTACACTCTTTCCCCATCTCCTTGCCCCCAAATGCCAATGGGGACATGTAACATTATGACAAAGTTGAGGATGACTGTGCTTGACCTCATTGCATCAATGTAGCATCAAAGAGATTGCAAAATAGGAATCCAAGGGAAATCTCTACTAGTGTTGTTCATTCCTAGCACAAAAGAAAATGGTTGTGGTGTTGGATGCTAATCATCCTAGCTCCAAATATTGCTGCAGAATTCCCTCAAGGCAGTGTAATACATTCACACATTTACTGCTACTTTATCAACAACCTCTTTTCCAACATAAAATTTATTGCATCATGAGTTCCAAGATTTTGTCTCCGTGATAGTAATACAGTTCCAGGTCAGGCTGGCATATGGTTTGAAGGGGAAATTGCTGATGGTGGTGTTCCCATATTTCTTGTCCTTCTAAGTTTGGGGACATCCAGGGATTGAAAGGTACTGTTGAAGGAGCCTTGGCAAGGAGCTCCATGCATCTTCTGGATGGAGCACACTGCTATCGTTGTGGATATACCGAGATAAGACACATAATCTTATAGAATTATGTACCTGGCTCAGAGAGTAAATCACCTGTTCCATGCCTATTATCCTATATTACAATGTTTCTTGGTACCAAAAGGTTGTTTCAGGGCAATGTCTGCTGCTTTGCAATAGAACCTGTGCAAGTTTTTCCACTTAAGAATATGTATCTTGATAATATCTTATCACAGATTGGTTTGAAGATCATTTATGACTGGCAGATTTTACTATAAATACAAATCAGCTCTAGCAAAAACATTCATTTCATGAAAGCATTATTTGAAAAGCTGAGGTGTGGGTCCTTTTCTGTTTATCTGATGGCCATGTTGGAAAACACATCTCATCAATATGTAAATTCCAGACCTAGTTTTGAAGATGGCTAAAAAAAAACACTTGACTAGCAAAGATTTAAGAAACTAAAAAGTTACTATCAATTCTGATTAATTTGAATCACATTGTTGCTGTTTATCGACCCATGCCGAGAGACGTCCAATTGCATTTTGACTCAGCTAAAAGTAGTCAATACATCAACTGTGCCTATGACTTGTTGGTATTACTGAGGCATGATTTAAGTTTTTCATTGTGAGAGTGGCAAAACTCTCATTAAGCAACTGCAGTTAATGGAATATTGGTAACTCCAAGAATTTGCTCGTGCTTTTAGGCATTTATCTTTAAAGCCAGCATTCGTGATTTGGACAGGCACAGAACTATTAAAGAATTATCTTCAGTAAGCTACACAAAGAGGTGGTGCAGCACAGATGTTGGTTAAAGTGAGACAGTTTTCAATATGCTTTATAACCAATCCTGATGCATGCTATTTTTGAGGTTGCATTATTATCAGACAATGCAGTCATTGAACCTGATCTGTGTTGACTTATTGGTATAATCTCTCGTGATTTTGAGAAGCTCTTTTTTGAAAGCTCTGGCAATAAGAAGGATGACTTTGAGAAGTGAAAGTCTGAAATATAATTTTGAAAATAACCATCATGAAATCACCAACATATTTTTAAAAATTGACATCATTACTTTTAGAATTTTGTTTCCTGAAAATAGGTTTCCTCGTGGGAAGATGTTCTGCCTCCAAAACTTTGGGTATTAAGATCAATCCTAAGCCCTTCAAATCTGCAAACTGCGCAGTACCAGATAATGCATTCACAGCAATAATTTGTGTTGCCTTCATGTGTTTAATTTTCTTAGACACTTCCCAGAACCCGAATCCCATATAAATGGACACCAGAGACAAAGAAGGAAGTATTGTAAGTTTTAGGTGTGTGGGGTCATCCTGGAACAGAGGCAGGTGATGAGGAAAAAATATTTAAGCAAGGAATTCCAGAGACACCAAGCCAAAAGGTAGCCATTATTGTTCGTAATAATGGATGACACAAATGATGAAACTCAAAGGAATAGAAAGTTTGGAACATTGTAGAGCTGGTCAAAATTTAAAAAAGATTTAAAGGATTTAAGTGTAAGGATAAGATTTTTAGATTTGAAACATAGTGCAAGGCCAGAGTGTACTTGGCTTTCCTTGACCATAAAGTCCTCTCTCCTATCCTACCCTCCCATAATTCAATAGCCACCTACAAACAGTCCCTCAGCTAGTCATTCTAATCAACTCAATTCCCAGACTCGAGCTGCCCACATTCTTGATGAAGACATGGACAAACCTTAGAAAACCCATCCCTGATTGGTGGCTTGCTTTCCACATAGTCTTTACATAATATCACCATCTGACTGTCCATACTTGTGCTTGACTTCCAAGACTGACCATGGCCCAAGGCCCAGACTGAAATGGTGCCAATCCCTGAAACTGAATTGAACAAAACACCTAATTGACTGTGGAGAAAGTGAGGACTGCAGATGCTGGAGATCAGAGTCAAAAGTGGGGTGTTGAAATTCCTGGTGAAGGGCCTTTGCCAGAAATGTTGATTCTCCTGCTCCTTGGATGCTGTCTGACTTGCTGTGCTTTTCCAGCACCACACTTTCAAACATAACTGACTGTGGCTAACCACCCCTTGTCTTGGAATGACTGTGCCTGTATCTTCTGAATGACTGGAATCAGCCCTTGCCTCACTAAACATATCTTTAATTTCCCTTTTACACACGATCATGCCTTCAAGCACATGGAGTATATTTGCAATATAATCTGCACGCTAATTCACCACCTCTTACAGCAAAGTGACACCATGTCCTTTGTACCCTTCCTTTCCTGCTGACACTTCACCATGCCCTTCAGCAGCTGCCCTGCCTTCTGCAGTAAGTAGCCACTCTGAGGCACTAGCTGCTTCCTTGCCTTCTGCAATTAGCATCAGAAACAAAGGCTGGTGTATTGCTGTACTGCAGTTTGGTTCTGCAATGCTCCAGGAACACATTCTCCCTTGGTTCCCTCATTTACACCTATGGCAGTTGTAGAGTTCACAGAGAAAGTGAAGAAAACAAACAATGACAGTGTTTCACTAGAGACAACTGAAACAAAGAACTCACCTGTACTTGGGCCAAAGACCAAGTCAGCAGGTACACCCTTGGTTTTGAAGCATTGACCATCTCAGTTAGGAAACTGTGAACTGAGCTGTGTAATTAATGCCTGCAGATGGACTTCTTGCCACTTAATGGAAAAAGTTAACTCATCTTCAGAGGAGTAAAGACTTAACTGCTAAAGTTTATGCTAACAGCAAGGATATGATTTTTGGACTCTTACTCAAATAAGTGATTAACTACTCATTTATTCACTATTATTTTCACCACCCTAGGGAGCAAAAAGTCTTTTGTTTATGAAATGTTTGGATGATTGGAACGTACCCAATTGACTTGCAGTATAAAACATGATTACCGCTATGAATTCACCATTTGCAAGATTATCCAAGAATATAATCCCGGACTTTACTGTATTGGAAAATTCATCTTCTTTTATTTAATGTACTCTGTTTACCATATTACTATGTAAGTGATCAGATGAAATGTTCTCTTTGTAGGTGTTTTTGTTTCAAGTGAGAAGATCACAGCTGTAATGTATCAATGTGACAAGTCAAATTTAATTGGAGGTCTACTCAGTTGCTGGACACTGCATCCAGCAGTGAAACACCATCAGCATTCACTGTGGTTACAGCTGCCACAGAAGTTTTGCAGGATTTTAAGCAGCAATTCCTTGTTCCCACAGAACTTTTCAAATGGCTGCATCTAAAGCCAACTGTGGCAAATATAAATAAGGAAAGCAAGTGTGGCTCATTTCAAGCAATTAAACTGAAAAACTGTCACTCAGGTGTCCATGTAAGCCAGAGGTATAACATTGATGATTTAATTTAATTGAAATCATATTCAGTATAGAAAATAAAGAGAGAAAGGAAGATGGGATTGAAAGAGATCAAAAAGGACAGACAGAAGAAAAATTATGTATTTTAAATCTCCAATCACTTAATGACGGAATCAAGGTCCAAACTCATTTGAATACATTTTCAAGGTCACAGAGTTTTGATAGTTATTCTAACTTAGCATACAGTTAGACATTTTCCTGAATCTGAATATATAGGCCTTTGGTTCTGAGGCTCAGGTCTTGAATCTCAATAAAGGAAATTACAATGGTACACGGCACCAGCTGACTCTGATGGATTGGGAAATGTTGCTAAGAGGAATGACCATGGATAGGCAATGGCAAACATTCAAACAGCAAATAGTAAATTACAAAAATTGCTTTTCCTGTTTGGTTCAAGAGTGCAAAGAGAACAGAGTCCAAACCATGGCATACAAATCATAGAATCCCTACAGTGTGGAAACAGGTCATTTGGCCCAACAAGTCCCCACCAACCCCCTGAAGAGTATCCCACCCAGACCCATTCCCTGACCTTAGAATGCTACATTTTCCCTGACTAATGTGCACCTAACCTACACATTCATGAACATATGGCCAATACACCTAACTTGCACATCTTTGAGCTGTGGGAAGAAACCTATGCAGAATGTGCAAACTCCACACAGACAGGTATCCGAGGCTGGAATCGAACCCAGATCCCTGGCACTGTGACGCAGCAGGGCTAACCACTGAGCCACTGTACCTTCTAAAGGCAGGCCTCTCAGTGATATGTGAGCCTGATCTCTTGAGGGCTTATGATGATCTCAGCCTGTTGTCTCAACAGGCCTAGTCTGGACTCTTGATGGTATGTTGGCCCAATCTCTTAGTAGTTTGTGGCGGTGTCTTGGCTTGGCTTGCAATATGGATCCTGCCCGTGTTCCCAAGACATAGGGAAAGACTGGAAAGATGGCGGCTTTCAGCAGCAGCAATGCTATCTGTAGCAATGGCATCAGGAAAGACAGCTGAGGTCTCCTAGAGAATGAGATAAAAAGAGTACTCATCAAAGAGTGTTAAACATTTAACTGATTCCTTTATTTTCCTTGTTTAAATTAAGAAAGACTTTAATGTTAACTTTTACCTTTTTTTTATTTTTCTAATTATTCTACAAAGTAATGCTTAACTTGTTAACTCTGTTTCTCTTCGTACTTTGTGCCTATGTTTTTTGTACCTCGATACCTTGGTATTAAAGTGGTGCTTTGTGTGGAAACATTGTGGGCGGCACGGTGGCACAGTGGTTAGCACTGCTGCCTCACAGCGCCTGAGACCCGACTCAGGCGACCGACTGTGTGGAGTTTGCACGTTCTCCCCGTGTCTGCGTGGGTTTCCTCCGGGTGCTCCGGTTTCCTCCCACAGTCCAAAGATGTGCGGGTCAGGTGAATTGGCCATGCTAAATTGCCCGTAGTGTTAGGTAAGGGGTAAATGTAGGGGTATGGGTGGGTTTCGCTTCGGCGGGTCGGTGTGGACTTGTTGGGCCGAAGGGCCTGTTTCCACACTGTAAGTCTAATCTAATCTAATCTAATTGTACACTTTCATTGTATTCCTGTACTTCTGTACTTGAGATACACAGGACAATAAAATCTAAGTCTAAAAGTTAGAGATAGTATTAAATGACAAAAAAGAGACATACAAATTGACAAGAAAAATGAAATAAACCTGAGCATCAGAAGCAGATTGGAAATCAGTAAAGGAGGACAAAGAGATTGATTGATTAAGAAGGGGAAAATGGAGAATGAAAATAAGCTTGTGGGGAACATAAGAATTGACTAGAAGTTTCTATTGGGATGTGAAGAGAAAAAGATTGATGAAAACTAGTGTAGGTTCTTTAAAGTCAGAAGTTAGGAAATTTACAAGAAACTCTTGAGAAACTACTTTATATTTAACTTCTGTCTTCACTAAGAAGGATATAAATAACAAACCAGAAATGATGGTAAGCATGGGATTGAGTAAGAGGAAGGAACAAAAGCAAAACTGTATCAGCAAAGAACTGATGTTAGAGAAATTGATTGGATAGAAATTTACTAAATGACCAGGGTCTAATAAAACCCAAAGTACTTACGGAAATGGTTCTCAAAATACTGGATGCATTGGCAGTCATCTTACAAGGCTCTTTAGACTCTGGAACACTCCCTACAGAATAAAGGGTAGCTAATATTACTCTGCTATTTAAAACAAAAGGAAGACAGAATTTTAGAGAAGTAAGTCTGACCTCAGTAGTAAGGATGATGCAAGAGTCCATTATTAAGGATTTTGAGCAAAGCACTTAAAAAGATTGGTTGGTTGAGTCAGACACAGTCAACATGGATTTACAAGGGGAAATCATGCTTAACAAATCTACTGGAATTGTTCAAGGATGTAACTAATAAAGTCAATCAAGGAGAGCCAGTGGTTGTGGTTTTGACAAAGTCCCACTTTTGTGATTAATATATAAAATGAAAGTGCAGGGGATTAAGGTTAGTGTTTTGAGATGGTTCAAAAATTGATTAGCTGACAGGAAACAAGAGTAGACAAAAGGGGCTGGAAGAATACAATAAGTCAGGCAGCATCAGGAAGTGGAGAAGTCAATGTTTTGTGTATACCCATTCTTCAGGATCAGATGTGGGGGTTGGGGGAACTACAGATAAAAGTGTGTGGGGGGGGGTGTTGTTGGGGTGTGGAGAGTAGCAGAATGGCAAGGTAGTGAGAGGTGAACAGTAATGAGTACAACCTGGTTGGTCGATGGGAGGGATGAATCCGGTTGGTAGCTGGAAGGAAGGGGTGCTTTGTGGAATGCAAGGGAAGCAATGGAGCTGGGGGTGGGTAGGAAGATTATTTGAAATTAGAGAATGAGTTATACCCAAAACCTTGACTTCTCCACCCCCGATGCTGTCTGGTTTGCTGTGTTCTTCCAGCTTCCTGCTTGTCTACTTTTGATTCCAGCATCTGCAGATTTTTTTTGTCCCTGTCAGGGAACAAGAGTAGGCATACATGGGTCCTCTTCTGAATGACAGGCAGTAGCAGATGGGGTATTGCAGGGATTGTTATGAGGACCCCAGCTATTCACAATGTCTGTTAAGAATTTAAATAAGGGAACTAAATGTAATATTGCAAAATTTCCAGATGACACAAACCGAGTGGAAGATTGAGGCAGAAGGAAGATGCAGAGATGTTGCAGAGTGATTTGGACAGGTTGAGTGAGTGGCAGATGCAGAATGATCTGAATAAGTATGAGGTTATCCACTTTGATGGTAAAAATAGGAAGACAGATTATTATTTGCACGGATGTAAATTGAGAAAAGAGAATGTTTAATGAGACCTGGTGTCCTAATGCACCAGTCACTGAAAGTAAACCCACAAGTGTAGCATGTGTGTTGACCTTCATACTGAGACAATTGATAAGGATGCTGGTAAGATACTGACACCGAGGTTTATAAAGGATTATGACAATTAGAACAGTAATTATTAATGATTCAATAGGCAATGACATGGAAGATATAGTAGATATTAACTCCACAATCGTTATGCAAGCTGATGTCCTTACAATTATTTGTCACAAAATATGGACCATTCAATGTATTTACATGCATAGTTTTCACCCCATATTGCCTTGTGACACATAAACTTCTCTTTGCGATTCGGATAAATAAACAACCAAGCCATGGAAGCTCACCAACGAGAATCTTTTTAAACGAATCACAACTAAGCACACAGCACCACAATTTATGATGATTCGCAGAATTTTTCAATCTTATGGTAAATAGTTAACCTTTTGAACTAGGAAGCGGGTGCACTTTGCAGTCAGGTGCACATCATGAACTGTCAGCAAAATTGTATGCTTGTGTATATAAAAAAAATGTAACTTACAAAGAACTAAAGGAATTCAAGATTTGCTAAATACATTGTAGACATAAAGTTAATTAGCAATGTAGAAATATTAGCTGTTGCTTCACTGTGCAAGAATGAGCAGGACAACACAATGACAGCAAATTCAGCAGCAGTGGTTACCAGTTTTGTTAATCTATCATCAGGGTTTCAGATTCTGCTGAAAAATGAGTTCCACCTTTATTATTATGGTAAATGGTTTAAGTATGTCAGCAGTTTTGGAGGTATCATCAATTTTGTATGCAGTATGGCAAATACAAATACACATCTGGAAGATTTTATTCTTGTAAAAGACTTGTTTTTGCTCCTATAGCATGACCTGAAATGACAGTCTAACGTAAAAACTCTGATGAAGTTTTAAACAAACATTTTGCAGGTAATTAGAAAAAGGGTGCATGTGTCAAATGTATAACGCAATTGAAAATCAGATTCAATACAGAAGGTTCATAAAGTTATAAGGTTAACAGAGGGAAACGTTCAGTCAGGGATTAAAATAACAAATATGAGATGAAAAGGGAGAATAAGTGAAGAGACCAGCAGCTAAAATGAAGGGGAAACCAAAAGTCTTCCACAGGTAACTAAGCAGTAAAATGCTGACAAAAAGAAGAATGTAGCTGAACAATGATCCAATAGGGGATATGTGTATGAAGGTGAGGGGGAATGGCTGAGATACTAAATTATTGTTTTGAACATTTTGTCCAGGGATCTATATCTTTCCAGTCTGGGGATTGGGTCACACTCCTATTTCAAAAACTTGTTCATTGGATGATTGTGTCACTGGCTAGACCAACCATTATTGCCCATCCAGCAGTTAAGAGTTAATCACATTGATATAGGTCCAGAATCACATACAGGCCAGACCAGGAAAAGACAGCAGACTTCCTTCTTGAAATGATAATAATGAACCAGATGGATTTTCAAACAATCAGCAATTGTTACATTGTTGCTATTAGTAAAGTTTATTTTGTTCCATCAAGGTCCCCTCAGTCAAAGAGTGGGAAGTGCAGAGAACAGGAAGAGTTAGTAGTTTGAGAGGGTGAAGTGGGTGAGAGGTTTAGCAGAACATGCAATAGTGAGAGTTGGATCCTCGGGCCTTGGTAAGATGTATGTCTAATGGCAGAATTAGAACGATATGTGACCCTGTAAAAATGAGGTAGCAGAAGGAAATGGTGGCACTTACCGTGTAAAATGCAAAAGGTCTTTGTCTGTGCTCCTGTGTTTTCTTTCTGACTAGTAACACAGCACTGACCTGGGCTAGGCCTCTGTCCAGGCATGATGCGTATGGTGGTCAACACTAGGATTAAGTATTGCGCTCTCTCCAACAGCTTATCCAGTTATACCTCCAGGTTTCTGTCCACAAAGAAGGGAGGTAACTTGTTTCTTTGTTTGGGCCAATTTCTCAGTGATAATGATGGAGCACCACAATGTTAAGTTTCTAGTTTGCATCACCTAAATTGATGGAAAGATTTTGGAAACAATAATTCGGGGCAAAACAAAATCAGATTTGTTACGACCAAATAAATCGATTTACGAAGGGCAAATCATGCTTAACTAACGTGAGCTTTTTGATAAGGTAACAGAGAGAGTAAGTATTTGACAAAGTGACACAACAACATATTTTTGGACAAAGAAGAATTCATAGAATAAAAGGCAAAGTTCATGGTGAAGCCATTATTTCCTTTAGTATTATGGGGTAAATGAGACATTTTGTTGTGGTTACCCAGTGACAGAGTCCAAATAGCAAGTGCAGATATCAATGCATCACAGGAATAAAGACTGATTGAATGATCATGAAACCACATGTAGTGAATTTGGTTTTATCAGCTAAAGATGAAATAGGAGGAGGAGTAGTGGGACAGTGATCTTCAGAATGGCTAAGAAAAATATTACTCCAAAGTTTAATTATGTGGTAAATTTTCTAGATCAAAAAACAACACAAGGTTTTTTACAAAAATACATGCTGAAGGGAATTTTGAGAAACAGAATGAGGAAAATGATGATGAAAATGTGCTACTCACTGTAATAAATAATAGCCTTGACAAAGATACCGGTGACTGTAATGCAAGAATGTGTCAGGAGCTATAATAAACATCTTTTGAATCTTTCAGTCCCTTATTAATCACATCTACTTCATATGACACAGGTGTTAACATAAGCATGATCACATCAGATACAAATATTCTGCAGAAATGCAAGTTGAACCATTAGGGCCAATGGCAATTTAAAAAAGGAGCCAAGATTTCAGTGGTAGATATTTAAAAACCACATTGAAGATCAAGTGGGCAACAACCTCAAAAATATTTGGACAATTAACAGACTAATTTGAATGAATAGAGATCTTAAATTGAACAACCAAATAGCATAACTACTTTCTTTCTAAGTACAATCTAAATTATTTCATGGTAGAAGACCTGTCTCTCTTTTAACACATACTTTTCAAATTCAAATATTTCTAAAATGTCAAAGACCATTAACAACATAGAAACAAAACTATTCTGAACAAAATACAGTTTTTAAAACACTAAAAAGCTATTTTTACACTAACAAGGCTTACTTGCCTGCAGAGATCTCCTCACTCTGCCATTTTGTCTCTTTAATTCAGCACTAAAGCAGATAGAAGTCCTTGTGATGTTATCTTTCCTTATTTAGCACAAATATCATCTAAAGCCAGAAAACTGCTATTATGAGTCTGCATTTCTTAAAAGGGCAGTTTCTAAAGTGATTAATGCCTGTTAAGAATCAGTAACAAAAAAAGAGAAACAGCAGCAGAAAGGTGAAGCAAAAAGGAAAGAATGGAAACCAGTAAAAGAAACAGATTAATATTACATATTACTTCTGTCATTCAACAAAAAGGAAGGCAAACAATTAATTATGGATTGCGCAGCTAATGATACATTTATTGAATTACATATGTTCAAAGACTGTGCATCATTTCATTTTCCAAATCAAGCAATATATGATCGTTAAAAAAAGAACTCTGAATATTTTTCTTCCTATCAGTTAGGATGCTAAATAGGAAGGCCTTTGTAGAATTAAAATATCTGGTGTTTCTGTGAATGATCAAAAGTTAATTTGAAGACTAGAATGAGGTAAGAATTAACTTTAGGATTAACAGGCTCCAATGTATGTCATACAGTCAGCAATCCCAGATGACTATTGGCATGCTTGTTGGAAGTTGAGGGAACAAAGGGTACATGTGACATTTCTAGAGGAGATCTCTCAGACAGGTCCATCAAATTAGTAACAATCTCTACATCAATTAAAGCCTCCAGGAAGGATCTGCTGGGCAAGAAATAGGGATGTACAGTTCAGACCTTTATGAAAGATGGACAAAAGCATGAAGACATAATGATAAGCCAACAGCAATTACATACAGCTAGTGCTAGTGCCAAACTGTACCAAACCACTAAGATTTGGGGCAGATGCAGTTTATGACACCTACCACTGAAGTTGTTCAGCTTTTCTTCACATCGGCAAATCATGTGGCTCCAAAGGATATTGGGTTCACATGAGCAGAGAATCAGATTCCAAAGGCCAAGTATGAAAGCGTAGCTTTAAGAAATAAGCTCATGATATTGTCACAGTATTATGGGACCACTTGAAGCATGACAAGTCACCAATGTTTAACCAAATATCTTACATTTGCCCAGAATCTAAAGTGCCTGCAACTGCAAATGAAGCCATAATAAATATATGTGGAATCTTTCAATATCACATTATCCACATCTACTTCTTATATTATGGGAAACAATGTGAGCATTGCTGCATCATGTCCAAATACCTAGCTGAGGAGAAAGCTAATGTAGGGATTGTTAGTAATCTGATGGCAGTTCAAAGGGATCATCTGTTCTTTGATACTAGAAAGAATCAGCTTTCATACTGGAGCTCACTGAATGTTTCTGCATTCTATGGCTGAACTGAAATAAAACAGTCCAGGAGTCACAAAACTGTTTACACCTTCCAAAGGTCAGGCAGTCTAAGTACATGGATCAAGAAAAAGATGTGAAGAACAATGCAATCAGTTGCGTGCTTCTCCCAAGCTCATGTTGGAGCAGATAATCAATTTCTTAAAGCTTGTACCAATCAGAGGACTAAAAGTAAAGTTGCCATTGTCTTACTAGATAATAGGTGGTCTCCCACTGAGTGAGGCAACTGGAAGTTTAACCTGAGGGTCACCGTGCCTCAGGTACAGGGAAAGGTTGAGAAGGAGACATCTTCATGGTAAGCACATGTTAGCATCCACTTTGCATTGCAAACCAGCTGTCTAGCTAACTGAGCTAATGCAGCAACACTAACTGATCAAGTCATCCACAATACCTGTGATCTATTTCACTTTGCACATCTACAAATGAAGCTTCACTTGAAGGAGGGCAGAAAGAAGCTGTCAGATCCAGAAGGTGAACCACAACAAGAAGCAGAATACTTATCTGTACAAAGACCCATACTGAAAGAATCATAAGGCAAAACAGGGAGATTTTCTCTTCCCTCACGAATATGCAGTTAGTGAAATTGCTATGCCACCCACTTGAAACCATGTCAGGAAGCCCAAACCATTATCTGGTGCAGGACTGGTTAAAGTATTGTCAGCAAGCTGCAGGCATCAATCAGGCACCTCACTGCAGCTTGCATTTGTGGGAGAGCCAGAAAGCAACAATTTATAAAGCTGAGCCAACTGGCAGACCAGCTGTGAGATGAAGGATCCAGTCCCTGAGAACCCACACACACAAGAGGAGCAGGTTTCATTTTATGTTTCAGCTGGGAGGAATTTTCTTGCTGTTTATCTCTGTAACCACCTCTGGTTTTAGAACCTTCTGAGAACTCCATGTCCCTGCAACTTTGGCCTCTGAAGCATTGCCAATTTTAATTGCTTCAAAATTGACTCCTATGCCATCAATTGCTTAGGGTGTAGGCTCTGACTTTTCCTCCCTCAGCTTTTCTGCATCTCTCTTTCCTCTTTTATGATGCAGTTGTGATGCAACAAGAGATGTTCACTACATTAAAAGTGTCATATAAATGCAAATAGTTGGTGTGTTTGGAGAATTTTCCAAAAATAATCTGAATCATTTTTAGACTGGTCATCAGTATTACATATGCTACTATCTCAATTTTACAAATGTTTGGGCTCTTCGGATCTTTTATGGTTTGCTATGTGCTGGGTAATCACTTTCTGTTGTAATGAGTTGAGTCTTGAGGGTGTCCTTGAGGATTAGCAAACAAATGTTGATACACGTTTGGTGACTGTTTTAAACGCACATTAAACAGCCCAACAAAGATGGCTGCCATAATCATTTGACTGAACTTAGCAGTTACCTTACAGAAGCTTCGAAGAAACCAAAATAAGCCACAAGTTCAAGACATATTATTCAGTTGTTACCTCTTTGTTTACCTCTTTCATCCTAAAAATTTGTTTGTACTTGGAATCTGAATTCTCTTTAGTTTTGATAATAATGAAAAGCAACTACACCAAATTAGTACAATCTCAGATTTATGCCTCATTGATGGTATTAAACCAGTTTATTTAATTAACCTTAGAGGATTATGCTACATTGTTTAATATTAAAGCAGAATTTATATTTAAAAATAAATTCCTCAGAAGACCTTCAAAGAGAATTTTAAAGACAAGAAACTGCTTACAACTCTTTAACCACTGGCTAGCCAACCAATCAGCTCCACAAGGGAATTCCAGTCTGCTAACTCCAGATGTGGGCTGTTAGACTCAATGGTGTGGGTTGTGGTTCCACATCGTTCCGATCCATACACAAAATCTCCCTTCAAAGTTTCACTCTATCAACTATTATTGCTCTGAAGAAAGCTGAAAACAGACTTGAAATATTAACTGTATTTCTCTGTCCTTAGATGATGCCAGACCCATTATGTTTCACCATTGTTCTGGTTTGTTTCAAATTTCTAGCATATGCAGTATTTTGCTTTTATTGACATACACTTGTTTAAGTGTTGCATTTAACGCTATCCTCTCTCCATTCAAGACTTTGATTTTACAAATTTAGATGGTTTGAAAGTTTCACTCCTTCCTGGATGTATTGTCTTCTGACTCAGCAGAATTGCAATTTGTTAGGTGCAGAATATTTGTCTTGTTCTATCTTCACGATGGACTGAGTATCTCTGAAGAACTGGAGGACCTTTTAATCTCTTGTATTTCTTTCTTGGATGACATTATTGCTGCTAGAGGAAGTATTTTTATTTGCAGCTTCTTGAACTTTTAGACAAAGTTTATCCCTTCTTAGTGGTGTTTTCCCACTTTAATTTGTGTACCACATTTTCAATTTGTGTTAATGAATTTGTGTTCCCAAAATGCCTTAGATCTGTGCTGAAATAAGTAAAAACAAGGACTGTAGATGCTGGAAACCAGAGTCTAGATTAGACAATAGACAATAGGTGCAGGAGTAGGCCATTCTGCCCTTCGAGCCTGCACCGCCATTCAATATGATCATGGCTGATCATTCCTAATTAGTATCCTCTTCCTGCCTTATCTCCATAACACTTGATTCCACTATCTTTGAGAGCTCTATCCAACTCTTTCTTAAATTAATACAGAGACTGGGCCTCCACTGCCTTCTGGGCCAGAGCATTCCACACACCCACCATCCTCTGGGTGAAGAAGTTTCTCCTCATCTCTGTCCTAAATGGTCTACCCCATAGTTTTAAGCTGTGTCCTCTGGTTCGGCACTCACCCATCAGTGGAAACATGTTTCCTGCTGCCAGAGTGTCCAATCCTTTCATAATCTTATACATCTCAATCAGATCCCTTCTCAGTCTTCTAAACTCAAGGGTATACAAGCCCAGTCGCTTCAGTCTTTCAGTGTAAGGTACTCCCGCCATTCCAGGAATTGACCTCGTGAACCTATGCTGCGCTCCCTCAATAGCCAGAATGTCTTTCCTCAAATTTGGAGACCAGAACTGCACACAGTACTCCAGGTGTGGTCTCACCAGGGCCCTGTACAGCTGCAGAAGCACCTCTTTGCTTCAATATTCAATTCCTCTTATTATGAAGGCCAGCATGCTATTAGCCTTCTTCACTACCTGCTGTACCTGCATGCTTGCCTTCATTGACTGGTGTACAAGAACACCCAGATCTCTCTGTACTGCCCCTTTACCTAAATTGATTCCATTGAAGTAGTAATCTGCCTTCCTGTTCTTGCCACCAAAGTGGATAACCATACATTTATCCACATTAAACTGCATCTGCCATGCACCTGCCCCCTCACCTAACTTGTCCAGGTCACCTAACATCCTCATCACATTTCACCCTGCCACCCAGCTTTGTATGATCAGCAAATTTGCTAATGTTATTGCTGATACCATCTTCTATATCATTAACATATATTGTAAAAAGCTGCGGTTCCAGCACGGATCCCTGATGTATCCCACTGGTCACTGCCTGCCATTCAAAAATGGAGCCATTTATCACTACCCTTTGTTTCCTATCAGCCAACCAATTTTCAATCCAATCTAGTACTTTTCCCCCAATACCATGCGCCCTACTTTTACTCACTAACCTCCTGTGTGGCGCTGGAAAAGCACAGCAGGTCTCTGTACTGAAATAGGTTGACCTTCCACTTCAACTTGTTACTTTGGGCTTGCTCTTTTGCCATAAGTGATTGAATTATTGGTGAAATAAACATGCACATTTCCTTATTTCAGTTACTTCAAGATTCTTACATCATGTGACATCCATTAAAGCTGTTGAGGAACAAAAAGAGAAATTGCAGGAGAAACTCAGCAGATCTGACAGCAGCATCTGTAAAAGAAAGATGTGTTACCATTTCGAATCCAATGACCCTTCTTCAGAATAGTTATTAAGACAAGTCACTGGACTGAAAATACTAACTCTGCTTTCACCCAACAGATTCCACCAGACCTTCCCTGCCTAGTTTTCCAATAATTTATCTTTTTGTTTCAGATTTCCTGCATCCACAGTTCTTTATTATATGGCTGTTGAGGGTTCTTCTTTGGAAGATAGGTTGTCAAATTCTGTTATTGAATGTGAACCTTCCTAATCACTTCTGTTAATAATCAGCAAATTGAATCATCATAACTAATTCTTCACTGTTCTGTGCTGCAATCTGACTCAATAAGGATGCAGATGTTTCAATTGATTCAAGTGACATATTGTTCAGTTGTTATCTCTGTGTTTGCTTTTCTTCCTGAAATTTGTGAGCATTTGGAATCTAAACTCTCTTCAGTTTTGATAATAATGAAAAGCAATTACACAAATCAGTACAATCTCAGATTTATACTTCATTGATGGTATGGAACCAGTTTATTATTCCAACTTAATTAACCTCAGAAGATTATGCTATGTTATTTATATATATTAGATTGCACCATGAGCATGCACAGTATTGTAAAATTGTCTACTAAATATTCTTTTTACAGATGTAACAGAAGAATTCCCTAATAATTTCATGTTAGACTAGAATTGTCCACTTCTTTAAATTGCCCAAAGCTTATCTAGTTTCAATGACAGGATTTGTCACTTTCCCTGGTCTTTGCTCCAGGATAGTATGAGTATCATTAGTTCCTTGCATTTCCTTGCCAAATTTTGTGGTATCCACAAGTTATGGCAATTGTGTTGGATTTGTGCTGTAATTTGAAAAATACTCGCCCTTAATTTGACAGGTGAGTGAATTACTAAAAAATTTTTATTTTTGGTTCAGCAGCTGAACTCAGACTAGGTACTGCTCCCATAGATCATCACTGCATGAAACATCCTGTAGCTTTACCCTGCTACTGCATGTTTCATCTGTAAGGCATGTCTCTTATTGGATTTGAAGTGTTTCAGTCAATTTTTGAAGCATTCTTCAAGCTTGAGTGTTGCCACAATTTTTTTCAGAGGGGGAGGTGTTTGCGGGAGTTCACTGTCCTGAGTAATCAGCAATATTTGTTTTCCTTAAAACCTTGTGAGTTGTGAGCACAGTTGTCTCTTTGGAACTAGTACAGCAAAATCAAATCTTTCGATGGCACACTGTGATCTGCCATCTATCCCTTCTAAGTGCATTGTTTCTTTTGGGGTCTCTATGATCATTTGTGTGCTGGAATAGACACCATCTGGTCAAATGAGAAGAGTCTTGTAAACGAGATGCAGTTTATTATATCTCTGCAACTATATGTAGATTATAAGAATAGCTTCTATATTACTACAAGCACTTGGGAGGACTCTTATCTAACATCCATCTTCCATGAGATCCCACTTTATTCCCATCAGCCCTTCATGTCTTTCAGATCCTTCTGTACCCACATACAACCACTGTTGTGCAGGTCAGGTGCCAATACAATCCAAGAAGGAACTTTTAATACAATAATAAAACAGCAAGCTTCATTGTCATTCAATCTTCATCATTGACTCTGGTCAGCCATGTATCCAGCACTGTTTTCAAGGTGTATACTGGTCAGATTCAGCAATGTGTTTTTATATTTATCTCTTGAACCCAGATCCCGATCCTGATGCCACACTCACCAACATCTTTGTTTTCTTCACCCCCCAAGCAATTCCCAGTCCTCCATAAGACCTCCAAGCCTCCAAGCCCATCCTCCCAACTTTCAACTCCTACTCTTTATTGCCCCAGTTCTCTGTTCCTCCTCTCTCAGCCTTCAATCAAACCACTCCACCAACCAATACAGTGTTTGATCCACCCCCACCGTCTTTGCCCAATAAGGTCCCTATATTTTCTCTGTTTTTTAGATTAGATTCCCTACAGTGTGAAAATAGACCCTTCAGCCCAACCAGTCCACACCGACCCTCCGAAGAGTAATCCACCCGGACCTATTTTCTTCTGAATAATGCACCTAACACTGCAGGCAATTTAGAATGGCCAATTCACCTGACCTGCACATCTTTGGACTGTGGGAGGAAACCTGAGCATTCGGAGGAAACCCACGCAGACACGGAGAGAATGTGCAAACTCCCCACAGACAGTTGCCCAAGGCTGGAATCGAACCTGGGCCCCTGGCACTGTGAAGCAGCAGTGCTAACCACTGAGCCACCATGCCACCCATCTCAAGTGACTTCCAATATACTGCCATCCAAAATAAACTGAACCATCACATAGAATCAGCAGCCTATCCACTCTCCAGCTCAAGTGGAGAAACAGCTCTCGCAGCAGAAAAGTTCCATATAATTTCAGCTCTTGGGGCACCCAAGATGTTCTCTACCAATATCCTTGGCACAGGAGCATATCTGAAAATGTGTTGCTGGTTAAAGCACAGCAGGTTAGGCAGCATCCAAGGAACAGGAAATTCGACGTTTCGGGCCAGAGCCCTTCATCAGGCTCTGACCCAAAACGTCGAATTTCCTGTTCCTTGGATGCTGCCTGACCTGCTGTGCTTTAACCAGCAACACATTTTCAGCTCTGATCTCCAGCATCTGCAGACTTCACTTTTTACACAGGAGCATATCGCAGGATGACTCAATCAATCGAGTGGAATCAGTTGATTAAAATTGTAATTTCCTTTAATAGATACTATCCAGACATTCATCATAGATAGATGGAACTTTAAAGGAAATGTAGACCCAAACCTTTTGAATTTGCTATTGTCAAGAACAGCTCACTCCTTCTTTGATGCACATCATCTAATGCTTCTCGCATTGACTGACAAGGTCACTTTTTCCATCTTCCTCCTTGTTTCAGTTTTCCTCTATTACAACTGTGAAATCGATCAAAGTAAATGATTAACACGTATTTTCCCAACTTGCTGCACTTTATTTAATGCAAATAAATACTTTCCAGTGTGATCTTATCTCAACCACAGATGTCAAGACAGTTTACTCAATAGCATAATGCTCAGATTTTCCCTTTGTTGATGTGTATCTGTGGGTTGAAACGGGAAAAGGTGACACTAAAGTATACCATAAAATACAGCTCTCTCTCCATCCAGTACTTCATTAAGCACAACACTCTGCACCCACACTAAACTCAGAGAATGCAGACCGACTTATCATTTAAAAATAACAAGGAAAATAAGGTACTGAATTAGTTTATAGAAACATACTACAAACTGTTCAAAAATAAATAATACTCTGCATGAACATTTGATAGAACTGCAGATGCTGGAAAGCTGAAACAAAAACAGGAAGTGCTGGAAAATTTCAGTAGGTCTGGCAGTATCTGTGGAGAGAAATCAGAGTTAATATTGTTGGTCCATTGACCCTTCTTCAAAATTGATGGTAGCTAAGAAAAGGATGGTTTTTATACAGAACATGGGGTGGGTGGAGGGGGTATAGTAAACAATAGGTGGAGATAGAATCCAGAAAGAGAGAGAAACAGTTGGACAGACAAAGGGTGGTTAAGTGTCAATCTAGGGGAATTAACAGCTGCTAATGGGGACTATTACCAACCCTTGTGTGCCTAACTGTTGTGGGCTCTATCTCTGCCTATCAGCTCATTTCTTCCCACATCCACCAACCTACCCTAATCCCCCAGCATACACAACATCTTTTCCTAGCTAACATCAGCTCAAAAGAAGGGTCACTAGACTTGATATGTTAACTTTGCTTTCTCTTCATAGATGATGCCAGACCCGCCGAGTTTCTCCAGCAACCTCTCTTTCCTTTTCAGATTTTCAGCATCCACAGTTCTTTGTTTTAATTTCTTAAGCTTGATTGATTCTACTGTCCTTGTGTAGATGTGATTGAAATAGTTCCAAGCAGGTGATAATCATGACATTGAATGCAAATATTTTGGATGGGTATGAATTCATCATATTATAAGAAGACTCCTATGTTGGAGCATTGGAGAGAATCAATGTCTGCCTACAAAGAACAAAATATCTGCCTTTTCAGATATGGGTAAATCTCTAAAGATTTAAAAGAACAGACCCTCAAAGGCTGAAAATTTGGAATTAAGAAATAATCATGTTGTGAGTATACAACATATCAGTCTCTAATTCAAAGAAGAATGTTTGAAGATTCCAATTGAATCTGTTCTGTAGAACCTCATCAAAATGTTGACCTATCTTTATTGTTCAGATGCTGCGTTGTGGATTCTCATTATTTTCTGTTTTCATTGCAATTAAGTTTGTGCCTGAACAATACCACACTCTGAAAATGCAAATAGATTGAGAATATTATTTAAAGAATATTCTATTGACATCAAATAAGAATAGCAACAATGAAATGAGTTTCTATGGTGATTGACCCAGTGCTAAGAATAAAGGCATAGGCTGTGAGCCCAAGAACAGTCACTTGAACAGAAGCTTTCTTTACACAGACTAGAAATAGAACCTGAAATCTCCTATTGCTTCAACTTTATGCTCATCAGGTTGTTCTCTTTCCTAATTGATGAGTAGGATGTTACTATTGGAGTGGGTTTTCCTCCAACAGGTTATTTGATCTGAAGAAACTCAGTGTGAATATCATGGTTATGAAGAATTCAACAGACCATTATTACAGCTAACTATTAGATATAAATATTACAATCATGGGCACAAAACTATCTGGGCTACTATTAGTTATAGAACAGAACAGTGTGCTTACTGCAGTTTGTCATGTTTCAAAAGATCCACAGCAGATGGACTATGAGACCTTCACATACTCAGTCACAGGCTATGATACAGTAATGGTATCTTAAACATATCTCTTAAAGGTAAGCTGACATAATGTTTTGAGACATAACACAACAATAATGTGGAGAAATTAGGAATTCGAAAACACTAAATAAAAGGCATCACTGTCATGTCAAAATTGAGTAAATGATAAACAATTTTCACCTCAATCTAATTCTGGTACATTCTCAAGCTTATTAATGTGTTCAATCTGTACATTATAAATATTTCTGTATTGTTTTATTCATTAATCTTAATTTATAGGAGAAAGTGAGGACTGCAGATGCTGGAGATCAGAGCTAAAAATGTGTTGCTGGAAAGGCGCAGCAGGTCAAGCAGCATCCAAGGAGCAGGAAAATCGATGTTTCGGGCATGACCCCTTCTTCAGGAATGATTCCTGAAGAAGGGCTCATACCCGAAACATCGATTCTCCTGCTCCTTGGATGCTGCCTGACCTGCTGCAACTTTCCAGCAACACATTTTCAGCTCTAATCTTAATTTATACTCAATATGTAACATCAAAAATTGGAAATCCTTTTAGATGTGCTCATAACAAGCTTTAGAGTTGAAGCATGCATTCAGGACAGCATCTGGGTGGAAACCTCCTAACCTATTTATACCAACGAAAACATCAAACATCAAGAAAAGAACCGTAGCTACACTTTAAAGTCACAATTGTTGCTTCCAAATAGTGTTATGATGAGAGCTGATGTTAATACTGAACACGTCTGATTCCAGAGTGAAACCTGACATGATAGACCAGAAATTTTATTTTCTGATTTGGTTATTTTATTGGTCAAGTCACGAAAGCTACTCATGCAAAACTATTACTGTTTTTCATCAAAAGAACATGAGTATAGTTTTTTACATAAAAAGAACGAAAACCAAATCTGTACATGAAAATTTAGAGAGATTTTATCATAAACCATGAAAGGAGAGGTTCAATCCTATTTCCCAGCAGCACACTCAGCAGACACTTAATCCAAGTGAGCTATCGTCCTTGTCATCACTTTAAAATTTCTTACTCCAATTGATGAGGTCACAAGCATTTTCAGGTAAGGTGGCAGTGGAGCCTGAAGCTCGTCTGCTCTGTCCATTTTATTTCATTCCTTTTCTTTTTCTCTCTCTTCTTTTTTTTCCTTTTTTCTCTTTTATTTTACTTACCTCTTGTTGAAGAGCACAGTCACAATGATGGCATTGGTGGCAAGTGGGCCCATTGTCGACTCATGGTAAAGATAAGTTTGGGTTCCTAGCAGTGTCTGCATCCAGCACAGCTTCATGGAAGCAGCAATGGAGGCAGGATTAGACCCAGTACGAGACTCAGTGGCATCGACAGCATCTGCATCAATGAGGGGGGCACGAAGCAGACTCATGGTGGAAATGGAGTTGAGTTTGGGCTGGTAGCTACCCAGCAGCATGGGTGACATCTGCATTGGCAAGATCCAGCAAGGAGACATACGGTGAGGACATTGGAGGAGGGGAGATGGCACCACAGAGTGGTGATTTTCATTCCAGTAGTGGCAATGGGGAAGGGGATTTGTGTCAGGCAACTCGGCCCATGGTTCATGGTGGAGCACTTAACAAGAAGGACTCTAAAGTTGAACACATTTTCTTTATTTCTTCATTTTTCTGCCTTTATATTCTACATTTTGGTTTATTTTTCTGTTTTAAGGTGGTGTTGGAGAGTACAACACTTTTCACTATATTTTATAACAAAATACTCATAATAAAAAAAATCAAATCAAATCATATCCTTTCAGCAATTTTTCTGTACACTGAGCACATGCAACTCCCTCCATTACTGTCTCTCCTTGACACATTCGGCTAAGTTAACCTGTCCTCACTGAACCCCAAGAAAGAAACATAGACAGTTTTCAGCACAGTCTAATTGAAGTTCCAACTTTCCAACTCTGTTCACCTAAAGGCTTGCACAATTTAAGATCTGCCCTTCTCCTGGACTTTTTCTGAACTCAACCTGCCTGTGGCCCTTGATGATCAGTCTTTTTAAGTTGTAGGAGTTGTGTAAGCTGAATATATAAGCAATTACCTTACCAATACTTTCTCTAGTCATTTAGCTTAAGTCACATGATACCTTGGACATGCTGCCTTTAGCTCACTGTTGCAAATGACTTACTAATCCTTTCTTATAAAAGCAGATAAGATCTTCACAACACTAACTACCTATGTCCCATTTACCTCTACTTTAGAATCCAAATTGCCAAAATAAAATAATAATATATTGAAAACCTTCATTGTGCTAATAATTGTTTTGGCTCTCAAAATACCCATAATTTGATCAAAGCACCTAATTCTGATTTGTTAGTTGATTTTGCTTGAGCTGATTTTTGCTGCAGTATTTCCAGCTTAAAAAGGTAGACCAATGGAGAAGGGAAACAAATCGAACTCAAAAATAGAAATTGCTGGAGAAACTCAACAGGTCTGGCAGCAACTGTAGAAAGAAAGCAAAGTTAACATTTCTGGTCAAGTGATGCTTCTTCAGAACAGTTTTCCATCAATTTCTGTTTTTGTTTCAGCATCCACAGTTCTTCGTTCTCTCTTAATTTACTGGGTTTCCAGTCTGATCAGTATCCTCTGACCTCTCTGTCAACATTCAGAGTGGGAACTTTAGGAAAAAAAGTAAATTAGATAAGGACACAGCCAGGTTCCACTATAGAGTTCCTGCACAGTGAGCTGTCAGGCATGAAGACTAACTTCTACAAGTGTGGAACTTTGATCCATAATAACTCAGCACCTTCACAATAGTCGAAACAGAAACATAGAGTACTAAAGTTTTTTTAAGTTTAAAAGGAAACATTCAAGGTTATCCTGCCTCCTCATTGTTGGAAGACAGTGTAAAAAACTTGTGCACTTATCATTGCACAATGTCCAACTATGGCATTTAGCAAGACACATAAACATATAGAATTCTTGTTATTTATAGCATGTCATCGTAGTGTCAAATTGTGCACTTTGAACTTGTTCACAGATTATGCATTGTGATAGCAGAACAGTTTATTTGTTATTTAAATTTTTAAAAATTATTTTGGTTAATCTATAACTGAGTTCTGTGGTATATTTTGAATGTTATGTCTTCAAATCCAAAAAGATAGAATTGAATTATTAGGCTTGTGTTGAATTCATGTCCAAAGTCTCAAAGATAAACAAAAATGAAATAGTAGGAATGTCAAATAAAACTAGAAACATCTGGAATGGCACAGTAGGTCTGCAATAGAAAGGTTGAATCAACATCTTAGATGGAAATACTTCATGATTTGTCCAGTATTTTCAACATTTCTTTTTAAACAAAGGCCTTGAAATTACACAGTGGTATTAGCATGCTTTAACATATTTCTTTTGATACATCCATGAATTTATTGGAGCATATCAGTCCAAAGGTTTTCATGCTTTTTCTGTTTATTTTTACTGAAAACAAGATGGTAGACACAGGAAGAGAAAAATAGTAGTTGGAAAATGGATGTGCTGAAGGGCCGGATGTTGGTATGGCCTTCAATAGGCCAAAAATCTAATTTTGAGTAGACTGTAAAGGAGGAGAATGATCACATGCAAATCATATTAACCACACTCTTGGTGTTTAGTTAATAGTTGACATCAAAAAACCACATTCCCTTGGTTTTGAATATACTTGTGAACAAAAACAGGTGTCAGTTTAACCTGGTAGAAATCTAGATAAATACCATCAGTAAAGTCTGCCTTGTCAGTTTCACACCCACAAGAGTTTATTTCACATGCATCGCCTTGAGAACTATGTCTCATATACATTGCACAGGTAAAAAACAAAATAGCTCTTGTTAAAGGAGTGCAATGTGTTATCTAATCCGACAAGTTAGATCATCTGCGTGTAGGAAACAAAAACATATAGCTGCTGCAAAAATGATCTGAATTCAAAATATAGGAGGACACAATACAAAAGCAGTCAGAAAACACAAAAAAACTCATCCAAGGAACAAAATGGAGGCTGAATTAACACTGAAGATGACAGCAAGTAGAAGAACATGAGAAGCAAGGTATATGGTATATTAAGTGTTATAAATTGAGACATGAAGCATAAATGCTAGAGACAATGATAAACTTAAACAAAATATTTGTTAGGTTACAGTTTGTGTTCAGTTTTTGTAGCCCTACAAAGAATGTTAGGTCACAAAGTGTCGTAAAAAGAGATTAGATGAAATCAGATCGAAGATTTTCGTTGTGAGGAGTTATTATAGAAGATGAGATTCCTTTACCAGAGTATAAAAGCTTAAAATCATGAAGTGTTTCAATAAGGCAAAGGGGGAAAAGTTAACATTTCATTGGGTATTTCAATAACCAGAGCGGGATAGTTTTGTTGACCAGCAAAAGAATGAAAGGTAAGACTAGCCATTTCGCTTCTCATCAAGAGTCTAGGGTGTGGAGCACAACATAAGAAAGAAATATAGAAACAGAAGCCTAATTAACTTATAATAGTGTTGAGAACAAGATTTGAAAAATAAAAATAAGTATGAAAAAAGGGAAGTAGACTAAATCAAAAGCTCTTTCAAACAACTGCACAACAGCAAAATTCTAGGCTTTAAAAGTCGATAACATTATCACAATTGGTGTTGCTGGAGAGAAGCAGACATGGTTGATGTTCTGCAGCTCCATCTGATGGAAGCAGTGTGACATCTGTCTGTTCCATGTTCAAGAGAAAGATGGCATTTTTATAAAAATTAATCTTTCCTGAGATGTGAGCATGGCTGTTTAGGCTAGCATTGATTGCTCATCCCTTGATTGGATGGTGGTGAGCCGCCACTTTGATTACATTCACAATGGTATTAGGAAGGGATTTCTGGGATTTTAATCCAGAGACACTGAAGGAACACCAATACATTTCAAAGTAAGGATGGTACATGATATAGAGGGGAAATTGAAGTAATGCTTCCATTTTTCTGCTGCTCTTGTCCTTCTAGAGATTGTGGGCCTGGAAAGTGCTGTCAAAGGAATCTTGATAAGTTGCTGCAGTGTATATTGTAAATGTATACTCTGTGTGTTGGCAGTAAAGGAAGTCAATGTTAAAGGCGGTGAGTCAGGTGCTATGGACTATACTTCTTTTGCCTTGATGGTGTCAATTTCTTGAATGCTATTGAAGCTGCACTCATTCAAGAAAGCAGGGAGTATTCCACCACACTACTGGCTTGAACCTTGTGGATGGTGGAGAAGATTTGGGAAATCAAGAAGCAAGTTACTCACTGCAGAATTTCAACTTTTGACCTGCTCTTGGAGTCAGAGTTTAGTCAGATTTTGGTCAATGGTAATCACCAGATAGGGCAAGAATTGCAGGTTCATCAGGGCCCAATAATTAGGGACAGGTCTCTGGGGACTAACTGTGTCAGGCCAGAGGTGGGGCCATTGTATTTAGATCAGGATCTGTGCAACAGTGGTTGGGACTGGGGAGTGGGGCCACTATGTTCAGGTTATGAGGAGGCTGCTGTGCTTGGATTGGGAATGGGGCAGCTGACTCAGGTTGGGAGCTCTGGGCCCAGACAAGAAGCTGAACTGGAACTTGTGATGCTTGACCCTACCCCCAAGATGATGGTAGAGGATAATGCAATAAGAGCAGACCCAATCAATATTTGAAGAGACAGATGAATTTTCACTTGTTTGAGAAACACATTGCCTGGTGCAGTTATCACTTACAACTAAACTTGATCATAAACTGCTTCTGGATTAAAAGTGCTGCAAATGATACTAAACTTCATACTAATATCAGAGAAGATTTGGACATCCAGCCTTAGGATGGAGAGACAGTTTTGTGAAGAGTAGATCATGCCTCACAGACCTTATTGAGTTCTTTGAGAAGGTGACCAAACAGGTGGATGGGGGCAAAGCGGTTGATGTGGTGTATTTGGATTTCAGTAAGGCATTTGATAAGGTTCCCCATGGTAGGCTATTGCACAAAATACGGAGGCATGGGATTGAGGGTGATTTAGTGGTTTGAATCAGAAATTAGCTAACTGAAAGAAGACAGAGAGTGATGGTAAATGGGAAATATTCATCCTGGAGTTCAGTTACTCGTGGTGTACCACAAGGATCTGCTTTGAGTTGACTGCTGTTTGTCATTTTTATTAATTACCTGGATGAGGACATAGAAGGATGGATTAGTAAATTTGCGGATGATACTAAGGTCAGTAGAGTTATGGATAGTGATGAAGGATGTTGTAAGTCACAGAGGGACATAGATAAGCTACAGAGTTGGGCTGAGAGGTGGCAAATGGAGTTTAATGTGAAAATGTGTGAGGTAATTCACTTTGGAAGGAGTAATAGGAATGCAGAGTACTAATCTAATGGTAAGATTCTTAATAGTGTAGATGGGCAGAGAGATCTTGATGCCCAGGTACATAAATCCTTGAAAGTTGACATTCAGGTTGATAGGGTTATTAAGAAGGCAAACAGTGTGTTAGCTTTTATTGGTAGAGGGATTGAATTTTAGAACTATAAAGTCATGCTGCAACTGTACAAAATTCTGGTGAGGTTGCACTTGGAGTATTGTATTCAGTGCTGGTCACCACATTATTGGAAGGACGTGGAAGCTTCCTATAAGGTTAAGAGGAGATTAACTAGGATATTGCCTCGTATGAAGGGAAGGTTTTATGAGGAAAGGCTGAGGGACTTGAGGATGTTTTTGTTGGAGAGAAGAAGCTTGAGAGGTGGCTTAATTGAGACATATAGGATAATCAGAGGGTTAGACAGGTTGGACAGCGAGAGCCTTTTTCCTTGGATGGTCATGGCTAGTACAAGGGTCATAGTTTTAAATTGAGGGGTGATAGATATAGGACAGATGTCAGAGATAGTTCTTATACTCAGAGAGTAGTAGGCCGTAGAACACACTGCCTGCAACAATAGTAGACTCGCCAACTTTAAGGGCATTTAAATAGTAGTTGGATAGGCATATGGACAAGAATGGAATAGTGAAGGTTTGATGGGCTTCAGATTGGTTCCACAGGTTGGTGCAATATCGTACTGCACTGTAATGTCCTATGTTCTATGTTCTAAAATCATTGATATAGCAGCTGAAGATCATTGGGCCTATGACAGTTCATGGAGGAATTCCTGCAGTGATGATCCAGGATCTAAGTAATAGATGTCCAAACACCACAATCGTCTTCCTTTCTGCTAAGAATGACCCAAGTAAAGAACTCCCTCCATCAGTCTGATCCCCTTTGACTCCAATTTTGCTAGAGCTCCTAGTTGCCATACTTGGTCAAATGTTACCTTAAGAACAAAAGCATTTTCTCCATTCTCTACTCTTCACCACTATTGGACCAAGCTTGTAATGAGACCTGGAGTTGATTGGCCCTAATAAAACCCAAATGCAGGATTAGTAAGCTTCTTACTGCTGAGTAAATGTCATTTGATAGTACTGTTGACAACTCCTCCCATCACTTTGTAATGTTTAAGTTTAAACTAATGTGGTGATAGTTGGATGGGTTAAATTTGCCCTGTCTTTTGTGGACAGGATATAAACGAGCAATGTCCCACATTGCTAAACTGATTCTATGGTAGGAACTGTGCTTGAGCAGTTTGGCTGGGGGCATGCTACTTCAGGAGCACAAGTTTTCTGTATTATTGTAGGAATATATAGGTAATATTATTGTAGTGTGTCAAGACCCCCAGCCTGAAGAATGTGTAATGCCATCAGCTATTAATATTTTGATATCATGTGCAATGAATTGAGTTGTCTGAAGACAGTATGTGATATTGAGATCATCAGGTCAAAAACATTGCTTGAGTTCCAGAAGTTACCAGGTCACCCATGATAAGTTTCTGGTACTTGCTGCTCACTTTGGAATGGGGCAAACCTACACTTTTGTCTTCTTAGTTACTGTTATAATGTTTTGAGATTGCCATATCAGCAGTCTGGGTGTTTGATGATTCTTGATAACAAGTACAACATCATAATCCAAGGATGTAGCAATAGAAGCCGTTGTGATGTGAACTGAATATACTACCTTTTATTCATGCGACCTTCTCCAACCTTCCCGTTCTCAAACTGGGGGAAAAAAATTACTTGCATTACGCCAGATTGTTAAGCTATTTATTTTTGTTAACAGCTTGTGCAAAATGGCGGTCATATTCAAAACAGCTTTCAATATCATACTCACAAATTAAGTAAGAAAAATTATAATTCAACCACATAAATGAGTTAATTTAGTTTTTTTTCCTGTTTAATTTTCTGATTCTGATTGATAGTGGAGCAGGGTGGAGGCGGGAAAGATTCCCACATTAAGCTGAGCTTTCTTTGAAAAGACAATGATTACCAATCTTCCAAAAGTTAACACATTTCCAAAGTATTTCATTGATTGTAAGGCACGTTGAGCTTTCATGAAGTTGTGAATGATACCACATAAGTACAAATTACTTTTGTCTCACTGGGGAATCTTCAAAATAACCTGTATTTCTTTAATTTTAGTTTCAACTACACAGCAGAATAACTTAATTTAATTCAGGAATTCCTGTAGGCAGAATAAACTAGAGTATAAATCATAACACAAACTAAAGCCTCTCCTCATTAAATGCAAAAGGAAAAGAGATCTCTTTGGGATTGAGCTGATCCAAGAACAAAAAGCAATGCAATAGAAATTTGCAGCAGAGATGTGATTTCATTTCAAACTCTACAATTGAGATTGACTAGCTGGCATGACTCTAATGGAGTCAGAGGGCCATTTGGATCTAGAAAACCAATATTCTATTAAGTACTGGCTAGACAAGTATTAGGAATTATATCAGTGCTCTGTGCAGATAGGCCCTGTCCAATAGGTAGAAGACGCTCTTGCCAACATACAATTAAGCTGTCTGCCCTTATGAAAGTGGCACCTGTCGTATTAAGCTAATTTTCTCCTTAGTGAGTGTTTCGGTAACTGGTTTGCAAGTGTTAATAACTGGTCTTTCTGCATGTGCCTGAGAGTTGGCAGATCAATGAAAACATAACTGATAATAACGCTGCAGAAATGTGTAGCATTAGCTTATTCACCTGCAGACATTCTCAATACATTAACAACAAGATATAGCAACTATGCATGACTGAAAGGTCATATAGTATTAATATAATTCTCTGAACTCTACACTGACCTGAAGAAAGCCAGTCAATAAGAACAGCCATCAATTCAGAATTCTGGAGGAGTGCAAATTGAGAATGCTTTTACTGTTAAGTGCTTTAATCAACATTGTTGACATGAGATGTGCAGGTCATCTTCCTTTGCCTGCATTCTATTACAGAAATGACCTAGACTTGGTTAACAGTTGCCATTTCTCACCCACAAAAAAATATAGCTCATACCAATTTTTTTTCTAATTGAGTCCCACGGAAACAAGCCTGAAAGTGACAGGGCTGGGGGAATAAACATGAAGGACAGCTCCCAATGTATTTCTATCCAGGGGCACTTTTCCAGTGCAGAATGGAAACCAAGCTCTCTGCGCAAACCAGGGAGGTAAGAAGTACAATGGTAATATTGTCACTGGATTAGGAATCTAGAGGTCAGGCAAAATCTGGAGGCATGAGTTTAAAAAGCTGCTGGTGGGTTTATGTGTAATTAATAAATCCAAAGACGCTAGGGATTACATCTACTACTATTATAATCTACCGTTGCGAATCCTATCTGGTTCACTAATGTGCTTTAGAGAAGGAAATCTGCCATCCTCACCTGGTCTGGCTTACATGCAGCTCCAGATCCACCACCATGTGATTGACCATTAACTGTCTCTGATTGGCCTAGACAGCCAAGTAAATGTTTGAGAGCAAGTAGGGATATTCAACAAATGCTGGTCTTGCCAGTGACTCCCACATCTCATTAGAGAATAAAGAAAAATAAATCAATTAGTGCAATTAAAACCCCACTTGGGTGTCATTTTGCTCCAGCTTCAGTATTTTGTTAACATTGAAATGCCCTACTGTTATGTCTTGGTGACCACCAATACAACTGAAGAACCTCCCAATCAGAGCCAGAGGATTGATGCCCCAGTGAGGTGACCATATGGATGAAAATTTGCAGCTGTTTGACAAATTGGAGGCATTCTCTCCAATCAATTACCCCTACAGCTTACAGCTTCCATATTCAAGTGGGCTTCTGACTAAGCCTGCAGCATTAGAGGCCCGCTCTACAGCAAAGCAGACTGTGGCCAATTATTGAAGTCATCTTGCAGAAGGTTGCACTGCAGATATATTGATGACTTGAGCAGGCTTGAAATCCTCATTATGGGCCTAATGTCTGAATCCTGACCCCTGTCAGAAATTTCAGATGTAAATCTTCCATTGCTCATGACATGAACGAATATTTATGTTTTCCTATGCAGAATCTAGATACCATTCCCGAGCCAGTACTGAAAGGAGAACAGCGCCAGCCAGCAAGCTCAGCTCTACTAGCACTCACAGTACACCTCTGATGAGAAGCTGTCACAAGCCTCAGAAGTAGTATAATCAAGGCCTTCCTCCCTACCTTCCATGAGTACAGAAACATTCACCTCAGTGGATTATCTATCTAGCATATGCTGTGGAGGAGCCGGTGTTGGACTGAGGTGGACAAAGTTAAAAATCACATAACACCAACAGGTTATAGTCCAACAGGTTTATTTGGAAGAACTACCTTTTGGTGTACTGTATGACACTGTAATCTTTTGCTATAAATTCTGTGTCTTACGATCTTATACGCCACAACCACCTGATGAAGGAGCAGGTGCTCCAAAAGTCAGAACTTACAAATAAACCTTTTGGACTACAACCTGGTGTTGTGTGATTTTTAATTCTATCTAGCATAGTCTCAGGTCAAATTTCCATTAGTACAGCACTAGCACAGACCTGTAGCAAGAGGAGGAAGAAATGGTCGAATTTCCTGACACTGAGGCACGTTGGAGAACAGGCCATTGATGGCACCATTTCAGATGCTAAATATCTACATTAAGCCATTATTGTGTTGATGAACATATACAATCATGGGAACATCTGGCAGAGGTGCCAAAGATCATACACAGACCAAAGTGAAGGGTAGAGAAAACTGTTCAAGATCTGCCTGATGCCATGGCTCTGGCATGTGAGCACAACGCTACCTCCATTTAACAGATGACAGTCATGGGGATCCAGGTCCTGCAGAAAAATCCATAACTACCATATATACAATGAGAACCTTCACTCATTGCTCAACTCATTGATGCAATCATTGACCACACAAGAGGGGACTGACTGATCTTAACCAGCCTCCAGGTTAAGCTGGTTTATTCAGTATTACCATCAGCTGGATTAATTACCTATTTGACATAAATGCACCCTCCAGGGAGGGGAGCAACAATAGCCAGACAGCCAGGGATTATCATGTTAGTCTACTGCCGACGTACCTGCCTCAACAGCTCCTCTCTGCCAGAGGCCTAAGTGCCTGCTTCAGGTCAAATACAGGAGGTTGCACCCATGCAGGTGACACTCAGCAGCTAAGAGCACTTTAGTCTCCAGACAACCTGATAATGCCAAGTCAGCTGAGGCAATGCAAACTTCCTCAAGTTCAGTTGGAGATGCTGAGGTGGTACCAAGGTACTATGGTAGGAAAAGTTAAATTTAAGAACACCAAACATTCAATCCTCTGTATAATGTTGTTCTTGTGATGAAAGTTTATAATATTATTTAGGAACTAAAGTAAGGGTAAATGGGGCTTTGGTTTTCAGTGTTATTTCAAAGTCCGATCGGTTGACTTTAACATAGTCTAAGAAAATCAAGTGAAACAGTAAACTAAAGAGGCTATTCCAAGAAATTGTTTAAGTTAAGCTAAATACTCAACATGCTACCTGGTGAGAAAATTGCTGCTTATTATTGACTCTCATTTTAAGAACTAGTGGAGGGGAGGGAGGGGTCACAAGCAGGTTAATTGAAATGAAAATACCCTTAAAAAGAGGATATTTGGTTCTTTCATAGACTTAATACCCACAGGACTAGAAAGAAGTCTTAAGCTGTTTTGGCCGTCCAAACTGACAGGTTTGTAAAAAGCCCTTAGCTTTTCTTACTGTTCAGTGGAGAAAAGTCAGTGAGATCACTTGGTTGTATGTCAGAAGATAAGTTCAGGTCTGTTTGATTTTTTAAAAAGTATGAGCAGCCGAATGGGAAATGTCATTGACTGACCAACATGGTAACCAAACTGGAAAAGTACATTTTATGATCTGTCAAGTTTTACTTGGGATTCTGGTTTATTCAGTATTACCATCAGCTGGGTTAATTATTCATTTGGCATAAATGCAGTTCTTTACACAACAGTCTGTGGTCTCTTTCAATCTGTTAAAGCCTCTGTCTGTTTATACTTTGCTTGTAGACTACCTTGAATGCTGATGATCATTCTGAACGCTGAGACATGCACTATGTGCAGTAGCACAAAGAAAGGAACATACCCTCTGGAAAACGGAAACTTAATTTAGATAATTGGCTTTCAGGAGTCAGAGTCAATCAGCATTCTGTAGCAACTCTCTATCTCAGTGATGGATGAATTTCTCTCGCCAATGTACATTTGAGTCATCCAAACGCAGCCAGCATGTAATCTTGCTCTGGTCAAGAAAAACAAATAAAAGGTGATGGGTGCCAAAAAAAATGTTTATAATTTATGCCAAATGAAGAAGCTTAATGGTTGAAACTTAAAGAATAAGCATTTCCTTGATGACAGGAAAACTTTTACATCAGCATTGGTTGATAATTCTGAGTGCTAAAAATATATTAATTTAAAGTTATTCATTCTAAAATCTAATGGCTATCAGGTTCCCATGAGCCTGTCTGCCCTATCCCACTACTGCCCTGGCTTCCTCAGTATTGTCAACATCAGCATTGGATTCCTCAACATCTATCTCAAGAGTTCCCTTCATCCTCCTCTAAAGAGACAAGTGGCTGGTCCAATTCCTCTTCTCACCGCATTGCTGAGTTGGGTTGTGCAGGGCACAAGAAGTAATTACTAATCTGAAGACCCTCTCCAGCTAATACTGCAGTATTCCTCCTGAGTGATGTTGGGAGTGGAACTGTATCTTCAATAAGACCAATTGCCCATTCAGTGATGGTCTTTGTGGATAGATGGGCAACATTCTGTTACCGCTTGGCATCAATCTAATGGTATTGTGCTTGAATCCTTAGCCATGCTGGGAAATTCAATATTGCTATGATTTTCAGTTCCAGGCACGGTTCTTCAACTTCTTCAGCAAACCACTGCTGACCTTTTGGATGAAAGGAACAAGATCATCCCTCAACATTTAAAATTGTCACCAAGCAGAATGCGAAAAGATCACCAAATCCAACCAAAAACCATCCAAACCATCAAACTACAGGATCCAATTATGATTGACTTGACTTTTTCAAAAGTCCCAAATTAAACCTCCCCTCATTCTTTGTAACTTAATTCTGTACGTGTGTGTGAGTAAATCTTTTGAATGTATGTGTGAGTTGGAATTTTTAAAATTATTTTGCAGGTATAATAAATGTAATTTCCTCTTCTTTTAAAACTTACAAGACAACCTGCCACCACATGTCCTTTGCTGTCACAGCACTTAAATAGTTGAACAGTCACTGAATTAGAAAGCAAATTCTTCTAAAAACACTAGTTGCAGTCAACTGAGTGCTTTACAGAGGGAAGCCATTCTAGTACATTTCATCTAACTGTAACACTTAATAGCACAGGAAGAATGACCTACATATAGAGGTTGTAACTATGTTTTAAAACAAAATCTCTCAGAGAATTATCTATAGTGAAGAAATAAAGATGAACTAATGAGTTAACATCTGTAAAGCTTTACTTCTCATCTCAACATCATTGGAAAACACCGAATCTCACTGGTTTTTAGTATAACAATACAATCTACTGTATAACAACACAATCAAGACTGCTCGAAAACATTTGCACACATCCTTATATATAACGTTCTTTCAGTAAGTGAACAGAACTCCATTCCCTTCTCCAGCAACCACTGAGGTTAGAAAGGGAGGAGGATATTAAAGGCAGATAGCAGTAAGGAACCAGAGCTTCATTTAGTTTAGATTTACCTGTATAACATTGCTTATGGGGATTTACAGGGACTCTCACCCATAACATGAGTAGAATTATTCCCTTGCACAATCATCGTGATTTACCCTGCCCCTTCAGGTGTATATAAGAAAGGATTCATTCAGCACCTTAAAGAATGGTGGTTTCACTTTTTGACCAATGTTTTAATTTTTTATTTGCCTCTTGGGAACTTGTGTTTCATTATTTCAGGAACAGCTGTAGGATGAAGTCTCACTCAAATTCTATGCTTTATGCAGCAAATTGTGACCTCAGTCCAAGGATGTGCAGGTTAGATGGATTGGCCATTGTACATGTGGGTTTATGAGGATAGGATGAAGGACTTGGTCTGGGTGGGATGGTCTTTGTAAGGTCAGCGAAGTCATTGGGAAGAATGGCCTCTTTCACATTGTAGATATTCTATGATTCTCAATAACAGCTAGTTCAGGATCAAGTAAAATGTTTAAAAATCTCAAACCAACCCAATCCTCCTCCAACCCCTTCATTTTCATGTTTACCGGCAACCAATCAGTTCCCTTGACTGAATTGGTCATTTTATAAAAAGGGTGGGAGTCTCCTGTTAAATTGCCTTCCAGGTCCAATCTTGGCTGCTTTGAGTTCCCGGGCCTCAGGAAACTTGGCAATTCAAAAAAGGCAATGAATTTGGGAAAAGTAGGTGCCATTTCAGCGTGGCTTGTGTGCTTTTATTGGAGCTTCAGGATTAAAGACTTCTCTCCCTGGCCCACCACCCAAATGGGTATTTGAATCCTCATCCAGGGTCAGAGATTGTAACCTCTCCCAGGTTTGAGCACTCTTCTGCCAAGTCAGCGATTGGAGCCTCACCCAGGATCTCACTGGGACTCCCAACCACCAGCAGTAGCTGCAGTCTCCTTCTGAAGCCTCTGCAGCTTCAGAACACTCCCCCACCTAACCAGGAGGCAAGCTGCCAATCAGTCTGCTTCGAAATGGTGATCATGTCAAAAAACATACACAGTACAAAAATATAGCCACTCAAAAACCTAATTCTTTCAATCTCACAGCTCCATCTACTCCATCAAGTAGATGTGAAAGATCACATGGTTTTTTTTTGAAGAATAGAAAGAGGAATATTTCTTCATGTGCTGCTCAAATTTATCCCTCAACCAACATAAGAAAACCAGATCATCTCATTATTGTCACAATTGTTTTGTTGCATCTTGTGATGCAGAAATTGTCTACTCTAATTATTGTACTACAGTGACAACACTTCAAATTATTTCATTGGCAATAAAGCATTTTGGAATTTTCTGTGGCAGCAAAAGGCAGTGTGTGTGTACAAGGTTTTGATTGTGATTTTCCTGGCTATAAACAGCAGGATTAGATGTGAGAGGGTGTTGTGCCCATCACAATGGCACTTTACTGAAGATAGTGGGTATCCCATACATCCAACAGCTAATTGAGCCCTTTAAGTGAATAGTTTAGGAATATTCCCTGAACATTCACTCAGTATTTTACAACGGCAATTATGGGATGGTGGTGTTGCTAGCTAGGGCAACATTTATTGCCCATCTCTATTAAGAGTCAACCACATTGTCGTGAGTTTGAGTCACATATAGGCCAGACCAGTTTAAGGATTGTCAGTTTCCTCCTCTGAAGGATATTAATGTGCCAGGCAGGTTTTCCTGACAATCAACAGTGGAATCGTGGTCATCATTAGACTTTTAATTCCAGTTTTTATTTTCCTTACTGAATTCAAATTCTACTTTCTGCTAGGGCAGGACTGGAACCTAGATTCCCAGAATATTACTGGGGTCTCTGGATTAACAGTCCAGTGATAATACTACTAGGCCATTACCTCCCTTCTCTCCAGGGTTGACTCTCTGCCATGTCAGCAAACCATCTGTTAAATCCTGGTAGAATCCCCACTGACTCACGAGAAGGGCCCTTCTGATGTTGCACCCTAAGGCCCTCAGACATCATGGAGCTATGCCATTAAAGATAATGGGCTTCTGTCTCACCAACAACTCCCACTAGACCCTCCACACCCACCTCACTGGGGCCTGTCTGACATTTTATGATATATTTTATCGAGCTAATGTACAAATCAGCCATTCTAGAACTGACCCTTGAGGAACACTGTCATGTACTATCTCCAACAGTTACCATGGCATTAAACTGAAAAAAAAATGAGAATGCTGTAAATCCAAAACAAAAACAGAAATTGCTGGAAAAGCTCAGCAGGTCTGGCAGCATCTGTGTAGAGAAATCAGAGTTGAAGTTTCAGGTCAAGTGATCCTTCCTCAGAACCATTTACCATGGCTTGTTGTTTTCTGTTATTAAACCAGTTTTCACTAAAGCTACAACCCGTAAGCTAATCCTTTGTGTGTCATTTGTCAAACCCATTTCTTAAAATTGATATAGACAATGTCGATCGCTTTCCTTACATCAACCATCTCTGTTGCTTCAAAAAATTCAATTATCTTAGTCAAGCCTTTTACAGATCCATGTTGAGTTTTCTTAATTAACTCATCACTCTGACACTAGGAATCAGCCTTGGGAATCTCTTTTGAATAGCCTCCACTGCCAGAAAATCCATTCCTTTTTAGACAGTGTACATTGCAACACTGAGTACAATTGTAACAAGGCTACCATGTTTTTAAACTCTTAGCAATAAAGTTCAAAATTCCATTTGTCTTCTTAATTACTTAAGGCACCTGCACACTAATTTTTTGTGTTTCATGCATAAGAGCACAGAAATCTCTATGTTGCACTTTTGTTGCTGTCTCTCTTCATTTAAATAATAGTCTGCCTTTTGATTCTTCTGACAAAAGTGCACACCTCACACCTACATTGAATTCCACCAAGTTTTTTGACCACTCATTCAAACTATTTATATCCCCTTCCAGATCCCTTATGTCCTCATCACAATATGCCATATCACTACTATTGTATCACTAGCAAATTTGGATAAATTAAACCCTGTTCCGTCCTCCAAGTCATTAATATAGACAGTAAATCATTGAGGCTTGAACTCTGACCTTAGTGCCTGTCCATTATTTATGCCTTTCCAAACTGAAGAAGACCCAATAATCCTAACTCTCTGATTTCTGTTTGTTAACCAATTCCCGATCCATGTTAATACATTACCCCCAAATCTGTGAGCTCCTATCCCGTATAATAATCTTTTATGTGGCACCTTGTTGAATGCCTTCTGAAAATCTAAATACACTACATCTAGCAGTTTCCTTTATCAACTATGTTATAATCTCAAACCACAATAAAAAGCAGAATTCAGTTGATGCCACAGGGGTCATTTATGCATGGACATGAAACTATATATGTGCAATTGACTATAGGCTGCATCTTGAGTGATATGTGCTAGGAACAAATACTCCATTGAAGAAATTCTTCAGTATTTACTCTTCATTGCAGCAACCTAGTTATAGATATCTCTGTGCAACAAAGGGGAGAAAGTGTAGTGTACTAGTAATGTTAATGCAATCTAGTAGCAAAAGGTCCAAGCTATTCTGGACACAGGTTCAAGTTACATTGCAGCAGTTGGTAACTGTAATTGAAATCTGGTCTCAGTAATTGTGACCATGAAACTGTCATTATTATAAAAAGCCTTCTGTTTCACTATTGCTCTTTAGTTGGCAAACTCTCCTGTCCTTACCTCATCGGTCCTATGTATCACTCCGGATGCATGATAATTTGATTGACTCTTGATTGCCCTCTGAAATGATCCACCAAGTCACTTGATTCAAGGACAATGAGGGTTGGGCAACAAATGCTGGCTTTACAGCAGTGTCTACATCCCGTGAAAGAATGATAAAAACATCTGTAGGTGCAACTTACAAATTGTGGGTAGTACAGTGGCACAGTGGTGAGCACTGCTGCCACACAGCACCAGAGACCTGGGTTCAATTCCCGCCTCAGGCAACTGTCTGTGTGGAGTTTGCACATTCTCCCCGTGTCTGCGTGGGTTTCCTCCGGGTGCTCTGGTTTCCTCTCACAGTCCAAAAATGTGCGGGTTAGGTGAATTGCCCATGCTTAATTGCCCGTAGTGTTAGGTGAAGGGATAAATGTAAGGGAATGGGTCTGGGTGGGTTGCTCTTCAAAGGGTTGGTGTGGACTTGTTGGGCCGAAGGGCCTGTTTCCACACTGTAAGTAATCCAATTTATTTCCAATATGCTGTTGTCATGCATTAACAGATCCAAGAAGAAATAGGGCAAATGAAAATAAAACAATGTTGTGGAGGCTGTTTTCATTATGCTATTTTGATCTGAGATTGTTACAAATTTGAGAGACTCCAGTTTTCAGTTATACTTCCAATTATTTCACTTCACTGAAAAGAATGTGGCAACTTGTTCAGTAGATTTTTGAAAAACACCTTCAGAATACCTCTGCAGATACATTTGCAAGCAAACCCAAAAGATTTGATAATACTGTCTATATATACATTCTCGTTACATGAGTTGGGAAACCATATATTGCAGTCAACAATCCAACTGCACCAGAAATGCATTTGCAACATTGAGTGCTTTGCACAATAGCAAGGAGGATGTACTACATTTAGCCACTTAAAATTTCATATTAATACATTGTCACTGGCTCTAAAGTACCATGAACAATTTAAATGTATAGTATACTAACTTTGACCTGAAAAAACATTTCTACGAGGTATCGATTATTGTGCTTGGGGAGAGCTAATTCATTTTTTTAGATTTTTTAGATTACTTACAGTGTGGAAACAGGCCAATCGGCCCAACAAGTCCACACCGACCCGCTGAAGCGCACCCACCCAGACCCATTCCCCTACATTTACCCCTTCACCTAACACTACGGGCAATTTAGCATGGCCAATTCACCTGACCTGCACATTTTTAGATTGTGGGAGAAAACCGGAGCACCCAGAGGAAACCCACACAGACACGGGGAGAATGTGCAAACTCCACACAGACAGTCGCCTGAAACGGGAATTCTTGTTTGAATTAGAAATCAAATACTTTCCTATTAGATATTTAAAACTCAGTGTTGCAAGGATAACATCAGCAGAGCAGCATCTGCCTATGACACAACCACATCTACATTGGCATCAGATGAGTGGAGGTAGGTGAATAGATTAAAATTACAAAATGTTGCAACTCTAAACATAAAAGTTGCTTCCTTAATATGTGTGTTTCTAGTGCTGCTGATGGTATCACAAATCTGAATGGCATTCGAACCACTTGTTCAAGCTGTGGTGTGGATTGCAGCTGATGCCATTTTGGGATGGGTGTTAGTATGATTGCAGGAAATATGCCGTGAAAGAATTCAGTGGAGACAGACTGTGGTATCAGTCAAAGTGTAACATTGCTTTAGCCATGCTATGTATTACTTCAATGCTTCAGCAAATGTCCTGTCTCAACATTCACATGCATTTAAAAGACAATGATCCAAGCCCTGTGACAGTTACAGGGATCATCAATAGTGATCCATTTGCGAATTAATTTCTCCCAGTTACTCCCGAGTTAGTGGAAGTGCTGGTGGTTTGTGGTGCTGCTTACTGTTCTTGCAGTCTAAAGAGAGAGTTGCAGCAAATGATGAAGGCCCTAGTTCTCAAACAAAGTCCTGCTCAAATCATATGTGCCCAATCATGGCTATTGTAGTTTCTATCCTCCTTGGCTTGAAGCATAACTGGAAAAGTAAACAGAAACAACCCAAAGAATGACAAGCTTCTCAATGAAGGAGGAGGAGAAACGAAAGAAGGGCTACAGCTGGAGACCATAACCACGCAGCGTCTTCAAAGGAAATTCTCCCTAAGAAGGGAGCAGTCTTAATTTATCCAGACACACTGAAATCTGCTAGCTGTTGCAGGTAGACACAAAGATTAAGAGCAGAGTGAATGACTATGGGCATGAACTTCACTCTGCAGGCTGTCTCCAGGTTAGAGCAGGCAACATAGAGTCATAGAGATACACAGAACAGAAACAGACCCTTCGATCCAACTTGTCCACGCTGACCACATATCCTATATAAATATAGCTCGATTCGCCAGCATTTGGCCCATTTCCCTCAAAACCCTGCCTATTGAGATGCCTTTTTAGTGTTGTAATCGTACCAGCCCCTGCCACTTCCTTTGACAGCTCATTCCATCCACGCAACACCCTATGTGTAAAGAGGTTGTCCTATAGGTTGCTTTTGTATCTTACACCTCTCACCTTAAACCTATGCCCTGTAGTTTTGGACTCACCCATTATGGAGAAAAGACCTTACCTATTTACTCTATCCATGCCCCTCATGATTTTATAAATGTCTATAAAGCCATTGCTCAGCCTCCGACCCTTGAAGGGAAATAGCCCCAGCCTATTCAGTATCTCCTAACAGCTCAAATCCTCCGATCCTGACAACATGCTCATAAATCTTTTCTGAACCCTTTCAAGTTTCACAACATCCTTCCTACATGAGGAGAACAGAACTGCACACAATGCTCCAAAAGTGGTCCAACCAATGTCCTGTACAGCTGCAACATTACCTCCCAACTCCTATACTCAGTGCATTTACCAATAAAGGAAAGCATACTAAACACCTTCTTCACTATCCTATCTACCTGTGACTCCACTTTCAAGGAGCTATGAATCTACACTCCAAGATCTCTTTGTTCAGCAACATTCCTCAGGACTTTACCATTAAGTGTTCAAGTCCTGATTTGTCTTTCCAAAATGCAGCACCTCACACTTATCTAAATTAAACTCCATCTGCCACTCTTCAGCCCATTGGCCCATCTGATCAAGATCCTGCTGTACTCTGAGGTAATCTTCTTCGCTGACCACAACACTTCTAATTTTAGTATCATATGCAAACTTACTAACCCTACCTCCTATGTTCACATCCAAATCATTGATATAAATGACAAAAAGCAGTGGACCCATCATCGATCCCTGTAGCACACAGCTGGTCACAGGCCTCCAGTCTGAAAAGCAACCCTCCACCACCAGCCTCCATCTCCTAACCTGAAGCCAGTCCTGTATCCGAATAGTTAATTGTCCTTGTATTCCATGTGATTGAACTTTGCTAACCAGTCTATCATGAGGAACCTTATGCCTTACTGAAGTCCATACAGATCACATCCACCACTCTGCCTCACCAATCCAACATATAGCAGTTGGCCACTTATTGCTGTTTATCGGAGGTTAAGGATGATCCATATGTAAAGGAAACCTCAAGAGTGAGCATGCAGCTTCAGTAGAATAGTAGCTTCCCCATGGTGCGGATGATATTGACTGCAAGCACAGTACTTTGTAGGAGCTTCCTGCAAATTCAGAGATATACAGCAATGGCAAAGGCTTTCAATCCTTCTCTGTCTAACTTGAGTGGGATGTTCAACCAATCACACAGAACAATGTACCCTGGCAGCAATCCTGATGCCTTTATTCTGTACCAGTCTTCTGTAACATCAGCCTTTCACAGCAACACAGAACTGTTACAGTGCAAAAGAAGGCCATTTCGCTAATGGCATTTGTATCATTCCTCCAAATGGGCAACATGACCAACTCACCCTTTTTCATAACCTTGCACACTAGTTAAATAATCATTTAATGTGCTCTTGAATATCCTAATTAAATCTATCCCACTACATTTACAGGCAGTGCATTCCAGACACAAACCACCCGCTGTGTAAAAACACATTTTCTTACATTGCATTTACTTACTTTGCAAATCACTTTAAATCTGTGCCCTCTTTCTTTTAATGAATGGAAACATTCTCCCTATCCACTCTGTCCAAACCTCTCTCGATTTATAAATTCAAACAGTTCTCCTCTAAGGCTTCCTTCTCAAATCTATCTTCATAAGTGAATTTCCTCATTACCAGAACCATTGTTGTAAATCTATTCCGAACACGCTCCATCTGTTACCATTCGTCTCCACCACCCTTGCTAAACAGTGGTGCCAAGAACTGTACACAATACTCTAGCTGAGGTCTGATTAGTGTCTTATATAACCTCCTTGCTTTTGAACCCTAAGTCACTATTAATAAAGCCCAGAATATTATGTGTTTTATTTACTGCTCTCTCCATCTGTCATGCAGTTCTGAAGATGGGTCACTGGATCTGAAACATTAACTCTGATTTCTCTCCACAGGAAAAACTCAGCAGGTCTTGAAACATCAACGTAGAACATAGAACATTTGTAGTGCCTGTACTGCGTTGTTATGTTCTATGTAGATGCTTCCAGATCTACTGAGTTTTTCCTGTGGAGAGAAATCAGATGCACTACAAATGTTCTATGTTCTACGTTGATGCTTCCAGATCTGCTGAGTTTTTCCAGCAATTTCTGTTTTTGTTTCTGATTTTCAGCATTCGCAGTTCTTTTGCATTTTTTTTACGTCCAGCTGTAATCGCGTCTCCTTTCGTATTGAATGAGGCATACAGTGATATGGAAAATTCTAGTGCACACACTTGAAGAACACTTACTTCTCTTTTCCCTTAATACTACCAGTATCTATCTTCAAGGTAATTAAAGTCCACCATTATAACTATTCCATAACAATAGCACGTTTTTGTAACTTCCTCGCAGATTTGTTACTCTACATCTTTCTCACTAACTGGTGATCTGTAGACTACGTTGAGCAATGTAATTGTACCACTATTTATTCTTTAGCTCTGGCCAAATTGATTATGTCCTTGAACCTTCTGAGTTATCTTCTTTCTCTTGTACTGCAATGTTCTCCCGGCATCCTTTCTTTTTTGTGAACATCCTACATCTATGAATAAAGCTCAGTTCTGCCCTTCCTTCAGTCAGATCTCTAATTGCCACATTGTCATAATTTTACATGATAATCTGCGACCACAATCTTATTTCCTCTATAAAAGTAAATTACTGCAGATGCTGGAATCTGAAACCAAAAGAGAAAATGCTGGAAAATCTCAGCAGGTCTGGCAGCATCTGTAAGGAGAGAAAAGAGCTGACATTTTGAGTCTAACTAACCCTTTGTCAAAGGCTTTGACAAAGGGTCAGTTAGACTCAAAACGTCAGCTCTTTTCTTTCCTTACAGATGCTGCCAGACCTGCTGAGATTTTCCAGCATTTTTTCTTTTGGTATCTTATTTCCTCTACTCTCTGCGTTCACATTCATGCAATGTAACCCTAACTTAAACTATTTCAATTACCCTCTTATGTCAACTCTGCTTATTAGCTTAGTTTTTTTCTCTATCCTAGTGCTATCTTTCTCCCTCACTACTTCATACTGTCTGGTATTACTTTCAAATATTCTCTCCTGGGTTCCACATCCTTGCCAAGTTAGTTTAAATTCTCTTCAACTGCACCAGTGAGGAATTCAGTCCCAGCTCTGTTCAGGTTTGGCACATTTGGCTTATACAGACGGCATCTCCACGGAGCTCATCCCAATCTCCCAAAAATTTCTCTTGCACATCTTTCCAACTATACATCCATCTGTCTTGTCCTCCTCTTTCTGCACTCACTTAATGTCATGTATATATTGTTAATAAATAGTATTTCAGGAGACCTTGGAATCTGGTATAAGTTTATATTAAGAATGGAAGAACTTGTTCTAAAACAGGAAGTTTGAGTTTCACCTCCATCTCAAAGATCACATTGCACATTAAAGTCCCAGTGCCTATTTTTGGATCTTGTCCAATTTTGAGGCCCTAATCTCTTAACCTAATTTTGGTGCCAACATTAAAACATGCACAGGAAGGCTGGCCACTGGTGTAATTGAAAGGGACTGCAAAGTCCAACTACTGGTGGCAGCTTTCAGAAGGCTACTTTAAAGGAGATTTTAGCTCTATTTATACGACAGCAGGAAAGACCATCAATGAATAGGTTATTTTATTTCAGTCAAAATGTGAGCAATGAGATAAACGAGAAAAACAGGCTTATTTTTAAAGGACTCATTGGGAATCCAGCAGTTTGAGTCTGAGGAAAAAAGGCTAATGCTCATATGGAATAAATGTAATGTAAAGATCCCAAACTGCTTGGATCAGAGTTAATTCAGCCAGAATAATTGCAAACATATTTCACTAATTTCTCAGAAGCAGTAAAGATAATATTTCCACCTTTGTGTACACGATCATCACTAGAAAATCAAAAGTATTGCAAAATCATACATTCCCATTTAGTACACCTTTCGGTCAACAGCATTCAAATAATTTTGTTGCCATTTCAGCACACTTTAGCAGTCAATATCTTGTTTCAGTTCTTATAATTAGAAGTTGTGCTGTCAACTACCACATCAAGCAGAAATGCTGCTTTTGTAACGTTCCACACAGGGAAAAAGTTTACCATGCACGTGGAAGGGCTTTGGGCTTGTTGCACAGTTTCTGGCGTCTACATAAATTACACATTTTTCAGGCCTCTGTACCTGGGGCTTTTACCTTGGTTTTCATGCATCTGTCCTGATCGGTGCAAGAAGGAAAGCATGCGTTTTCTTTCAGTAAAAATTTCTAAAAAGTGCTGAGAGACAAAAACTTTAAGAATTTCACCATTTTGATTCAATCCAATTGGGATACAGGATATGAATAATTTAAGATATGACATACGGCAAGCAGAACAGGTTAGGGAGGAAGACCACCCCTTAGCAGAATTTCTATATTAAAAACAATCAATGAGAATTCAAATTACTCATCCAATCCAAATTCTCCTGTTAATCCATAAAATTCAATCCAATTAAGTAGTCTATTGAGTAGCTCTTGATCAAAGCTTTTTTGACAAGCCTGGTGTACAAAGAGCTTCTGTTATCACACCAGCTGAGCAACATTCTTTAAAAACTGGCAAAGGCACACAAACGTATTTTCTCGAACCCATGTTAAGTCTCTCTTGTGTCACCACCTCAAACAAGTTGTCGTAAGGTGAGTCTTGCACGGTTTTCCTAATGAGCCCCTTCAGCAATTTATCTACATCTCAAATTAAGCCTGTATTTTCCAAGCTTTTCACCTTTTTTTCTGTGCTGAGCACTGAAACTCAATTAAGCGTTTGTTCAAGAGAAAGGGGTGTATAACATTTCAAGCTGTGGATTACATGTTTTACGATTTTACAGAAAAGTGAAAGCCATTTTCAGTAACTGTCATGATTTTTATCATTTAGAACCAGACATCAAAATTTAATGAAGGAACACATCAATACAACAGTTTTTCATAGCTTACATCCTGTGATGAAATCTGTGACCTTAAATCTGTGGTTTGAAACTGAAATTCATACAAAAATATGCTCAAAAGCTAAAGGTGGGCATATACTCTCCTTTTTTAAAATGGTGCTTTATCTAATGACATGTTGTACAGGTATCTGTTGCACCTTATTCGTTTTAAACCTGTACCTTCTTGATTTGTACAGGGTTTTTCCAACAATAGGAATCTGCTATTTCACACATCCTGGGAGAACATTTGTGGCAGGTCCATGTTTATCCACAAAACATCCATTTCTAATATACAAGTAAGGCTGTGAAGAAAATTCTGTACTAGAAGCATGAATCTGTTCTCTTTTCAAATCCCAATAGATATTTCTAGCATTTTCTGATTTTGTTTCACATTTCTAGCAGTGCAGTTTTTTAAAATTTTTAATCTAAACTAACATATATTAACAGTTCTTTACTTTGAAAATTAGCCTGCAAGATGTGACATGTTCAGTTAGAAAGGTGTTAAACTAAAGAGCGCAATGGTAAAAATGCAAGAAGAAAATGACTAACAGTTATATGTGAGATAGAACATCTACCGGTACAAAAGATCACACATACATCCAGGGCTCATTGAGTGTGTGAAACCAGATGGGGCTGTGTGTTTGTAACAAACATCACGTGTTTTACACTTCTTACGTGGGCTTCAAAAATGCTTCATTTTATTTTCACAGTTAGATTGAAAGGATTATAAAAGTAATCTCAACAGAAGGACAATAAGATCTCAACAGAGTGAATTAGCCACCAATAGATTTACTGTTACCCCTTTTATTGTTTTATGATTCTTATGCTTAGAGTTACATATTATTTCTTCCCATTATCTCCTTGCACCCTGAAAATTTATGGATTTGTGCTGCTGTATAACTTCATGGGTACTTGGTTACAAATCTGGTGTTCTCCAAAAACTATTAATATATGATGTCAAACAATGAGTATTACATGCAACTCCATGAGGCAACTATGCTGACATCTGTTGTATGTTTTGCAATGTCAACCATTACCAGCTTGTGGCTGGGGAGGTTTGCTACACCCAAGTAATTATTAATAGTAAGAGGCTCTTGTATTAAACAAGATGGAGTTGATTGCATGATAGCAATCAAGTACAACAAAATAGGCAGAAAAACAAAGAACTGTGGATGCTGGAAATCAGAAACAAAAACAGAAAATGCTTGAAAAAACTCAGCAAATCTGGCAGCATCTGTGGAGAGAAAGCAGAGTTAGCATTTGGATCCAGTGACCTTTCTTTTAGAACTGAATGCTTTGTAGAAAGGTCATTAGATCCGAAGTGCTGTTTTCTCTCCACAGATGCTGCCAGACCTGTTGAGTTTTTCCAGAAATTCTGATTTTGTTTACAATAAAATGTTGTTGCTAAGACTATGAAGAGATCTAAGATATACCAAATCTTACAAAAGCTACTCTGCATTTTCCTCACCCAAGTCAATTTAATATCATCAGGGTGAGAGCAGTTGAAAGAAGTCTCCAAATTTACCCTCTAAGAAACACCACTCTTTGTAACGAGATCAGTTCCGTTCAGACCATATGTTCATGCATACACACTTTCTAGAAAGTGTCACTTGATCTCAACTCAACTTTGCTGATGCATGGGATTAATTCTTCCTCATATCGGCACTTAGGATGTAGGTCAACGAGAGTTGGGTTTATTTCTAAGGACTGATTGTTTAATGCTGCAGTTGAAGTTTGCTGGCGCATAGCCCACAGTTGCCTTAAATTAGATTAGATTACTTACAGTGTAGAAATAGGCCCTTCGGCCCAACAAGTCCACACCGACCCGCCGAAGCGCAACCCACCCATACCCCTACATTTACCCCTTACCTAACACTACGGGCAATTTAGCATGGCTAATTCACCTGACCCGCACATCTTTGGGAGGAAACCGGAGCACCCAGAGGAAATCCACGCAGACACGGGGAGAACGTGCAAACTCCACAGTCAGTTGCCTGAGTCGGGAATTGAACCCGGGTCTCAGGCGCTGTGAGGCAGCAGTGCTAACCACTGTGCCACCGTGCCGCTTACGTGACACAGACCTCAGTAATTGTACATTGCAAATGCCTGAACAACATTAAGGCAGTTAGGATAAATTGACTTTCAGCCAGTTAGGAAATAACACACAATTTAAGCATGCAGGTACAATTATTAAAGGCTGGAAGTGCTTAAACAGATTATTTAATTCTGCCTAAGCATAAGTTCAGATTTAAGGATTCAGGTACCTTCTTATTTTATTTATTAATTCATTCATGGGGTATAAATGTCACTAGTAAGGTTACAAGTTATAGCCCATTTCTACTTCCCCTTCACCTTTATGAACCACTGCAGTCTATGTAATGGAGGTATTTGCACAGTGCTTGGGCAGGGAGTTCCAGGATTTTAGATCAGAAATAGTAAAAGCATAGAAATCTCTTTTATTCTTACACAATATGTGGGCACCACTGGCTGAGCCAACATTTATCGTCCGTTCCTAATTGCCCTTAGCAGGAGTTATGTGTTAACTTCTTGAACTGCTGCAGTCCATGAGGGGTAGTTACATCCACAGATACTGAGTTAGAATAGTGAGTGTCTTGGAGAACAACTTGCTGTAAGTGGTCTTCCTGTGTACCTGTTTTCCCGTGACACAGTTCATAGGTATAGAAGTGCTCTTAAAGTAAGTTTGATAAGTTGCAATGCTGCATCTTGCAGATGTTACATATTGTTGCCTCGATACGGACCTCCTCAAGTGACGTTTTGGGATGAAGATAATTGTCCTCCAACAACCATTATGTATCAATCTGATAATTGAGAATTTACCCCTTTATTGGTTCTTTCACTACCTACCTCAGGCTAAGTTCTGGCAGATGTATCCTATAGGACTCAGCCAATTCTATGATTAGTGGTGCTACCAAACCACTCTTCATGACGGGCATCAATTCCCCTACTCAGAGTACATTCTGTGCCCTTTTTACATTCAGTGCTTCTTCCAAGTTGATCTGATTTGATTTATTACTGCCCTATGTTTGAAGTACAATGAAAAGTATTGTCTTATGTGCTTTACAGGCAGATCATACTATAAACAAATCAGGGTAACAAATCAGAGTCCAGGATAAGTGTTTCAGCTGTCAAGAAGGTGGAGAGGGAGAGAGATTAATATTAACATTAAAGATGGAGTAACAGCAGGGAAGAAGTTGTGTTCAATGTGAAAGAATTCTGATTTATCAGCTGAGCGATTGTGTTAGGTAATAATTATTTGAAGGTTTCCTAGCCCATGTTTTATCTATTAGCCATGAGGCATTATGGCATCAATTCAACATTTAGAACTCTCAAAGTCATTCCCTCTTAACTATATGCCACTAACTTTCTACCTATTGAGGTTCTGTTTTGTTGTCATTTAAAGGAGATTGTGATAGAGATGTCTGGACCACGGTTAAATAGAATGATTCTTTAAGCATGATTATGGTAGTTTATTGTTGCCTAATCTGTGGCAAAGCTCTCCCAATTTTGATAGAAGTAACCAGATGTTAGTAAGGAAAACTCTGCAGGGTTGATTGGGCTGAGTATGTATTTGGTGTGCCTGATGGCTATGTCATTGCCAGTGGTCCATTCTATTTTAGATCTATTGTGTGCAATAGCATTTTGATAACAGTTGAGTGGCTATATAGACCATATTATCAAGTACATGAGAGTTAACTGCATTGATGTGTGTTGGGTATCACACACAGGCCAGATTGGGTAAGGCTGGAGTAAATCCTTCTCTCAAAGACCTCAGTAATCCTAGTGTGTTTATGTTAATGTGGTAGTTTTATGGTCATTGTTACTAATAGCATCTTTTTATTCTGCATTTTGATTTAAATAGCTGAGGTGAAATTCCACAGGTGCTGTGGTGAGATCTGAACTGCAGATGTGACTGCAATGTATCCAGTTTTGCTTTGGAGACGATACTATGAGGAATGCAACATAACAGCATCATTTTTGTGGATAGGATACCTCCACAAGCAATTTTAATCTCCTTGGCGTCTAACAGCTAAAGGAAGTGGCAACAGGCGAGGAAGAAGTTTTAACAGCTTAAACAAGTGTACCAAAGTAACGCTAACCACCGTACAGATTGATTTCAAGTTATGCATGAGTTTCCCCTCAAACTCTTAAACCACAATGCATGCTAAGCTATCAGAAAACAGCTCTTTTTAAATTTCACCTACATGCCCATATTGAAGCAGGGCATGCTTGCTACTGCCAATTCTAACTGCTATTGCTTTGCCATTTGGAAAGATGAACCTTTGGAGCAGCCACCCCGTACTACCTGTTTGCTTGAAATATTTATTCACACACCTGTTTTCAACATGGACACTTGCTGTACCATCAAAATTCCCAAAATCTTGATATAATTTCCTTGCTTAAAGGACAAGGTACCCATCAAACTGGTGTGGAACATTTGAGGATAGTCTCTCAAATCTAGACAGATGATTTGCAGTGGATAAATATAACGCTGTTAATTATGTCGCATTCTGATGGATGATTACACTGAATAAGGAAGGATGATATGTTACTGTCAAAATCACAAGAATGCCATTTGTACTGGTAACTTTAATCAAATTCTCAATGCTTTAAACAAGGTAGAAGCCAAACACAATTATGCAACAGATGGACATTAGATGGCAGTGAGGGGCATATAATTACACGATCTGGCCTTGAAAAAGATTAAAGGTGGGGCAGAAACTGAAAACAACATACAGGATAGCTCAGGCTCATCAAAGTGAGGCAGGAGGGTTCTTATATCGATAAAATAGAGTCTTCAAGAAGATATGATTGAGATTTTCAGAATAATAAAAGCATTTGATACTCTCCATGTTGATAGGGTGTTTAAGCTAGGACAGTTAGAGTCAATCATAGAATTATAAAGTACAGAAGAAGCCCTTGGGCCTATCAAGTCTATACTGCCAAAGCTATGCTAAATCCACAGTAGACCCATAGCTTTGAATGTTATGACATTTCAAGTGCTCATCCAAATGCTTTTTAAAGGTTTTGCGATTACTTGCCTGAAGCACAATCCCAGGCAGTACCTTCCAGACTCCCACTACCTTCTGAGTGAAATCATTTTCCTCAAATATCCACTTTTGCTTTGAAATGATGTTATTGACTAAGGGCAACAGCTGTTTTCTATTCACCCAGTCCATGTCCCTCATAATCTTACACATCTCTATCATGCCCCCCTCTCGGATAGCTTGAGCATTGAATACTATATGGTACTTAAATAAGAACCTAAAAACAAACTGGGTATTATACAAAAATTCAGGTAATATATTTGAGAGGAGTTAGAAGCAGCTTTCATTAAATCATTGTTAGTCTTTGTTAAATAGTTAAATCTGAAGTTTAAATGTGTTCTTTCTGCCTGACATTGGCAGTGAGAGGAATAAATACAAAAGAAAAACACAAAAATATAAATACAGAAATATGTAAGATTGTGTCATGATGTGTCTGCAATACAGGTAATTTTGCCATTTGATTCTATGCATAATATTATTACAATTAGGGAATGGAATCTGTCGCTGGAGGAGTTTGTTGTGTCGGCTGACCGCCATGGTTTGTTTCTGGATGAGAGGGGATGGTGTTACAGAAAGCACAGTGATGGGCCTTACTGCTGTTCAATGTGGGTTCTTAGGGAGTTGCATAAGATGTTACCTGATATGGGAGTCAAGGCAATTATGAATATGCAATGAAAGCTTCAAAAGACATCTATGTGGTGACATCAAATGCTATGTTCCAAAGATATAACTTCTGTCAGATGAGGCAGAAGGGGAAAGCAGTTACTCAGTTTATGACATTTGGAGGCATAAGCTGCTGGGAAGAAGTTGTGGCTTAACATTGAATGAGAGTTTGAAAGTAACAGCTGCATTGGAAGCAATGGATGGCTAACTTCACTGCATGAAACAATCATAGATTTTAAAAGTTCAGTCTCACTACATTCACCATAGTGTAAGATTTGACACAGTTGCTTCCATCATCCGCTTTTCTGGAAGGGATTTATAGGATCTAAAGTCACAAAATTGTGACAACAGTTTCATAAATTAGTCAAGAAATAGTCATATAAGAAATAAGTGGCTCAGTGGTTAGCACTGCTGCCTCACAGCGATAGAGACCTGGGTTCAATTCCCACCTCAGGCAACTGACTGTGTGGAGTTTGCACATTCTCCCCATGTCTGCATGGGTTTCCTCCTGGTACTCCGGTTTCCTCCCACAGTCCAAAAATGTGCAGGTTAGGTGAATTGCCATGTTAAATTGCCTGTAGTATTAGGGGCAGGCGTAAATGTAGGGGAATGGATCTGGGTGGGTTGCGGGTCGGTGTGGACTGTTGGGCCAAAGGGCCTGTTTCCACACAGTAAGTAGTGTAAAAAAAAGTGTTAATGGGAGTGACGACCTCATAGTTCTTGTGGAGATTATGACACCTCATTGGGGTATCCTGTAGAAATCAAGCCCCACTAATTCCCAGAAACATCACAAAGGTTAAAGGTTTTATAGAAGTACATAATTTTCCTGTCTGTTAGACCCAGGTTGGCAGAAAGCATGGACCAGGTTTTTGTAATGAACACAAATGACTAACTATTACAACTAGATAGACTCTAGCTACAGATAAACAACTATGAATCATCAACATATAATTCTAATCTTTTTTCAAACTCCCCCTTACGCACTTACATAGACAGACACAGACATGAAAACAAAGTGGGTGTTATGGATGATGATAAAACTGGGGAAAGCAGTTTTCTGTTCACAGGCCATGTGAAGAGTTCCTTGTGCGAATAAAAATGCTGCTTCTTGGATTTCCATTTCAAGATGCTTCCTGATTAGATTAGATTCACTACAGTGCAGAAACAGGCCCTTCAGTCCAACAAGTCCATACCAACCCGCCAAACAGAAACCCACCCAGACCCCATTTTCCTCTGACTAAAGCACCTAACACTATGGGCAATTTAGAATGGCCAATTCATCTGACCTACACATCTTTGGACTGTGGGAGGAAACTGGAGCACCCTGAGGAAAGCCATTCTGATACGGAGAATGTGCAAACTCTTTACAGACAGCCACCCAAGGCTGGATTCGAACCTGGGTCCCTGGTGCTGTAAGGCAGCAGTGCTAATCACTGAGCCACCATGCCATGCTGCTTTCATTGGCTTACAGGAGGTACAGAGTGTCTGGTTCACTCTTTTAAAAGGTTGCTGATTCATTAGTCACAGGTTACAGTAATACAGCAATGGGTACAGCCTGACAACATTCCAGCAATAGTTTTGAAGATTTCTGTTGAAGAACTTGCTTTACCCCGGCCATGCCACTCCAGTATAGTAACAACACTGGCATCTACCCAACAATGTGGAAAATTACTCAAGTATGTCATGTACACAAAAAGCAGAACACATTCAATTATCACCTCATCAGCCTACTCTCAATTATAAGGAAAATGATGGAAGGAGTCATTGACAATGCTATCAACAGCATTTGTTCAACAATAAACTGCTCACTGACACCCAGTTTGGGTCCAAAAGGGCTTCCTAGCTCCTGATCTCATTACATCTTTATTTCAACATGGACAAAAGAACTGAGTAATGTAATACAGGTTCATAGCTCCTTGAAAGTGAAGTCGCAGGCAGATAGGATAGTGTAGAAGGCGTTTGGTATGCTTTCCTTTATTGGTCAGAGTATTGAGTACAGGAGTTAGGAGGTCACGTTGCAGCTGTACAGGACATTGTTAGGCCATTGTTGAAATATTGTGTGCAATTCTGATCTCCTTCCTATCAGAAAGATGTTGCGAAACTTCAAAGGGTTCAGAAAAGATTTACAAAGACGTTGCCAGGGCTAAAGGATTTGTACTATAGGGAGAGGCTGAACAGGCTGGGGCTGTTTTCCCTGGAGCATTGGAGGCTGAGGGGTGACCTTATAGAGGTTTACAAAATCATGAGGGGCATGCATAGGGTAAATAGGCAAAGTCTTTTCCCTGGGGTGGAGGAGTCCAGAACTAGAGGACATAGGTTTAGGGTAAGAGGGGAAAGATATAAAAGAGACCTAAGGGGCAACTTTTTCATGTAGAGGGTGGTATGTGTGTGGAATGAGCTGTCAGAGGAAGTGATGGAGGCCAATACAATTGCAACATTCAAAAGGCATTTGGATGGGTATATGAATAGGAAGGGTTTGGAGGGATATGGGCCGGGTGCTGGCAGGTGGGACTAGATTGGGCTGGAATACTTGGTCGGCATGGGCAGTTTGGACTGAAGAATCTGGTTCTGTGCTGTACATCTCTATGACTCTATTACTGTATGGGTGGAGTCACAACTAGCTCAAACAAATATAATTGTGTTTGCCAAAGGTCAGTTATCTTCGCTCCAGGAAATCCCTGCTGATGTTTCTCAAAGTAGTGTCCGAGACTCAAACATCTTCAGGTGTTTACCTTCCTTTCATCATAAGGTCAGAAGAGTGTTCACATCACACAAGTTCCAAGCAACAACTCTCTCCAATAAAAACAAATCTAATTATCATCGAGGCTTCTCAAGTAAAATGCCCACCTATTAACCTTTTATTTTCAGACAAGAGGAAAATCATCACGGTTCACTGTAAAAACCCGATAATACTAAACACAATTAAAGCTTGGAATATAATGCGGCAAAATGAGGGCAACTCACATAAAGCATCCCCCTATGCTCCGATAGTGGGAGCATGGGGATTTCAACCGGGGTTTACAGATGCCATTTTCAAACTCTGGAGATCCAGGGGTATCTCTTGTTTAGGGGATCTGTTTAAAGAAATGGTCCTGATGTCTTTTGAACAGCTGCATCAGAAATTCAGATTACCTAATGGAGACCTCTTTCAATACTTTCAAATTTGAGATTACATACAGAAGAAGGCTACGTCATTAGATAGTCTTTACAAATCAGATAGAGAATGTAGAGTGGTACAGCCGATGGGGGTATATTCCATCAGTACTATTTATCATTTACAACATGATGAAGTATCGGGAGATATGGACAATCTGCTTAAAACATGGGATCAGGATTTGGGACTAGAAATCTCTATAGAAACGTGAAATGACATTTGGGAAAACGCCAGAAGAATCACCATCTGCAACAGAACTCAGGCTATTCAGCTGAAGATACTTCATAGGGCCCATATAGCACTGGATCGATTGGCAAAATTTAAGGCAGGAGCATCTCCAATGTGTCCCAAATGTAAAATAGAGGTGGGCATTCTTGTACATAGGCAATCATAAGATCCATAGATATTGGACTAAAGTAGCAAGTGCTCTGACAGAAATCTTAGGAACGGAAATTAGAGTGGACCCTGTATCTCTCCTTTTGGGCTTTTCGAACTTACCCTCCCTGGATATGCATGGGAAGAGATTATTTTCTATTCTCTCTTTCTGTGTAAGGAAAAATATTTTGGTAAACTGGGTGGCTGAGGGTCCCCCTGGACTTTCAAATTGGCACAGATTAATTATGGAATGTATTCCCCTTGACTTCCTTACAAATATGATGCACCAAAAGACCAAATTATTTCATAAAATATGGCAGTCCTTCTTGAATTATATAAATGCAGATATTTCGGCCATCCTAACAAGGGCTTTTATTTAATTGAGATGGCGAACCTGGCTGGTCCGGGGCTCCTTGGGAGAGGAATCCCACACGAATACGGGTTTTATTACATTTGATGTTAATACATTCTGAGCATGTATCTCACTACCCAATTTCTGTGTTATCTGTTGGCTTTTTTTTCTTTCCCTTATTTGAATAATGTAAGAGACTTAATTATACACTCTGGTTAGTTGTAGTTTAGATTAGTAGTTGGTTGAGTTTTTTTTCTATCAGTATTTTTCTTTTGTTAAATTTTGGTTATTATTTATTTAAGATTTAATTGTATACCTATGTTTGTACTTGGGATTTTTTTTATTTTTGTAAACTTGTAAAAGTGTTAAGTTTTCAATAAAAATATCTAAAAAAAAATGAATTTTAGCTCAATGCTTTTGTAATTTATGTTGATGTTCCTTTGTTCTCTCTCACCTACTTAGCTAAATGTCCAATTCACATGAATAGAGTCTATTCCTTTTTTTGTGTATACCTCAATCACATCTCCTTGAAATTCTACTTCTCTCAGCTTGTCCTGAAAACTAAAAGTCATTAATCTCATGGCCCTCTTCTTCCCAGACCATAACAAAAAAGGTGAAGGAGAGATTGACACTTTGATAAATTGCAGTCTTTTTCATTTGAGAGGTAGGCAGATGGAAAACACTGAGGTACTCAAAGGTACCACTGGAGATGGTAATAACACCTAAAGTAAGACTTGATGACAAGAGAAATGAAACCATTAAACAGTTTATATAGTGCAAGTGTTAAAAATAGTAGCCAGGAAGGTATGATTTGCTTAAATGGAAAGAATTCAAGTCCACTCTTATTTACAGATTAAGCTTTAATTATTTCATACAGTACCTTCTTCAGCCAGGACATTGCTTATCTTGATTACCTGCTTTATGAACCAAGCACAATGTGTTTCCCAAATAAGGAAACAAACAATGCTAATTCAAATACCATTAATATTGACTTTCCTCCAATTTGTAAACAAGCCTTTAAAAAGGCCAGAAATTTAGCTACACCAATGATACAGTATTACAATAGTTAATACTTTTACATGCTTAGTTATCAGATAACCCTAAAACATATATTAGCTGCTCAAAAATTCTGCAACGCTCAGATCTAAGTTGTATATGTACAACAATATGACAAACCCAGGTGAATAAAACACAATCTCTAAATAGTGCAAATTTGTCAGATGTGCTGATTAAAATTTTTAAAAACTATGACTGTGTTACTTTGGAAAAAAAAATTACCAACTTCAGAGTTTCTAACACCTTTCGTAAAATCTTCTGGCAACTGTTTTCTTCTGAAAGCTTATGTCAGTTTGATACTGATTTATCTGTGTGTCAAGGACAAAAAGGAGACTGAGTACAGCTCATCTGTCACTTGCTATCAAGAGAAAGCAGTCACTCCACTGAAACCATTTTCTATCTAAAGAAGACTAACGGATGAAATATTTTTGAGCACTTTTAATTCCAGTTCAAGTAAGCTTGGGCCTACAGCACAAGAATAAGCCTATAATTAGGAAGCAATTAAGAATCATCAGGAAAGTCATACAGCAGCTAGGGGACTAAGGTTGGCCAAGGAACAACCATCATTAAGGCAATAGGAAGTGACTTTATGCTCAAAATGCCCTTACTTCAGTCAGCAAGTCCAATACATCAGAGGCTTTCACCATGAAAAATGCTTTTGTTGTAACCTACCAATCTCTGCATTCTGAACAGTAAGCTCACAACAGGGAAGGGACCACGTTGCCTCTGTTGTCAACGTGGCTATACTTCTTTCAATATGTATGCATCCCAATAATTTCTCATGATTTTAATTATGAACAGCATCTCTAGTAACTCCTCTTTATCTATTTTAGCTTATCCAGTCAAACACTTGCTGTTTCACTATGTTTTTGGTGGCATCTCCTTCATTGTTACATTTCAATGATAAGTACTCATTTTGTATCTCACTATGCCGTCTTCCATTCATGTGTTGCTCATTTTTAGTGTTGAATTGACTCTCTCTCTCTTTGCATTTTGCTCTTTTATTATTTCTATGTCTACAGAAGAACTTTAGATACCCTTTTATATTAGCTGCCAGTCTCTTTTCATACTCTCTCTTTATCTCTTTTATTCCCTTTTTGCTTCCACTCTGAACTTCCTATCTTCAGCTTGCTTTGTGCTTCTGTTATTACCCTGGCATCTATCACGTGTATCTTTTCTCCACTATTTCTTACTAGCTGCCTATTTGTTATCTAGGAAGTTTGGATTTTGCTTGCCCTAATTTGTCACGTGGTGAGAATGTGCCCTGGCTATATCTGCACCTCTTCTTTAGAGACTGACTTTTGTTTCATTATAGATTTACCTGCTGATCTTTAATTCCAATTTAACTGTGCCACATCTGTTCCCAGTCTGTTGAAATTAGCACTCCTCAAGTTAATCACTTCTGATTGCTCTCTGCCTTAGATTATCCACAGCTAATGTAAATCCTATAACATCTAAATGATGTATGATCACTATTCCTTAAACGTTCTTCTACTGACACTGATCCATTTTATCCAGCTCATAACTAGAAACATATGCAACAATGCCTCTTTCCTCATTGGGACAGAAAAATATTGACCTAGAAAATTTTCCTAAACATATTTCAAAATTTCTTCCTCCTTCCTATTGCAATAAGTTTATATTACAATATTCTCATTAACATGACTACTTATCTTTAGCACACTTCTGTAACTTCCCTGCAAATTAACTTGTGATTTTCCTTCCTATTAATTGGCTTCCTATAGAATACACAACATATAATTCTCTAGTTTCTTAACTCTTTCCAAATAGATTCCCTGACATCCTTCGTCTCAGCACTATAATATTCTCTAATATTAAAAAAAAGAACTGCAGATGTTGGAAATACGAAACAAAAACAGAAATTGCTGGAAAAGCTCAGCAAGTCTGGCAGCATCTGTGAACAGAAATCAGATTGCGGGGTTCTTTCCTCTGCACTCGTTCTTTGTCCAGCTAGACTGGCATCTAGAGTATCAGGTATACTGGTTAAAATCCACATCCTGATCCCACACAACATGTAACAGACATTTTAAAGAGTTGTGCCATTTAATGGGTAGTGGGCGGCACGGTGGCACAGTGGTTAGCACTGCTGCCTCACAGCGCCTGAGACCCGGATTCAATTCCCGACTCAGGCAACAGACTGTGTGGAGTTTGCACGTTCTCCCCGTGTGTGTGTGGGTTTCCTCCGGGTGCTCCGGTTTCCTCCCACATTCCAAAGATGTGCGGGTCAGGTGAATTGGCCATGCTAAATTGCCCGTAGTGTTAGGTAAGGGGTAAATATAGGGGTATGGGTGGGTTGCGCTTCGACGGGTCGGTGTGGACTTGTTGGGCCGAAGGGCCTGTTTCCACACTGTAAGTAATCTAATCTAATCTAATCTTTAATGGAAGGGAGCCAGCTCGTTGTTCATTTTGGAGCAAGATCTTGAAGCTGAAAGCCATCCATCCATTGCTGACAGGCAGCAGACCAGTATTGAAGCTGCAGGTCTGTGATGGAGGAAGAACAAGTACCTAAAACATGGTAACATCCAATGAAGAAGACATCAGTTTATTATTAATTCAAAGTGGCCATGGTGCAAATCAAGTAGGTGGCTTTGTCCCGGATAGTGTCAAGCCTTCAAGTGTTGTTCAAGCTCTAGTTATCCAGGCTACTGGGGAGTATTCAATCACACTCCTGACTTGTGCCTTATAGGTGATGGACAAGCTTTGGAGAGTCAGGAGTTGAGGTACTCCCTTCAGGATTCCTAGACCAAACCTGCTCTTGCAGCCACAGCATTAATATGATTAGTCCAACTTGGTTTCTGAACATAAACTGTCTGTATTTCCAACTGAAAATTCTAATCAGTCCAGGAACAGATTTTTAATTGTAAATATCAAAAATTAGCCTCAATTAACCATCTGTTAGAGAGTTTTGGGTTGTTGATCCAAAGTAGAATCACCCTGATATAAACTAATTCGGACTGAAATAACAGCAGTGGACTGACATGCAGGTCCATGGTACAAAATTGCATGCCTGCTCGCTTGCAATCTTGAACATGTACTAATTTAAAAATCCAGCTCCCATCACTCTTGGACACCTTATATCCATGAATACTTAATGCTCAGACATGGGCTTGTTTTAATCTGTATTGTTTATTGCTATTTCTAATAATCAAAATGAAGATTTGCACAGGAAACTCGCATGTTGATTTACAAGAGGATGTTATAATAAATTCTAAATACAATGGGATTTTTGGGCATTGAATATTTTTCTAACTATAAAAATATGATTCACTGACGTCATGGTCAGTTGGCACCAGTAATGTTCACAATCAACATAGATCAGGGTTAAAAATCACACAACACCAGATTATAGTCCAACAGGTTTAATTGGAAGCACACTAGCTTACATGGATCAGATTAGCCACAATTTGCAATTTCATGTTTCCATCATGCTGTCAAATCTACTCCTATTTAATGTAATGTCTTAGAGAACATTCCTGAAATTTAATTCATTCTCAATTAATTTCTCATTCTTAACTATTCTAAATGTTGTCAATACTCAGTACAAACATTCTAATAGCAAAACAAAATGAATGCTTCCTCAAGTCCTTTTCTATTTTCAGTAACAATCACTATTTTTAATGAAGGTTTACAAACTTCATATAGTAAGAGAAGAAAAACATTTCAGGTGAAGCAATAACATATAGAAAAGTAAAGGTGCAGAAAGAATAGGACTATCATTTGAAGTCATGGGGTGAACACATATGAAATGTAACTCAACCATTAGGAGTGAGAGGCTACAGTCAACTTATTGATACCATGCTGAGTTTCCAACTACATATCTTCGCAGAGTTCATTTACTTCCAGTAAAGCAGCAATACTTCTATCCCTCTGCTAAAACACTGAGCTATGCCTTTATCACCCGTGGATTTCATTATTCCAATGCTGCATGGTGGCCTCTCATATTCCACATTCTGTAAACTTCACCTTTTTATTTTTCCTTCTCATAATCTAATCTTCACCAGATTTCAAACACATATCACCCCCAACTTATGATGACCTGTGTTTGCTACTGGTCTCCCAATAACTCCAATTTAAAATTCTCATCCTTGTGCTATTATCACCACATGCTATTGTCCCTCTTCACATCTGTAACTTCCTCCAGACCTTCAGAACTCTTTGACTTTAGTTCCTCTGTCTCCGGCGTTTTGTGCATTCCTCCTGTCTGGATTCTCCCATTGGCAAGCATGTTCACAGGTTCTGGATTAGTGGTGCTGGAACAGCACAGCAGTTCAGGCAGCATCATCTGCAGTCATTGTTTTTACCATGTTCACAGGTTCCCAGGCCACATTCTTTGGAATTCCTTTAGAAAACTCTGCCTATTTGTATTTTTGACCATTTTTTAAACACCTACCTTAAAAAAGTCTGTGACCAATCTTTTGTCACTCACCCCAAATATTTGTCTTTTGGTTCAGAAGCCATGTTTCTGGGACATTTTTCTATGCTGAAGCCACCATGAATCTACACGTTTTTACTGTTTTCTACTTTTGTTCCTCAAAATTACAAGAGCGGTCAAAAGTGTCTCCCTCAGCAAAGCCATTTTGCAATTAGGAATTTAAACAGTTAGAATGTCACTTCATAATTTCAATGTAGTATCATAGTAATGTATTATTGTTTTGAAAGAAATAAACTATAACTTCAAAAATTATTAGATCAATAAGATAATTTAAAATACGTTGATTATTTGACTCGGTATCTGATTGAAAGTTATGTGTCTAAGTTTAGATATTAATAATTCAATTGTTGAGAGACCATAAAGAAATGTTATTTAGACATGGCAATATTTTCCAGAGTTAGTTTAAAGACATCAGAGATTTCATACCGAAGTTTAATGATTATCTCAGGTGATTTTCTTTATAAGCTAAGAATTCAGGAGACAGGCTGTACATTGTTCATTGCAAGTAATGAACTTGATCGGCTGGAATGTTTTTTCACGTTATATTAAAAGCTCAGCCAGAGTAACAGCTGTGTCATGATAATTAGGCAGTGCTTTAGTCTGAAGGTGTGCTGGGAGAGAAAGTATAATTAATATCAGCTAGGGTTCCTGATTCTGATTGTTATTCAATGATGCCTGTTCTAAACGCAGGTCAGTAGCTAACAAGTGAGGACAAGATCCAGCTGCATCATGATGTCCAACAAAACCTACATGGATTATAAGCACAAAAGGACTGATATTTACCATGGTATCCCACTCAGTACCTTCAGGAGATAGAGGAAGAGCAGCAAGAAAAATACAGAAGAGGTCAAAAGAGAATGAATATCAATTTTTCTGTGAATTAGTCAACTCTTCAACAACCTTGAAGTAATAATATTGACAGGAAGCAAAATAGATATTAATAAACAATTTTTCGATGCAGTGTAGCATTTTTAACATCTGCTTGACCATGATTTTCAATTTTTGTTTTGAAGAATGGTGAAAATAAAGGATATTGTGTCAATTAATATTGATAACTTGTCCTCTAATTTAGGTACTGGAGTTAATTGGGAATATAACATTCAACACTCTTGGGATAGTTTAACAGCAAATGAAACAGAAGCAGGAATGGTTGTACAGCCATTACAGACTCCTCACCATTCATTATATTCATGGATGAAATTCATATTTATCTGATCATAATATCCTTTAATTCCTTTATTGCCCAAAAATTTAGTCTTGAGTATATTCATTGACCAATCCCTCTCAGATAGAGAACAGCAAAGAATTAGAGGGATAAATAAAGATTTCCTCATCTCCATCGGAGTGGGAGCTCCAGCCAGGGGCAAGAACCCTCTCAGCATCCATCATGTCAGGCTCTTGAAGAATTGTATGCATGTCAATGAGATCACCTCCAAATCATCTCCAGAAAGGCTTAATCTATTCAAACTCTACTTATTGTGGGCAGCACAGCAACTCAGTGGTTAGTATGCTGCCTCACAGCGCCAGGGACCCGGGTTCGGTTCCAGCCTCGGGTGACTGTCTGTGTGGAGTTTGCACATTCTCTTCGTGTTTGCATGGGTTTCCTGCAGGTGCTCTGGCTTCCTCCCACAGTCCAAAGATGTGCAGGTCAGGTGAATTGGCCATACTAAATTGCCCATAGTGATAGGTGCATTAGTTAGGAGTAGGGGAATAGGTCTGGGTGGGTTACTCTTCGGAATGTCGGTGTGGACTTATTGGGCCGAAGGGCCAGTTTCCGCACTATAGGGAATCTAATCTAATCTAAACTCTCTCATACAAATTGTCAGTATGGTGAACCCTTGTTGTCCCCACTCTAAGGCAAATTTATCCTTTCTTAGATAAGGAAAGGATATTGTACTCAGGCATGATCTCAACAAAATCCTATCCAATTGCAGCAAGACTTCCTTACTTATATATAATCAATCCCTTTAATATAAAGGCACGCTTTTAATTTTCTTTCCTAACTGTTTCATAGGCCTGCATGCTAACTTTCTGGGATTCACAGACAAGAATATCCATTCCTATGAATAATGACATTCACTAGCCCCTTACCGTTAAATTAAATTTTGCTTTTCAAGAGCAAGGTCCTTTCTTTAATTTCCATCTGAGTTAACTGAGTTAATCTTGGCCAGGAAAACAATCGTATCGTGGGTTGAAATGTTGTGACATCGAGAGTTGCATGTTGGAAACAGCCTGTATGGACAATGGGTACACTGAAACACATGTTCATCCACAACATCGCTGACAATAAAATAATCTGCTGACACATAATTCTCTCCACATATGCAGAAAAGAATAGTTACGTGAGCAAGGCACTGAGTGTCACCTGTAATTGTGGAATCATTCGACAGAAGTCACAGCTTACAGGAGAAAAGCATTAAAGAAAAAAAGCTGGAGAAATGAATTGCAATATGCTGTAAATTTATAAATGTTCTGTTCATATTGTCAAATGCAGTATCAGTTTTGCAATTAATCTTTTTAAAATCCAGACTGAAGTATGTCAACATGAAAGATACAATTTACAAACCGTTCTATGTTAAATTGTTTTAAGTCATAATGAACCTATATTCATGGTTACTTTTAATTGCAGGGAATTCTTTGGACAATGTAACAGCACATAAGTAGGGTTTTGCAAATTTTATTACCTTTAATGTAAAGGTGGACACAGTAATCAATTTACCATGTCACCACACTATCTTATACTGTACTTTATAAAGAGGAATAGAATTACAAGAAAAAGCTGAATCTCACATTAGAGAAGTTTGTTGTCCAGCAATTGCAGGATCAGTCATGAAAGAAATTTTCCAGTAGTCAGTGGGGTTGGCAACACGTCAAAGAGGGAAATTGCAGAGAAGAAAATAATTTACGCTTAATATGTGGACTTATACTGCCACCTCATGAACAGAGACACACATTTCAAAACAGATTTTCAGAAAAATGTAATGTACAAGCTTATTCATTTTTACATTCAGCACAATGACAATTGAATTTTTGCTTATCCACATTGACAACTTCAGAAAATTGGAGACATGGTAAATCAAAATAATTTAAATTAGAAATTTCCTTTCCAAAATTATGGTGTTAATTACATTTGATATCCAATTTTAGGGGATTGAATGAATTAAGTAATATTGAGATGTACTCATATGACATAAATATTCATCAGCACTGTGGCAAGAAAATCTACTTGCGGGTAGAAGGTAGAACCAGAAATATAGGCATTTATTTTAATTAAAAAATAAACAAGTATAATGGCTTTAGTCTTTCAAAATATTTCTGAGAAGAGATGCCATGGTGTTCCCTCTAAATTTTGCACCAATATCAAGATGAACTGTGAAAATGCACCACCAAAAGAAGCCAAAATGCTGTATAACATATACTTTTAAAACATTACCACAGATATAAAAACATAGAAAATAGGAGCAAGAGTAGGCCGTTCAATCCTTCAAGCCTGCTCTGCCACACAATATGATTGATCATTCAACCTAGTACCCTGTTCCCACTTTCTCCCTATACCTTTTGATCCCTTTAGCTGTGCCACTAAATCTAATTCCTTATTGAAAACATTCAATGGTTTGGCCTCAACCACTTTCTGTATGAAGGAAGAGGAAATAATATAGATCTCTGCCATTAACATGACTAATTGTCACTCCAAAAATTACTAGATTCACTGATTCAATTTTAAATTTACCACATTTGAACTCTAGACTTCTTGGTTTTGAGTTCAGTACCATAACCACTAAGCTACCAAATAGACATTGGTTAGGTTTTGTACTGCAGCTTGTATATCAGCCACTTGGCAGAAGGAAACTTGAAATTGGCAACAATGATTCAAGGAAGGATAAGGATCCATTATTTTAATGTAATAGCTTGAAATTAGAAAGTGCTGAGCAGGTTTGAGAGAAAATATGGGAAAAAAGCATTGTTTATCTTTTTGAGTGTTTACTTAAAACAATTACAAATGGAGAAGAAAATATCTCAGCCATTTCTTCACATCAACAACTAGACTGGGGAAGAGGTAAAGTGGCTTTGCGAAATTAAAGAGATATTAGTTCTTCTGAACTGAAGGGTGAGGGTTAGAAAGACAGAGCCTCTGTAAATTCAATTAATATTGCAAGGAGAAAATACATCTGGAACAAATGAAGGGAGCATTGTGGTGAAAACAGAATGGAATCCCAGGAGGGAGAATGGAAAGTGGGGCAATTTACTCTATCCACTGTTTGTTTCAATTAACAATCTATGAATTGTGAAATGGTTCATAATTCTTGATATCTTTCACAATGCATACAAAAGTGCATTAAGGAGAGATAACATTGAAGAAGATGCCATAGTTTAAAATGTCCCATGAGATAACCATAGAAGATATCAGGTTAAGAATCCAACCCTTTTCACAAATTACCTAAAATGCCCTTGTGATTTAAATATGTCAAACATTTTTGCAATGTCTCCTTTTAATAATTCTACAAAAGCATGAGTAGAGCATTGAGTAAAGCAATAATGTTAACTAGTCTAACATTATTAACACTCAGTAATTTAACCCTCATTAACTAACGTTTTCATATTACCTCTACTCTTTCTGCATCCAGATCACCACCTCCCTTGACTTGCTACTTCACCCTAACCTACCTGCTTGTTGTCTCCCTAATTCCTCCTCCCTCTTGTTGCCTCCCTCCCAGCCTCACCATCTACCTCCTGCATATCGTCATTATTAACTGCCTCTGGTTATGGTAGTATTACAATATGGAATCTGTTTTGTCACACTGTCATACCATCTGATGTTCATATTTGGCACTGGGGATGTCCTTGGACTCCTCCATCGCCAGACCATAGCAACACGATGGCTGGAGGAAGAGCGTCTCATCTTCCGCCTAGGAACCCTCCAACCACAAGGGATGAAATCAGATTTCTCCAGTTTCCTCATTTCCCCTCCACCCACCTTGTCTCAGTCCCAACCCTCGAACTCAGCACCACCTTCCTAACTTGCAATCTTATTCCTGACCTCTCCATCCCCACCCCCACTCCGGTCTATCACCCTCACCTTAACCTCCTTCCACCTATCACATTTCCAATGCCCCCTCCCCAAGTCTCTCCTCCCTACCTTTTATCTTAGCTTGCTTGGTACACTTTCCTCATTTCTGAAGAAGGGCTCATGCCCAAAACGTCGATTCTCCTGCTCCTTGGATGCTGTCTCACCTGCTGCCCTTTTTCCAGCAACACATTTTAGCACTGGGGATATGTTGACAATTTCCATTGATTCTATGTGTCATCAATTGGGTATTGTACTTAAATATTCTATCCAACATTGAGATGTGCAAAATGTTAACCAATTAATGGATATGAGCTTCTTCTACTGTTTTTTGATTAATGCATCATGAACTCATGAGGGTATTGATGTTAATGACTGGGCAGGTCTGTCCTTGTTTGGCCATTGAAAAGTGACGCCAAGTTATTAACTTCTCTCTCTGAGCAGAAAAGAAATAACACACAACATATTTGCAAGAAGAGAGAATTGCTAACTCAAGCCAAGACCTAGGTCTAATTGTCTGACTTCCAAATTGAGGACCACCATTGCCAAAAGCCAAAAGAGAACCGTGGAAAAGTCACCGCATGTTTGCTTTTGGGGTGAACTCTGAGTCAGAAATTTTATGTCATTTTTTTTTCTATATTTTTCACACACTATACACCAGAAAGAAATAGTTGTCTCCTCTGTTCTGTCCATCCTATCTGCAAATGAATGTGTGCATTTAGATTAAAACATAGTATAGTTTAAGTCTGCATATTAGTAATTTGCCACTTATTAGAGGATAATTTAATTATAATGACAGTCTCCACTATCTAAAATAAAAGAAACTCACACTTATAAAAGTTCATAATTTTCTTATGAACTTATAATAAATAAGTTTTCAGTTTTCTTGTTCATTGATGAACTCTGATGTGCGTTAATTTTATCTTAGATAGTGGAAAGAGTCAGTGGCATTAACCACTCCTAGTGATTAAATTAGTCATATTTCACATTTGTGAAAACTTATGAAATGATGGGACTTGATTTCTAGTGTACTATTCCCACCGGTATTGTGAAAGATCTGAGGTGGCCATTGTCAGTTGTTGAGATTAATGAATCCCAGGGAAAAATTCTTTGAGTGAGTTTGGCCACATTGGCTGAATCACTACTTGTTTCGTCTGAGGGTATATGTATTACAGTGCATGAAGTGGAAAGATGTTTGCATATATACTCAGTTTTACATGCAATGCTGCCCCTGCATCTGTCAGCATATAAGCTGAATGGTGACCAAGGTTTCTGTTTGTACCACTGTGTTAGCATATTCTTTGATGTTCACTGAGTGAGATGTTTTTCTTTTTCTAATCAATCTGTTCAGAGATGTTATTCCACAACTTGAAACCAAGGGTAGGGACACTACGTGCCACAAGAGGGCCTGTTTAATTTGTGTATCGATGTTCTGCTATCCTAATCAACTGTCTGTGAAGATCGATTAAATGCCATGCCAATCTCATTTTGAATATGTTTATTTGGACTATTGAGCCTGTTCCACCATTTGGTAAGATTATGGCTGAACTGATTGGAGTCTAAACTTCACTTCCATGTCTAACCCCCATACTCTTTGTTTCAAAGGACCAACGGATCTTCTCCTGTCCTGTATTCCCATAGAGTAAGGCAACTTCCAACATCTACAAATGGATTGCTTAAGTATAACATAATTTTCTCCTGGAATTTCCTGGCAGGAGCCATTTCCTTTGAAGCAGTGCAAACAAATCTAGAAATCCATGAGAAGTGGAGAAGATCAGCATGGAAATCAAATTCATTTTTTCTTAAAGTGCTGTATTATGTGATTTAAAGGTCTGTAGCTACTTTAGAAAGCAACTGAGAGAAAGTAAGTATGCTTGGTAAGTACAGGGATTATGTGGTTTATGTGAAAATGTAGGACAAAAGGTGTCAGTTGGGAGAAGGTGTAGGGTACCGGTTGGGAGAGAACATCGAGTGCCATTTTGGTGAGGGAGAGCTTAGTGGGTGAATGCTTCAAGTTGGGCAAGAGGTTGGGTTGAGCAATGGATTTCAGATTCAGTGGAGTCAATTTGAGACTGTGGATGTGGCTGTCATGTCAGGTCATACTGAGGATGAGGTTTGGCACACAGGAGTAGGGAAGTGAGCAGTGAAGGGTAGGCAGGTCAGGTCAGATATTGTGTGGGTGGGGTCAGGGATCTGGATGGGTTATTTCAGGTCAGTCGGGTATATGTCGGTTTCCTTGGGATTTGATCAGTTAAGTTGGGGAAGGGGGTTGTGGTGTTGTTTCTGGCAGTGTATGAAATTAAGTGAAGGAGATCAGAGGTTTGTGTGATGTGTTGTCTGGTGGTGTTGGGCATTGGGGATTTCTATTTGCAAGGGTTAGTGAGGAGTCGAGGATTCAGTTTAACAGTAACTCAAGGGTTATAGCAAGTTTCAATTCTTCTAACTTACACACACACGCACACACCCACCTTTGCTTATGTGGATTGTTTTTCCTGGTACAGGCCACTAGCCTGAAGCCAGAGATTACACATTAAGTGTGGCTGTGGTTTTAAGAAGTTACTTTGTCATTTTTTGAAAAGAGGTTGGAAGGCAGAGGTGATAACAGTCAGCCAAAACCACTGGAGTAAACAGCTTGTGAGGTCTTGGGGGCTTTTATAAGTTGTGACAACAGAAGCAACCTAGATGTGTGTGGGCAGCTCTCACAGACCAGGATTTCCAGTTTTTTTTAGCTTTTAGGTTTAGTTCGAAGCAGTTGTGGGCTTGAAGAAGTGGAAGCTAATTTTTCCCTCTCTCAATTTTACTGCAGGGTAAAAAGGAAACACATGAGGAGGAAGAGAAGTAAATTGCCCAGGTGTTTTCACTGAAGTAGGTCATATGAAGTTGCAGTGTTTGGTGGTTTAGAAAAAGTCTTAGGAAAATGGATGTGGGAAAACAGGATAAGCCAGAATGTTTTGTCAAGAAAAGCACAATGGAAAAAGCTACAATAGAATGTTCAACCTGATCAGGGATTGGTTGAGAAGAAAGTGCCAGAATTCTTTCAGGAATTCACTTGCAAAGCTAAGGCTTACTTGTATATGCCATGAGGAGCAAGTAAAGACATTAAAATTTTAAGAGCTACTGGAGCATGTCAATCTTTGATGGTGAGAGATGAGATATGTAATTCTGAAGGCTTACTGCCAGAAAAAGTGGTAACATATGTGGAATTCATGTTGAGATGAGAAGTGTTCCATTGTGTAAAATGAGATTTACAGTGAAAAGTGGTAGGAGTGATAGAGAAATTCTCACCTCCAGGAAAACAATTTGTCCTTGGTAATGATATAGCTGGATCATTAAAGCTGGACAAATGCCTATCATGGTTAAAAAGCCAATTGAACATCAGATGATACAGGAAGTATATCCTGGGATTTTTCCTGACTGTGATAAGAAGTTCACAAAGTCACAAGCTGAAGCAGGAGGAGAAATCAAAGAACAAAGATAAGGAAGTTGAAGTACAATTATCAAAGACTATGTTTGATCAAATGATTAAGAAAAAAACAAGAACAGGTGAACAACAACATGGATATTTTTAGTTCAGAGAGATTAGCTGAATTACACCAAAAAGATGAAAAACTGAAGCAGTGGTATCAAATATCATATACAGCAGAAGAATATGAGTGTATTGCAGAACGTTACAATCATACAAATGACACCTTGATGAAGGAATAAAGACCATGATGTATTCAGACCAATGAGAAATGGACGGAAGTTTATCCAGTTAGATTACCGGTGAGCTATAGAAAGGGTGAGTTGTAGGTGTCAGATGAATTACCAGTAGGAGGTAATTTTGGATTAAGAAAAACTCAAGGCAAAATGCAAAAACATTTTTATTGGCTTGGACTTATTAAGGTCCAGTTCAATTTTGCCAGACATATCACATGTGTCAGGTAATTAGAAAACCTCAGGCAGTGATTAAACCAACATCTTTTATGCCCATTGCCTCATTTGAGGAATCTTTTACAAGGGTCTTAATCAAGTGCATAGGAATCCAACCTAAAACAAAAAGTGGGAATCAGTATTTGCTGACCAAAATGTGTCTATTAGATTTCCAGAGGCCATTCCATTATGCAGTATCATAGCTAAAAAGTTTGTAGAAGAATTACTCAAACTTTTCATGAGATACGGACTACCCACAGAGATACAATCAGATCAAGGGTCAAATTTTACATCAAACTTTTTCAAGGAAGTTATGGATAGCTTTGGAATAAAACAATTCAAATCCACTATGTACCATTCAGAATCGCAAGGAGCATTAGAATGGCAGCATTAAACTTGAAAGACCATGTTGAGGGCTTTTAGTCAAGACTATCCAGAAGATTGCTATAAAGGAATTCCATTTGTACTGTTTGCAATTAGGGATGTACCAAGTGAACCAACTAAATTCAGTCCATTTGAATTGGTTTTTGGGCATGAGGTGAGAAGACACTGAAGTTAATTAAAGACAAATTGGTGAGTCAGAACTCAGAGAGCACATATTTGGACTAGGTGTAAAATTTTAGGAAAAGGTTGAATAGAACAGATGATTTGGCTAAGCAACAGAAGGGCTTTTGCCCGAAATGTCGATTTCGCTGCACTTTGGATGCTGCCTGAACTGCTATGCTCTTCCAGCACCACTAACCTAGAACATTTAAATGTAGCACAGCATGTGATGAAACAGGAAGCAGATAAGAAATCAAAACTTTGAAATTTTGCTTGTAGAGATAAGTATTAGTGTCACTTCCAGTGATAGATATACCTTCAAAAGCAAGGTTTAGTGGGCCTTATCAAATGGAAAGGAAATTGGGTGAGGTGATTTTTTTGATAAGAATGTCAGTTAGGAAGAAATCTCGCAGTGTGTGTCATGTGAATATGCTGTTGAGGTATTTTGATAAGGAAGGAATGCAAATGGAGAATATATTACTTGTTGCAACAAAACATGAAGTACCAAGTTCAGGTGATTCTGAATTGGACATTCATCATTTAAATTGAACAATGAGGAAGTTCTCAAAAATTGGGATAAAATACTGAGTTACCTTCCAGAGGAAAATCAAAATGACATGAAAGAGTAATTACAATCATATGGGCAGATATGTGGGAATGAGCTGGGAAGTACTAATCTAACTTTGCATGATGTAGATATAAGAAATGCTGTTCCAATTAAGCAACATCCTGAAAAACTTAACCCTCCAAAGTTGGCACAGGTTCAAAAAGAGATTGAATACATGCTTAAAGACAATATAATTGAAGTGATTCGCAGCAACTGGAGCTCACCCACAGATGGTTCCCAATGATTATGTGTAGACTATTGCAAAATCAATGCAGTTACAAAGTCTGATTCATGTCCTATTCCACATTTGGAAGACTGTATGGAGAAGGTGGGACAAGTAACTTATATTTCTAAGTTGGACTGACTCAACAGATGTTGGCATATACGTTTAAATGAAAGAACAAAGACAATATCAGCTTTTGTTACATCGAATGGACTGTACCAATTTAAAGTAATTTGAAATGAAAAATGAGCCAATCACATTTCAAAGACTAAACAATAACATCATTTCGGGATTACCCAATTGTGTAGTATACATTGACGACCTGGTGAAAGGCAAGGACTGATTCGGGATAGTCAACATGGCTTTGTGCGTGGAAAATCATGTCTCACAAACTTGATTGAGTTTTTTGATGAAGTAACAAAGAAGATTGATGAGGGCAGAGCGGTAGATGTGATCTATATGGACTTCAGTAAGGCATTCGACAAGGTTCCCCATGGGAGACTGATTAGCAAGGTTAGATCTCATGGAATACAAGGAGAACTAGCCATTTGGATACAGAACTGGCTCAAAGGTAGAAGACAGAGGGTGGTGGTGGACGGTTGTTTTTCAGACTGGAGACCTGTGACCAGTGGAGTGCCACAAGGATCGGTGCTGGGTCCTCTACTTTTTGTCATTTACATAAATGATTTGGATGCGAGCATAAGAGGTACAGTTAGTAAATTTGCAGATGGCACCAAAATTGGAGGTGTAGTGGTCACGAAGAGGGTTACCTCAGATTACAACAGGGTCTTGACCAGATGGGCCAATGGGCTGAGAAGTGGCGGATGAAGTTTAATTCAGATAAATGCAAGGTGCTGCATTTTGGGAAAGAAAATCTTAGCAGGATTTATACACTTAATGGTAAGGTCCTCGGGAGTGTTGCTGAATAAAGAGACCTTGAAGTGCAGGTTCATAGCTCCTTGAAAGTGGAGTCGCAGGCAGATAGGATAGTGAAGAAGGCATTTGGTATGCTTTCCTTTATTGGTCAGAGTATTGAGTACAGGAGTTGGGAGGCCATGTTGCGGCTGGACAGGACATTGGTTAGGCCACTGTTGGAATATTGCGTGCAATTCTGGTCTCCTTCCTATCGGAAAGATGTTGTGAAACTTGAAAGTGTTCAGAAAAGATTTACAAGGATGTTGCCAGGGTTGGAGGATCTGAGCTACAGGGAGAGGCTGAACAGGCTGGGGCTGTTTTCCCTGGAGCATCAGAGGCTGAGGGGTGACCTTATAGAGGTTTACAAAATCATGAGGGGCATGGATAAGGTAAATAGGCAAAGTCTTTTCCCTGGGGTCGGGGAGTCCAGAACTAGAGGGCATAGGTTTAGGGTGAGAGGGGAAAGATATAAAAGAGACCAAAGGTGCAACTTTTTTACGCAGAGGGTGGTATGTGTATGGAATGAGCTGCCAAAGGATGTGGTAGAGGCTGGTACAATTGCAACATTTAAGAGGCATTTGGATGGGTATATGAATAGGAAGGGTTTGGAGGGATATGGGCCGGGTGCTGGCAGGTGGGACTAGATTGGGTTGGGATATCTGGTCGGCATGGATGGGTTGGACCTAAGAGTCTGTTTCCATGCTGTACATCTCTATGACTCTGTGACACAAGGAAGAAACATTTGCAGCAACTATTGGGATTGTTTGATTGAATACAGGAGTCAGGCTTGATGATAAACCTGGCTAAGACTGACTAGGCAAAAGCCCAAGTCATGTTCCTGGACCACAATTTTGGACTTAGAAAGATGGCCCCACAGGATGTGAAAACAAATGTGTGTGTGGCCAGTTCTCACAGGCTAAGATTTCTACATTTTGTAAAGTTTTAGGTTTAGCTTTAAGCAGTTGCTGTCGTGGGCATGAATAAGTGAACGCTGCTTTTCCCACTCTCCACTACAGCCAAAAGCTATGGGGTTCCTTCCAAGGCTGTTAGATTGCGTGGAACAAGGTTGCATGTTTCTGAATTTGCCCTTTTTGCCACCAAAGGGTGCATCTATGGGATGTTACTATACAAGAACAGTTAATGAATGAAAAACTACTGAATATATCATTCAGGGCTGGATACTAAAAGGTTTTCCAATCAAGTTGTTATTTTAAGTTCTTCTTTCTTTTGTTGTATTTTTTTAAAATTGTTGAAATAAATTGTGTTGCTTAACTTTGAGTAGTTTGACCAATCTAACTACACCTGGAACACTGCAATTACCTTTAAAATAAGAAAAACTTAGGGATTAGGTTAGCTTCTTAATAATTTTAAGAAGGTCTGGGCTGATCCACAACATAGAGTTTTCATTCTTTCTGCATCTCTTTGCACATTGGAGGAATTTACAGGTTGATAATAAATCTGCTCAATTATGTTATCAACAACCTTCATTGTTCATTAGATCATGAAATGAGATTAAAATTCCAAGCTTCTGGTTTTGAGCCAAGGATGTCATCCACTGGGTCAGAAGTGTTTGGGCACGTGGTTGGTTAGGATAACCAGCCTGGCCTCTGGCTTTAGATTCTAATGATGATGAACTATTTGTTCCAGCCTTTATTTATAGTGTCGAGACTTCCCATGCCTCTTCTGTCACAGCTCTTAATGTATTCTTGAAAGCAGATGCAACTTCTGCATTCACATAGAAGCGACATCACCCAAATTATGTACCCCAATTTTCTGCATATTCTATTATGATGAATGACCTACACACATATAAACACTGTCTACCAGCAGTCTGGCTTTATGCTTTCATCAAAATTACCTCATTATTTCCAAGTTTTAATCTTTGGGTTAGTCCAATTATACTGTCAGCCACCTCTTACATCATAACATTGCTACCAGTGTTGTCTTTGCATCTATTTATGAATTGATCAATCATCAACATTGGCTGTGGCCTGAAAGATATGCATTCCAATTGGTATATTGAGAAGTTAAGCTTCAATCACAATTGATCTTCAATCATTGACCATATTTTGTTCAGATTTTTAATGTCATAAATTCTTCATTATATGGAGGCCTTCATTGCATATGGTAATCTTAATCTTTCAGGCTTATTTATCTGGTTCAGCAATATCGAATACTCATACAAAATTCAATCAAAACAAGCTCGAACAGGAAATTTGTTGTGTTCCAAATGAATGTCAGATATTTTGTGGTTATCCTTGGTTATTGTCTGTTTAGTAAGATTATCTGGAACAGGAACAGCTACTCTAGTTTTTTTTTTAGCCCTTCAGAACATTATTTGATTAATTGATTTGTAGAACCTTAATTGGCCATGGACTTAGAGTCAAAGTGTCATAGAGATGTACAGCACAGAAACACAGCCTTTCGTCCAACTCATCCATACTGACCAGATATCCCAACCTAATCAAGTCTCATTTGCCAGCACCTGGTCCATAACTCTCCAAACCCTTCCTATTCATATACCCATCCAGATGCCTTTTAAAGGTTGCAATTGTACCAGCCTCCATGACTTCCTCTGGTAGTTCACTCCACCCTCTGCATGAAAACTTTGTCCCTTAGGTCCTTTTTATATCTTTCCCCTCTTAACCTAAACCTATGACTTTGTGTTCACGCACACCAGGGAAAAGACCTTGTTTATTTATCCTCTTCATGCCCTTCATGATTTTATAAACCTCTATAAGGTCACCCCTCAGCTTCCAACACTCCAGGGAAAACAGCCCCAGGCTATTCAGCCCCTCCTTATAGCTCAAATCCTCCAAGCCTGGCAACATCCTTGTAAATCTTTTCTGAACTCTGTCAAGTTTCACAACATTCTTCCGATAGGAAGGAGACTAGAATTGCATGCAATATTCCAACAGTGGTCTAACCGTTGTCCTATACAGCTGCAACATGACTTCTCAACTCCAATACTCAACACTCTGACTAATAAAGGAAAGCATATCAAATGCCTTCTTCACTATCCTGTCTACCTGTGACTCTCCTTTTAAGAAGCTATGAACCTGCACTCCAAAGTCTCTTTGTTCAGCAACACTCCCCAGGACCTTACCATTTAATGTATAAACCCTGCAAAGACTTGCTTTCCCGAAATACTGCACCTCACATTTATCTAAATTAAACTCAATCTGCCATGCCTCAGCCCATTGGCCCATCTGATCAAGATCCCATTGTAATCTGAGGCAATTTTCTTTGCTGTACATGGCACCTTTAATTTTGGTGTCATCTTTAAATTTACTAACTATACCTCTTATGCTCACATCTAAATCATTTATATAAATGACTGGTATTGGACCCAGCACTGATCCTTGTGGCACTCCACTGGTCACAGGCCTCCAGTCTGAAAAACAACAACCCCCCACCGCCACCCTCTGTCTTCTAGCCAGTTCTGTACCCAACAAGCTAGTTCTCCCTGTATTCCATGAGATCCAATCTTGCTAACCAGTCTCCCATGGGGAACCTTGTCGAACACCTGACTGGAGCCCATATAGATCATGCTCTGCTCTTGTCAATCCTCTTTGTTATTTCTTCAAAAAATTCAATCAAGTTCGTGAGACATTATTTCCCATGCACAAAGCCATGTTCACTGCCCCTAATCAGTCTTTGCTTTCGAAATACACGTACATCTTGTCCCTCAGGATTCCCTCCAACAACTTGCCCATCACTGACGTCAGACTCACCAGTCTATAGTTCCCTGGCTTGTCCTTACTACCTTTCTTAAATAGTGTCACCACATTAGCCAACCTCCAGTCTTCCAGCATCTCACCTATTTCTATCGGTGTTACAAATATCTCAGCAAGAGGCCCAGCAATCACTTCTCTAGCTTCCCACAGAGTTCTAGAGTACACCTGATCAGGTCCTGGAGATTTATCCACTTTTATGCATTTCAAAACATCCAGTACTTCCTCCTCTGTAATATGGACATTTTTCAAGATGCCACCATCTATTTCCCTACAGTCTATATCTTCTATATCCTTTTCCACAGTAAATACTGATGCAAAATACTCATTTAGTACCTCCCCCATCTCCTATGGATACACATAAAGGCCACCTTGTGGATCATTGAGGGTCCTATTCTCTCCCTGGTTACCTTTTTGTCCTTAAACTATTTGTAAAAACTCTTTGGATTCTCCATAACACTATTTGCCATAGCTATCTCATGTCCCCTTTTTACCCTCCTGATTTCCCTCTTAAGTGTACTCCTACTGCCTTTATACTTTTCAAAGGAATCACTCAATCTATCCTGTCTATACCTGACATATGCTTCCTTCTTTTTCTTAACCAAACCATCAATTTCTTTAGTCATCCAGCATTCCCTGCACCTACCAGCCTTCCCTTTCACTCCAACAGGAATATACTGTCTCTGGACTCTCGTTATCTCATTTCTGTAGGCTTCCCATTTTCTAGCCATCCCTTTACCTGCGAACATCTACCCCCAACCAGCTTTTGAAAGTTCTTGCCTAATACAATCAATGTTAAAAATCACACAACACCAGGTTATAGTCCAACAGGTTTAATTAGAAGCACACTAGCTTTCTGAGTGCCATTCCATCAGGTGATTGTGGAGGACACAATTCTAAGGCACAGAATTTATAGCAAAAATTTACAGTGTGATGTAACTGAAATTATACATTGAAAAATACCTTGATTGTCTGTTGAGTCTTTCATCTGTTCGAATACCATGATAGTTTCACTTCTTTCATGTGTAAATCACAAAACTTTTTTTTAAAAATTGCATTCTCAGCTTAGCTATAACAACTGGGTGTTAGCTAGACAATATGTTGATGGTGTTAGCCCCCTGTGTTCTCTGTCTATGCCATGATGTTTCGATTGATTCTCATCTAAAACATGAGAGAAGAGTTTTACATGAATTCATTCAGTTTTTGAGCAAAGTACAATGTAACTCTGCAAGTACAAATTCACCCCACAAAATATATGTGTGCATGTGGGTCTTTGTCTGTTTATGCATGTGTCTGTCTGGGTTGCGGGTTGTGACTGTGAGAGGGAGTATATATGTGGTGTGTAGTGAGTGTAGAGTGTTTTAAGTCAGTAAGGGGTGCATCTGTGAGTGTGGGAGTGTGTGTGCGTGTCTAGGGTGGGGGGTTGTGAGTGTCTGTGAGTGTGGGAATGTGTGTGTCTGTAAGGGTGTGTGTGAGTATCTGTGTGCGTGTCTGTGTATATGTGTGTGTCTGTGTATATAGGAGTGCCCGTGTGTGTGTGTAGGAGTGTCTAGGTGTGTGTATAGTGCAATGGTGGTCACCTGTAATGTGACATGAACCCAAGGTCCCAGTTGAAGCCCTCCCTATGGTTACTGAACTTAGCTATCAGCCTCTGCTCTGCCACTTTTCAGGCAGCAGCAAGAAGTGGCCGAGCAGAGCTGATAGCTAAGTTCGGTCATCCCTGAGCCACATTTCTATAATTGCTATAGTATCTCAGTTCTCCGAGTTCATCTACCTTCCCCAGAAGAGATTCTATTGGTCAAAAAACATGAATCCTTTTCCCATAACCAGCTCCTCAGCCATGCATTCATCTGCTCTATCCTCTTATTCCTGCCCTCACTAGCTCGTAGCACCGAGAGTAATCCAGATATTACTATTCTCGTGGACCTCATTTTTAAATTCCTGCCAACTCCTTTATATTCACCCTTCACAATCTCATCATTTCCCTTCTGAGGTCATTGGTTCCAATGTGTACAATGGCCTCCTGCTGGCCCCTCTCCCTGTGAGAACATTCTGCACCCTCTCCGAGACATCCTTGATCCTGGCACCAGGGAAGCAACACACCATTCTGATTTTTTGCTGCTGGCCTCAGACTAGAGAGTCTGCTAACACAATTGATTTCTTGGACCCCGATATACCCGTCATTGTATTGGATCCAGTCTCGATACCAGAAACTTGGCTGTTCATGTTACATTCCCCTGAGAGTCCATCACCTCCGACATTTTCCAAAACTTAGATTGTTGTTTGAGTGCACTGTTGGTTTGTTTCTGCCTCCCCAATCTTACCTTAAACTCCATTTGTGAAGCGGTAATTTTGGTACAAAAATGTGCTACAGTCTCAAAACAACACAAAAAGGAATTTACAATATTCTTCAAGGCATTAGGAGCCGTTGAAAGATGTTATGGGATAGGCTATTCTTCCCTAGCCTAAATTGTAGTTTTTAATTTCCCCCTGACCTCTAGGAGATTGTCTGAGGTTGTAATTCATTTCCCTGTCTGGAGAATTCTGCTTTTAGCTGGAGCCTGCAATTTAATATCTGCTCCTATACAAAATGCTGAAACTGAAAGGTTTGAATTAGTTAAGCACTCAAGGCCCTGGAGTACAGGTTCATAGTTTCTTGAGATTAGAGTCTCAGGTAGATAGGATAATGATGAAGATGTTTGGTTTGCTTCCCTTTATTGGTAAGAGCATTGAGTAAAAGAATTGGAAGGTCATGTTGCGGCTGTACAGGACATTGGTTCGGCCGCTTTTGGAATGTTGCCTACAAGTCTAGTGTTCTTCCTATCAGAAGGATGTTGTGAAACTTGAAAGTGTTCAGAAAAGATTTACAAGGATGTTGCCAGAGTTGGAGGATTTGAGCTATAGGGAGAGGCTGAACAAGGCTGGGGCTGTTTTCCCTGGAGTGTTGGAAGCTGAGGAGTGACCTTACAGAGCTTTATAAAATCATGAGGAGCATGGATTGGATAAATAGACAAGATGTTTTTTTCCTGGGGTAGGGGAGTCCAGAACAAGAGGGCAGAGCTTTAGTGTGAGAGGGGAAAGATATAAAAGGGACCTAAGGGGCAACCTTTTCACGCAGAGGCTGGTGCGTGTATGGAATGAGCTGCCAGAGGAAGTGGTGAAGGCTAGTACAATTACAGCATTTGAAAGGCATCTGGATGAATATATGAATAGGAAGGGTTTAGAGGGATATGAGCCAAGTGCTGGCAAATGGGACTAGATAATGTTAGGATATCTGGTCAACATGGACAAGTTGGACCAAATGGTCTGTCGCCATGCTATATATCTCTATGACTCTAAATTTGAATAATCTTATCAGGACCTAATCTCTGCAGACTAGAGTGAGACATAATGTCCCAAAATTAATGGACTGTATGCAGAATCCTTATACTGCTACAGAATCATATACAATTGGTGACTATATGACAGTTATTTTTCTTCCACATGAATTCTTCGGCTCTGTGTAAATGGGTTGAGGCTTGTATACTTCTCAGTAAAATCTTCACGAACCATGCTGCCACCCTGCTATATTCTTCTATCTGTTGTCAGTGTTCCTAAAAGAAGATAAACTGTTTAATGTACGGTTCTAACTGGGAAGCTGAATAGGGATAGGCACATATGCTTTGGAGGGATTCTGCGGTATTCTGTGTACAGAGTCATCGGACTACTACATAACATAAAAACTGAAAGAACTGCAGATGCTGTAAATCTGAAACAAATTTCTATCATTAGCAACTAACAATCCCCATTAATAGCTACTCACCCTTCTAGCCTGATTCTTATCCACTTCATTGTCTGTCCAATTGTTCTTCTCTCTGTTTGGGGTCTATCCTTTATTCCTTATCCCCTTACTCAACCTTATCTTCTGTATATAAGCCAACACTTTCTGAGCTACCAGCAGTTCTGAGGAATGGTCACTTGATCTGAAATGTTAACGCTGATTTCTTTCCACAAATGCTGCCAGACCTGCTGAGCTTTTCCAGCAATTATGTTCTTACTACGAAATAACATCTATCCCACAGTGAGTAACCAGTTTAAAACTGGAAATTTAAAAGTACATGTACTTCATATGCAACAGTCACCTTCAAGCCACTCACTGGTTCTTCTTCCAATCTTCCTCCAGCTGAATACTTCACTCCCTCATTACACCCTTCCCTTTGCTGCTATTCTCTTACTCACCCCTTTCCTTTCTTACCCACGTGTTGCTGTTTTTCCTGGTCACTACTAATAAAGAAGGTTTTCATAATTATTTTTAAAAAGGTTTAAAAGCAGCCTGTTAAAGAGCTTAACATGTCTAAAGGACTAAATTCTTGGGTAAATGGTGGAGAACAGCGAAGAGAGAAAACAAAAGTAATAACACAAAAAAACAACTTTGTTGCAAAGCAAACAGAAATTTGAAATTTAGAACATACTATGTAAAATAAGCCTGTAAATTAGTATGTATAATTAGTGCTCTGCCCACATTCAAGTTGCTGGATTGCGTGGGACAGGGGATAAGGGAGATGGGAACAGCTGTAGAAGCCAGGTGCAAAGCATAAAATTCCTCCAGTATTAGAACAGCAGGAGGGCTGTCAAAATAGAATTGAGAACTCCCAAGGACCGAAATAAAGTTGAAATAGAGGATAAACTAAATATAGTCAACTAACTAAATGATTCTTTTTCCTCCAGGTATTCCCTATAGCCAACACTAATAGCATAGCACACAGCATAAAAAGTTAGGCACAAAGCCACTTTAATATTGCTATTCATCTTTTGGTTACTGAAATCCAGGTCTTTATTCTAACACAAAGGTATCAAATGGTCTTAAAATAAGTCAAAGAACCCCACTGGTCACTGGGATTCCTGACTGCCACCAGAAATCACATTGGTAGAAGTTATCTTGCACGTATTAATCAATTTCACATGTCATGACAGATCACTCCATGCAAGTGACCAAAATTCAGGACTAGCCCAGTACATGGGAGATGTTTGATCCTGATTATACATAAATTTATTGCAAGATCAACTGTACATTTCAAAATTAAATGCGGTATATTAACTCAGTTAACTAAGTCTCACAAGAAATGGACTACAAAGTAAATGCAGCTTTAATCACTTACAATGAGATGACAGCCTCAAAGACAATAAACCCCAGGGACACAGGCATATATCAGATGGCATGAATGTGATTGTGGATAGCATCTGTGAAGAACTGTTAATCATCTCAAGGGAGTAAATTGAGAGGAGTTCCTGGTGGATTGGAAATAAGCCAACATGTATCTTTTCTCAAAACAAATCCAGTTAACTACAGGCCCATTAATCTGAATTAACACCTTCCATAATAATGAAATTAATCGTTAATGAAAAATGTGGATTTCCTCTCTGTAATTTTCTCATGTGAAGGGATCCAGCCTTACAGTCCTCGTGACATTTTATTCGAAAATTATATCTGAAATGGATGTTGAAACATCTTATGATGCAGCAAGCTTTCGCATTCAGCTACAAATCCAACCATAACATAACCCAAAATAAAACACAGAATTGTCAATGGAAATCTGAAACAAACAAAAACAGCAAGTATTGGAGAAACTCGGCAGGTCTGGCAGCATCTGCACAGAAAGAGATTGAGTTAATATGCTGACGAAGGTTCACTGGACTCAAAATCTTAACTCTGCTTTTCTTTCCATCCTCAGTCAAGTGTCACAGACTGGCACATTCCAAGGTCCAGGTCTATATGCTGAGGAATGTGCTGAAGCTTGAGGCGACTTCTGCCAAGGCACAGTGGGAAAGACCACCATCTAAGGTCTTTCTGCCCAAGTATAAAGGGGATCCATTCAATTATCGGACCCTCCCAATGCCTCCAATATAAGAAAATCGTCCCTTGCATAATTAAGTAATGACTCTGAATTTATAGTAACTATTGAGGAAGTCAAACTCCAGTGTTTGCAAAGACTGTGCAGATTTGATCTGCTTTACTACATGTGTATTGTTATGGACCAGACCAAACTCTCTCAAAACATTAAGATAGTCTAGACCCTAACTTTTCTTATTTTCAGGGCAAGTGTCAGCTACTGCATTCCAGATGCAATTAAATTGGTCAAACTACCAGATTTGAAGGAAAACACACCTTGTTCATACATTATAATTAAAATACAACAAAAGAAAGAAGAAATTGGAAAAGCTTAACTATATTGGAAAACTTAATAGAATAATATTTAACTACTAAACAGTAACTGTTCTGATACAGTAACATCCCATAAACATACCCTTGACAAAGGCAAATTCAATAAAACAGATTGTCTCGCAATTCTAACAGCATGAAAAAAATCCCAGCTTTTATTCATAACCAAAAGAGGAGAAGCTTCCACATCCAGCTTCAAGACTCCAGCAACTGCAACTGAAAAACTGAAACTAAATCTCCTGATTCTATGGAGCTTGAACACTCATTCAGGCTGCTTCTATTGTTTCTACTTTAAAAAAAACAAAGCCTCACAAGCTGTTTACTTTACAGCCTTTTAACAGACAGTTTGGTACCTCTGCCTTAAAACATCTCTTCAAAAAAAAAGTCAGGACAAAATACATCTCTTGAAACCATAGTAGCATTATAATATGTACATAAAGACTTTTTTATGAATGAAGTATATTTTTATCAATAAGAAAAATATGGGCTCAGTTTCTCAAAAATATTTTCAGGGCCACCACCTTAACTCATTCCAATCCAGGGAACTTCATCAACCATGTTCACTTCCTTTATATCCAACTCAGATGTTGCCTGCATTTGATGTACAGCACAATGTCATAAAATCTAGCTAATTTTTGATTCTTTACCCCATGTGTGTAATAATGTTATTCATGCTTAGGAGATAAACACATAGAGATTACTATATTTTCCTAAAATGAATTGTCTATTCAGAATTCAATGCCTTTTGGCTTTTTATTCAAATACAAGAATGGCCAGGAACAAAAGCAAGTAGAATCAGCCAAATAATCTATTCTTCACTGAATATCAGTAAAGTGGTCAAAGTTTTGACAGACTATAGGTCTGCTGTCTGATTACAGAGAGATGACTGACAATGGTTTAACCTGAAAGTCACCACACCTCAGGTGAGGAAAGAAGTTGAAAAAGAGAACCATTCATTATAATGTCAGCTGGTGAGGGAATCAAATCAATGCTGTTGACATCACAAAGTAGCTATCCAGCCAACTCAGCTAAATCAGACCCTTGTCTAGATTACACCAAGATTGAAAACACAAACTCCATACTTTATGGTATGTCAAGAAAATTAATAGGTTTCTGCAGATCAAGCCAATTCTTGACAATTCCCTTTTACTTAAGTGTGTAAAACCTTGCTTTGACATATTCAATACTACATCCTATTCTGTAAGTACTAAACACTGTTAACTGCATCAATAACCTGTTTTTTAATTCAGCTTGTGAACAGCACAGATTGATTTTACCATTCTAATTGCATTCAGGTGCTCTCTAGAGTTGACTAAGTCGAACGATCCAAAGACTAAGTATCATTCTATTGTGTGATAGCCTTTTGTTAATTGGACTACTTCCTGAAAGAAACGTTTTTAAAAGCAACTGTATGTTGTGAAACATTAATGGAGCGTGGGAAGCAAACTAGCCCCATAAAATGGTTAAGTTTGCATTGGATTTATTGATAACCCAACCCAAACCTGAATCCAGTATGGGTTTGAGATTTTGGCATTGGTATTTCTGGGTTGAATGGGTGGAAGGGAGGATTAGCAAGTGCATGTCAGTGACAGTAGGGGTGAAGGGATGAGGGGGTTGTGATGGGAGTGGAGAGGGAGGCATAGTCAACCAGCTGCCAGGAGACAGAGTCTTCATTTAAATATCATTGTGATTCTGTTTCACTGAATCAATAAGACTCTACCTGCTCAGGCACTCAGAACACACTTTTAAAATGTACTCCACATTATTTTGTTGAAAAATGTTAGAGGCCAATTTTAAAGTTATATTACAGAGATTTAGCAACAAAACACCTTTGCTTCGCACATGTATTCTTTGATCAGTTAACTGTGTAGAACTATAGGAGAAAGTGAGGACTGCAGGTGCTGGAGATCAGAGCTGAAAATGTGTTGCTGGAAAAGTGCAGCAGGTCAGGCAGCATCCAAGGAGCAGGAGAATCGACGTTTCGGGCACGAGCCCTTCTTCAGGAATGAGGAAAGTGTGCCAAGCAGGCTAAGATAAAAGATAGGGAGGAGGGACTTGGGGGAGGGGCATTGGAAATGCGATAGGTGGAAGGAGGTTAAGGTGAGGGTGATAAGGTGAGGGTGATAGGCCGGAGTGGGGGCAGAGAGGTCAGGAATAAGATTGCAGGTTAGGGAAGGTGGTGCTGAATTCGAGGGTTGGGACTGAGACAAGGTGGGGTGGGGGGGGGGGGGAGAAATGAGGAAACTGGAGAAATCTGATTTCATCCTGTGGTTGGAGGGTTCCTAGGCGGAAGATGAGGTGCTCTTCCTCCAGCCGTCGTGTTGCTATGGTCTGGCGATGGAGGAGTCTAAGGACCTGCATGTCCTTGGTGGAGTGGGAGGGGGAGTTGAAGTGTTGAGCCAGGGGATGGTTGGGTTGGTTGGTTGGTCCGGGTGTCCCATAGATGTTCTCTGAACCTTTCCGCAAGTAGGTGGCCTGTCTCCCCAATGTAAAGGAGGCCACATCGCGTGCAGTAAACAAGGTGTGTGGAGGTGCAGATGAATTTGTGGCGGAAATGTAATTTCAGTTACATCACACTGTAAATTTTTGCTATAAATTCTGTGCCTTAGAATTGTGTCCTCCACTATCACCTGATGAAGGAGCGGCACTCCGAAAGCTAGTGTGCTTCCAATTAAACCTGTTGGACTATAACCTGGTTTGTGTGATTTTTAACTTTCTGCACAGCAGCTTCTTAACTTATCCTTTCGCTTCCATTTTTATTTGACAAACTTAGGATGTCATAAAAACTAATATTCAGCCTTGACTTTCTACCCAGAGAGGGTCAGTACAAATTAGCACATACAAAAGACAAAGTGAAAGAATTCAATTTAAACATAGGACAATTAGTTGTCCCAATAGATCTGTAGTTTCTTTCACCTCTTCATGTGAGAAAATGCCTGGTGTCCTTTGAGTAACTACTCCAAGGATTTGGGATCAGAAGCTGTCCCTGTAACAAATCACTGCCAAAGAACCAAATCTACAGCAAGTGATTCAGTCACAGTCATAAATTATTATACTTACTCTGCAACATAATTTACTGTCTAAACATTTTTAAAAGCAAATATAATTAATCTAAATGGCTCATGCAAAAAAAAATACACAATGTGCAAATTAAAAAGTAGATGATGTTTTCAGTAGTAAGTAATGACTAATGGCTGACTTATATATACGCAATGGTAAAGGCCAGCAAATATTAACATCAATCACTAAAGCAGCACAAACCTATTTACTTGTTCATTTTTTTGCCACATCTTTCTCATATCATTGCTTTTTGCTTTTAAGAATGAACAAAGTCTAACCCCACCCCTGCAACTAACCACAAAACAGTTTAAATGGACTTCAGGCCGGTAATGATAGCACAAGGTAAATTGCAAAATATCAAGGAAGTGGAAGTATAAATGAGTTCAAAGGAGGGTGAGATTGTTCCATAAAAGAGAATAGGTTTATTAGGCACAGTGGTCTTACCTATTACTAGATAACTTTGTTATTTATAACATACATTGTTTTCATTCAAAAATTTTGCCTTCAACCTGTCTTATCTAATCTATGCAACTACAGAACCAACAATATATTCCAGTCAATTGGTGAAATAATGGAATTAGATAACATTATAAACATGAGGAATAATATTAAATAATAGAAAATGTATCTTTAAATGCAAAGAATGATGTCTAGGAAATGCATTACCAAAAGTAATCATAATACCTTATGATGAATTGTATTTTAATTTCCAAAAACTCTTTGGCAATGTTTATCAAAAAAACATGGCAGCACAACATAATAAGCAATGGCAACTTAGTTTGATGTCTACACCTATTTTCATCCAATAGCCTGAAGGTGTTAATTGATAAGAAATTAGGTGAAAGAGTAAAAGGATGCCCAGTTACCAGTTGAGGCACCTGGCATTAGAAAGATTGGAGGTAAAAACCCTTCTTGATGAAGGGCTTTTGCCCGAAACGTCGATTTCGCTGCTCCTTGGATGCTGCCTGAACTGCGTGCTCTTCCAGCACCACTAATCCAGAATTAGAAAGAATGGGACCACTGATAGCTACCTCTTTCCCTTGCATCCACCTCTTTCCTCTCTGCCTGGTGATCCTATCCCTGTGACCTCCATCACTTAACTCTCTGCAAGTTATTATGATCAGATCCTGGTCAATATTTCTCCAAGTTATTACAGTTCCAGGTGGGGCACCCCATAATGTGAAGCTCCTAGGTAGGAGGGGTGAGGAACTTGCTCTGTTTATTTACTCAGCTAACCTCTGAGTTGTTTGCCAGAAGGCTAAATTACAAAGGGCCTGCTCCCTTGCGAATATTGTTCTCCCAGACCAAATGAATTTATGTCTTAAAATGATTCAATTTAACTAAACTTTCTTGAGTTAACAAAAGAATAAGTTTATTAATTACAAAATATGAGGAAAAATAATACTGCAACACACATGAATACAGGATAGAACTGAGAGCTCAGTCCAAAAAAAAAGACAAACAAATGATATGCGGGTCAAGCTCTGGGTCATTCATGAAGCATAGATAGTGGTTATTGATAAGAAAGCAGTCAGTTTCAGGATTCTTGACTTTACAGGTTGTTTAAATTCCTTTGTCCTGTTTCCTTTTGACAGTGGTTAGCTGGCAGCACTCAAAGCAAGATAGAATTGTAGATTTAATGCAGGCATGACCAGCAGGTACCTTGTTGGCTGAGACCTTCAACTAGTGCTCGGACCCAGTGCTAAGTAACTCAGTTCGTTATTCACCTTCCCCGGTAGCAAACAAAGACCAGAGTTGAACTGGCTTTTATTGCTGTTCTTGTGTATTTTTAAAAGGGAAGATACAAAACATTTCTCTTGCCATGGCTGCTGTCTTTTCTTCCAACATAATCAGTTTAGATAGCTTCACAGAGATAACAGTTCAATTTGTCATGAATTTCTCCCTTCTAAGTTCATCTCTTTGAAACTTCCTTGACACTGTCTCAGTAAGACATTCTAGGGTTTTTTTCACTCTTCCTACAGACAGCCACTGAATTTATGTCCACTGTCTTCTTTTGGCTGTATGTGCTTTCCTAAAAAAAACTTGCAATTAAAAGTCCGATGTGGCCATAGTTAAAATGGTTCCTCCATTGTCGTGATGATATTCAGTATCATTCCCTTGCTGAGAACCTTTGCACATTCTTTGTGTAGCAGGTAAACTGAGGCCTTAGTCAACTGGATTGTCCAGATAAGTGCTGAAAAATGTGTTGCTGGAAAAGCATAGCAGGTCAGGCAGCATCCAAGGAGCAGGAGAATCGACGTTTCGGGCATAAGCCCTTCTTCAGGAATCCTTTTGTCCAGATAAGTGCGTGATTGCATTTGAATTGTGTCAGATGTTCCAGAAAATAGCAATGAGTGGTACCACAGGTTTTCCAATTATTGGTTGGAATCCCTCTTGCCACATTAAATTCCGTCTATGGAGTGGGATATCCAAGATTTGGTGCTGGGAAGTAAAGTTATTAATCCTTATAAATGGAAAAAAACTATGAACCTAAGTATACACTGGTCAAGAACATAGCAAACCAGACAAGGGAGTTGTTTGGAGAAAGTAGCTAAGAACCTACAAAATGAGTCAGATAAAATCTGCAACTGGGAATCAAATGCAGCAAACTTTATTTCTCAGGCAAATAAGCCACAGCCATTGATTAACAAATTGCTTTCAGTTTCTGTAGTAAATCACTAATGAAGGTCAGTGAAAATTGGACCATTTATTTCACCAATGACAGATCATCCTAAATTGTACCAGTACATCATCAATTACCAAATGTTTTGGGCCATTACAAATAAGCTCTGTGTTAGGAGCTAGGAGGAAATAATACAGGGTTACCACCACACGGTGGCTCACTGGTTAACACTACCAACCAGTGGCAGGGACCCAGGTTTGATTCCAGCCTTGGACGACTGTCTGTGTGGAGTTTGCAGATTCTCCCCGTGTCTGCCTGGGTTTGCTCCGGTTTCCTCCCACAGTCCAAAGATGTGCAGGTGAATTGGCTATGAGAAATTGCCCATAGCGTTAGGTGCATTAGTCAGATGGAAATGGGTCTGGGTGGGTTACTCTTCAGAGGGTCAGTGTGGACTTGTTGGGTTGAAGGGCACGTTTCCACGCTGTAGGGAAATCTAACCTAATCTCCTGCTCACTATTCATTAATGCATATGCATAGATACAATGTGAGAACAGAATCTGGGTGGTGGATATCTTTCATGGCTAATTGAACATCAGCAATCAGCATCCAAGCTCAGGCATGAAGATTGACCATGTGCATGGGGAAGTGGAGCTCATGAATATCAGAGGTCGTGAATCATATCTAAACAAAATCAAATGACTCCAACAGGTATAGATTGTAGAAAAGAGAACTGAGGTCATGAATGGAGAAAACAGACAAATGTTACATTTGTAAAATGACACAAATGATTAATATTTTCTTCATGAAATTGACATGTTCATCATCACTATTTAGTCTTTTTTTCATTTTTTAATATTGCAGCATTGTGATAGATTTATTGGTTCCCTTGAATTTAATGTTTCATTTTAGATAAATTAATTTTGTACTGATTAGCAGGTGGTTCTTCTGATTTATAAAATTGGTTACTTGTTTTGAACAAACTCACAAATTTAGTGCAGCTATGTGTTGCTGATATCATACACTTGGCAGTCTGCAAAATAACTGCTGTATTTCAGTCTTCCACATTTATTTTATGGGATTTATGTGGGAAGCCTTGTACTATTAATAATGTTATTAATCATAATTAGTAATATTAATCTGTTAATAAAGTTGAACAAAAAAATCTTTCATGTGATCTAGTCAAAACAATATGAAAGTGGGCCCTACTAACATTAGCTTTGCTACCTTTAATGGTAAATGCAAATATTCTGAAAAAGCAAAGTAATTCTTTCAAAAGCTATCTGTGATAGGGATGTAAGTCTTATCAAACTCCATCAAAGAAGGAAAAAAAGAGTGAAATTCATTTAACAGTAACAAGTGTTTGATTAATTAACTCAGAGATGACTGTACACAGTCATAACTCTTGTTCACTAATTAGTAATATTTTTTTTGTTACCTTCTGCTTTGTTACTCACTTGTAAGTAAAATTATTAAAAATTTGTGAAACTCTGGTTCATGTGGTGACATCTACAATTGTGAAAGAAACTTGGTGAATGGATTACTATAAATTGGGAGATTGTTAGCTCTTGGATAATGAACACCTTCAGGTATAAGAGTGAATAATTGTCTGGTAATGGGAACAAAACAGATTAAAAGCACTAACAGTCCTGAAACTGTAACAGCATCATAATGCTACAGATCACGCTTTGAGTTTATATTTGATTTATAATAAATGGCTATAGGAAAATTCGACTTAAAGAATGATTTTGTTTCTGGAATAGGTGAATAATTTATGCTGTTCAAAATAAATAGTACCAAAAAATCTATCAAAGTAGAAAACTAAACTACATGTTCCATTGGGTGGAATCTTCTGGGTTTGTCTGGAGTGTTTAGAAAGATGGAATAGGAGCTTAGAGTCATAGAGTTAAGGAATCACCGAGTCATACAGCATGGAACCAGACACTTTGATCCAACTCGTCCACACCAACCATATTTCCAAACTAAACAAATCCTACTTGCCTGCATTTGACCCATATCCCTCCACACCTTTCCTATTCATGAACTTATCCAAATGTTGTAAATGTACCCATATCCATCATTTCCTCTGGCAATTAATTCCACACATGAACCGCTCTCTATGTAAAAAGGTTGCCTCTCATGTCCTTTCTAACTCTTTCACCTCTCACCTTAAAAATATGCCCTCTAGGTTTGAATTCCCCCAATCTAAGAAAAAAGACTTCCATCATTCATCTTAGCTAAGCCCCTCATGATCTTATAAACCTCTATAAGGTCACCTCTCAATCTCCTATGAGATCTCCTATGGCAAAACTCCCAGCCTATTTTTATAACTCAAACTCTCAATTTTCAGCAAACATCTGGCAAAATTGCCAACCAAATATGTAGGATTCAGCCCATTACTTCATCTCATGTTTGGTGACTAACAAACATACTCGTGTGTTAATTCAACAAGGCCTGGTTTACTTAGCAAAGCTCCTTTAAAACATAAATCCATTCCATCCAAGTGATAGGTATCCACATGAGAAGGGATCATCTCTAAATATTTTTCTGGTAAATTTTTCTGAACCCTCTCCAGTTTAATAATATCCTTCCTATAGCAGAGTGACCAGAACTGCACACAGTACTCCAGAACCACCTGATGAAGGAGTGGCGCTCCAAAAGCTAGTGTGCTTCCAATTAAACCTGTTGGACTATAACCTGCTGTTGTGTGATTTTTAACGTTATACTCCAGAAAAAGTCTCATCAATGTCCGTACAACATTAACATGATGTCCCAACTCCTATAATCAAAGATCTGAGCATTGAAGGCAAAATGCTAAATGCCTTCTTAACCATATTACCTACCTGCGATGCAAACTTCAAAGAATTATGTGCCTAACCCCTAGGTCTCTGTTCTACAACACTACTCAAGGTCCTACCATTAATTGTATAAGTCCTCAAAATGCAATACCTCACATTTATCCAAATTAGACTCCATATGCCACTCTTCAGCTCATTGACTCAATTGATCAAAATCTCTTAGTAATCTTAGATAATCTTCTTCAACTGTCCATTACACCATAATTTTGGTGTCATCCGCAAACTTACTAACTGTGCCTTTTATATCCAAATCATTTATATAAATGACAAACAAAAGTAGATCCAATACCGATCCCTGTGGAACACTGCTGGTCACAGGCCTCCAGTGCGAAAAACAACCCTCCATCATCACCACCCTCTGTCTCCTACCATTAAGCCAGCTTTGTTTCCAATTGGCAAGCTCACCCTGAATCCTCTGTGATCTATCTTTACTAATTTTCTACCAGTGGAAGCTTAATTGAGTCGAAGGCCAAAATACAGATTCCAGACATCAGTTAAAGTTTTGATGTTAAGTTCACAGATGCTATCAGGCAGGTGTGCCTTCCTGATCGTATTGGTCAGGAACCTCTCTTGAATTCATTAATATGCCATAAATACTCATTAGGAACCCAGCCCGCTAAATTATATCCAAGCATATTATCTTGTTAGGTAAAAGCAAGAAAAGCTGTGGTCATAAGGCTGCCCATTTATTGTGAAGCTGTACCACACTGGGTGTAGACATTTTCATAAAAATATAGAAAACATGAGCAAGTGCAGGAGATTCTGCTCCACCATTTAACATGATCATGGCTGATTCTCCACCTCAATACTATACTCCTGCTTTGTCCCCATAACCCCTGATGCCTTTCGTGTTTAGAAATCTTCTTTATTTCTTATTTAAATATACAACAAACCTTTTATTATCCGTCACTTATGGAAACAGGAGTGTACCAGCTGATCGAATATTCCAGTTGATCAAGAGGTTCACATAATCAATGTAAAAACACACACCAAGTAATAGAAACAATGCAACAGGTATACACATCACTGTTATATTTAGCTTACAGTACAAATCAATTAAAATAATAATGCAAATTTGCCTAAAATTAGATTTACTAGCAGACAAGCTTCTCATTCATACCCTCAACTGACTACTCAGGACAATGCAGAGATCACAATACTTGAGTAAACTTGCAGTATTTCAGGAATATAATTTTTGCTGGTTTATCAAGAATATCAGTTCATAGGGTGCTGGATAAAACAAAGTTTGCAGTATTGAGTTGTAAGCAGATCTTGAGTGAGGTTCCCCCAGTTTTGATGTTTCCCGATGGGATATCCCAAATTATCAAGCTCATGGTTGAGAAGGGATGAACCAGCTCTGTTTCTTTACTCACCCATCCACTCAGCTGACTGCAGTAAGGTGAATTTAGGGAGGATTCCCTCCCATGTAGATACCTGTCCCCCAGACTGAATGGATTTATACTTTAAAGGAGCTTTGTTGAGTTAGCCAGGCAATATTGTGCACGTTTGTAAATCATGAAATGAAATGATGGACTGAATCTTATGTATTTAGCTGGCAATTTTGTCAAGTTTCATGAAGGGTTTCTCTTGTGCAGCCTAACAAACTTGCTTACCCCATCTTGCAAAACCTGCCTCATAAACTACCTACTGCTTCCCCCTTATCAAATTCTGGCCACATTCTATCACTCACTGGACCTGGAACAACTCTCCACTGCTGGAGCATCCCAAATGGATCACATCCTTTGCACAGGTACCACCTTTAGAAGGATGTTTTGTACCCAGGCAAGTGTTATTAGTCACTGACAGCCCTGCACAGTGGTATCTGAGCTCCATGGCTTCCTTCAGTGAGATTCCTGAACAGTTCATTTGTGGTCACAAGCAACAATTCCTGCAGGTGCCTTTCTGCTATCCTGGGAGCGACATGTGCTTACATTCTGCTGAATTCTGAGGGTGCCATGAATGTTTGTTCCCCTGTGTAATCTTTGGACTGTCTCATGAATGATGGGGTACCCCCAAGGCATGGCTAATGATTGCATGGCATTATACCTAGACTGATGCTACAACATTGTTCATGCATCCACTAGGGCGATCATTGAACAGAAAATTAGTCTTCCAAAGATGCGCTTCCATTGCTCGGACCATTCAGGAGGAGAACTGCAATAGTTTGCTTTGCCCTGCACAAACTGCTCAAAAATGGAGTGATAACTTAGCAGAGGGGGGAATGGACCAGCCACATGTCTTCAAATAAGGAAAGAGAAGAGTCTAATGGAGATGCTGAGGAGGCAAAGCTGATGATGCTGCCCTTAAGAAGCCAGATTATCACTGAGACCTGGTAGATAAGCCTGATAGAACTTAACTACAGCTAGTTTTGAGACAAAATTACTTTACACTAATGAATGTGGACACTCAGAGCTAGGAGCCAAGAGGACTGAGAAGGAATCCTGTCCAGAAGTAAGTGTTTTATTTCTAATGTTTAGACATTTTGCTCCACTATTTAGCGATCAACGAAAGTTACTTTGTTAACTTTGCTCCATTCACCTTGTACTAAGATTTTGGGCCAGAGTGTCAGTACGGAATTATGATGAACTGATGAACTACAGAGGGTCTATGCACACATTAAACATCAATGGGCAATGGACATTGATATATCACACACCTAACTTCAGGTCATGCTTCCCCTCAAGGTCAGCAGAGACTGACAGCCTCAGTGCTCCTGGCAAATCTCCACATGATACTGAGACTCCACAGAGTCAGCTATAAATGAAAACCAACCAACCCTGTTTGTCCACACATCTCCATCAACTGATTAATGGCTGATTCCAGAAGATTATCATCTGCAGCAGGGGTCTGTTTTCCAGCAGTTTTCCAAGAGTCAGAGACCCCATCCCCTGTGTCATCAGGCTTATGGTAGCATTGTGCTCACTAGAATGTCAACCCAGACCTGTAGCTCAGGTTGAGGTTATGGATGTAGGCTTGCTTGCTGAGCTGGAAGGTTCGTTTTCAGACTTTTTGTCATGATATGAGGTAACATTTTCAGTGATCCTCCAAATGAAGCACTGGTGGTGTAGCCCCTGAGAAAAAGAACCGGAAATGACGTTGCCATAGGAAATGGTGTCACCACAGGAAATGACATCATATATGAAATGATGTCACTGCAGGAAATGACATCACCAACCCTAGGAAACTCAAATATATAAATAGAAAGCGGGCTACACCATCAGTGCTTCATTCGGAGGCTCACTGAAGGGGTTATCTAACATGGTGATGAAATGTCTGAAAACGAACCTTCCAGCTCAGCGAGCAAACCTACATCCAATACATTATCTATCAAGGCAATGTCTCTGCACTACTGGAGGTTAAGGAGGAAGGCCTTGAAAGTGCTTGGAAATGTTTCTCCTCAGACGTGGTGTTCGAGATGGTGTTAGAGATGGGCCTGAACATGGCATTCTTCTTTCCTGTTTCCTTGAGTGGAAGTATAGAAAAACACACAGATTTGTTTGTATCATGAGGTCCACCCACACCCAAGATGGTTTTGAAGATAACACAGAGTCATGTGCAGTGGGGACAGCTTTTTAAGAGGCATCCATGAGATGGGTATAATGATCTAATTTCAGTTTCAATATAGCCAGGGTCACTTGCATTGCCTGTCAGCTCTGCAGCCTGTGCCTTGAAGGGTGCCAGGAACCTTATGTAAGGCAGTAGCAAAGCTACATATACATCAAACTACAGTTAAGTTCATTGAAATAGAAACTCAAAACAAGCCACACATCATTAATTGAGTATGCTTACCAATTCTATGCAGCTGTGGTTTGTTCAATATTTCCTAAATAACTCATTTATCCTTAATCTGATAGTGGAATCATGTTTAAAACAGAAAACACACTTGCCAAAGCTGTAAAATGCCGCACATTGGCATATTCAAAAATGCAGTGTAAGTCTATGTTTGAAAGGTAAGAATCAACAGACTGCAGACAACTAATCAGGTTTGAGAAGATGTAGATTAATATTTATATTCTGTACTAGCCAGGTACTCAATCTGGATGTTGACGTATCATTCTTTGTTTTTCTCCACTTTTCTTCTCGTCTCCTTTGATGGCTTGCTCAGCATCAAACCTGCTGGTTTCCTTCAGATGTTTTACCCAATTTACTTTTTATATAAATCAACCAGATGGCAATTTAAAATAATGTAAACTTCAATTGTGTTGGGTACGACAGGTGAGATCAAACCAGTCTTCAGTCGACTTGCATACTTGGTCCTAAACCACCCCACCACACACACACACACACACACACACACACACACACACACACACACACAGTAGGGACTCTATGATAAATAGGCTTTATCTAACTATTTACATGGATGATGAGAGAACATCTTCTGGCACCATAGTGACTCAGTCTCCAGTTCCATGTAATCTGATGTCACATATATGTTGAAGAGTTAATCTTAAAATAAATGTACAATTACACCTTTTCTCCACACTTTCCATCCGCATACTTTTATATATTCTTTTTCACAGTTAATATTAACCATGATCATTTAACTCTTTACTCCAACTCCCCCACTGGTCTCCTTTGCTTGAAGCATTCATTTTCAGCAGTGTTCTCAACTCCCTTAACGGCTGAATGTGTTCCTTTATCGTTTTATTGGAAGGTGGGCACAGGGTGCAACCCAATGTCAGCTTCTTTAGGGGCACTAACACTTCTGGAACTCCAATTGAAAGTAGAAGTGAATCATCATTAATAAGAATAAATTCTTCAGGACCAGGATCTGTAAGAGGTTCCTGTATAGCACTGTATTCTGCAGGCTGGATGACAAATTGGTTTACCTCCCTTTGTACTTATGAGCCTTTTTTCAAAAGATCATCCTCATTCTACAAGTGATCGCAATCATTAACAAGGGCTCGTTTCCCCATGGTAACCTTAAATAAAGATGTTCGTGCTCTCTCTTAAGACTATCTTGTGAAACACAAGATCCTCACTTACCAATGATAACAGAATAAATCATGAAAAATAAATATTTCCCTTAATCAATATATCTTTTTGTTGTATAAATTGTGTGCGAATACCAGCTACCCCTGCACAGGACTTCTGTAAATTTTCTGTAATCCTTTTTTTGTTTCCAAAGCTTATATTGCTTTGTGTGGCTGCTGAGCTTTTACATCAGCAGTCTCTGTTAAGTAGTTAAAACATCTTTAAATTTGATCTGTTTACATTGATTTTGATGCTCAAATTCAAGCTTTGCCTAGGTATTCTACATCTCTAGAAGTTGTATATTTTGATTCTCTAGGTATTGACTGAAAAAATCTCAAGCCTTTCCTTGGCTTGCTGATGAGAGTCTATTGCAGCCTTATACTGACATTTATGCACATCAACAATGTCTGAACCTTAAATAATGGCCAGTTTGGAATTAAGCATATCGTCTTCCCTGATGAGCTATTTATTTGCTGCAGTTGTTGAATTACTCCCTGATGGTCTGGTCCTGAGGATTAAGGTCTTTTTCTAAATATGTCAAGTTTAAATTGATGTTCTCTGATCATGATTGTAATAATGCATTGCATACAGGCACTTTCTATCAATGCAGGTCAAAGAGTCATAGAGTTTTAGAGATGTACAGCATGGAAACAGACCCTTAGTCCAACTCGTTCATACTGACCAGATATCACAACCCAATCTAGTCCCACCTGCCAGCACCTGGCCCATATCCCTCCAAACCTTTCCTATTCATATACCCATCCAGATGCCTTTTAAATGTTGTAATTGTACCAGCCTCCACTACTTCCTCTGCCAGCTCATTCCATACACACGATTTTACTTTATATTTATTTCTCTAGCACTATTCTATTGCATTTCTATTCCATTTCACCCTATGTGAAAAAGTTGCCCTTTAGGTCTCTTTTATATCTTTCCCCTCTCACCCTAAACTTATGCCTTGTCTATTCACCCTGTCCATGCCCCTCATGATTTTATAGACCTCTTTAAGGTCACCAGTCAGCCTCCGACGCTCCAGGGAAAACAGTCCCAGTCTATTCAACCTCTCCCTATAGCTCAAATCCTCCCACCCTGGTAACATCCTTGTGTTTTCTGAACCCTTTCAAGTTTCAAAACATCCTTCCGATAGGAAGGAGACCAGAGACGTTTTGAATATTGATAGCAGGAATCCAGAATACAGGAAGGCATTCAGTCAACACATAGAGGACCAAAACATACAACCTCTAGAGGTGTAGAATACCTGGGCAAAGGTTGAATTTGAGCAGGCCTGTGACTTCATTAAACTAACAACATGTACGTTTATTATATTTTATTATTATTTGGGAACCTGGGCTCTAAAACTAAAATTGCTTTTCAGTTCTATGAGGGTAATCTTTTTGTGAGTCAGCAACTAACTATTCTAGCAGTAGGTCAAAACAGCATTTCCAATAAGTGATGTGACTAAAGCTAAACAACTAGCTAAGGTATTTTGTGCTGAACTGTTTATAAAGATGAACTTCTACAATATACAAAAATAGAGGCAAAAATTGTTTCAGTTCAAAAGAAAAGATCATACTGTTTAGCAGCAGTCAATGTGACAGAAAAGTCAATGCATTAATTTCTCAGTATTGGCCAGGGAAAGACAGAGAGAATCACATCTGGTGAATGTGCAGTAAGTTTCCAGAACTGAACACTTGCAACCTTGTCAGTTGAGTAAGAAATTGAAGTAGAAAGGTAGGAGTCGATTGCTTAGCATTTAGAGTTAAAAGGAAGGAAACGCCACTGCCAGAATTAGCCAAGGGTCAGTTGTAAATGAGAAAAAAAATTAGGATTAGACAAAACACTGGAAATGGAAGAAGTAGTTAGAGAGAGAAATAAGAGAGAATGAAGAAAACTAAAGAGAAATTGAAAAGGGTAGATATTGAAAAGAAGAATAGAAAGGGAAGAGAAAGGAAGGAAAATAGAACTGTAAGTAAGAATGCTTGAATTGGAAAGTGAAGGAAAACAAAAACAAGGGCTAGAATCTAACTATTTTAGCAGCAGGTCAAAACAGTATTTCCAGGAAGTCCTGGAAGTGAAGTTAAACAAGAAGCTAACCTACTTGGTAATATAGTTGCTGAACTGTTTCCAAAGATTAGCTTTTACATCCCTTATGAACAGAGACCAAAAGCAGGTTCAGTTCAGAGGAAATGATCCCAATGAGCAGACATGCTGTTTAGTAGCAGCAAGGAAGATGAAGTCAGAGAAAAGCCGATGTGTTAATCTGTTCACATCTCTCTTAGAGAGACATAGAGAATCACATCTGTTGAATGTGCAGAAAGCTGCCAAAACAAAAAAATTAAAGAGCAAAGGGAGAAGTCAATTATCCAACTTTTAGAGTAAAACGAAAGGAAATATAAAATTGACATGCCACTGCTAGAATTAACCAAGTTAAAAATCACACAACACCAAGTTATAGTCCAACAGGTTTAATTAATTAAACCTATTGGACTATAATCTGGTGTTGTGTGATTTTTTAACTTTGTACACTCCAGTCTAACACCGGCATCTCCAATTCAGAATTAACCAAGATTCAATTAAAAAATGAGAAAAAAAACTTGAATGACAGGAATTTGAGATAAAACAGGAAATGAAAGAAAAAGCGTTAGAGAAATAAATATAAAGTAAAAATAAGACAAATAAGAGTGAATAAAGAAAACTTGAGAGAAATGGAACATGTAGAGAATAAAAAGAGTAATAGAAAGAAGGATGAAATAAAGAAAAAGCTGCAAGTGAGAATGTTAAATTGGAACATGAGGAAAAAGAACAAAAACAAAACGAGAGATCAGAAACTAAAAATGCTTGATCTTCAAAAAGGTATGTGTTTTGCAAGTAGTGATTTATTAAATATCAATATCTTTCTAAAAGTGTGATCTGCAAACAGTATTTAAATACTTTTACTGAGCGAAGGGTTGAAATAAGTTTTAAAAAAGTACTATATGCTTTATAAAGCTAAACCTTTTTACCATTTATTAAAATGATTTGGATGTGAACATAGCAGATATGGTTAATAAGTTTGCAGATAACACCAAAATTGGTGGTAAGCAATGGAAGTGTTATCCTACAGTACAACAGGACCTTGATCAGATAAGCCAAAGGGACCAAGGAGTGGCAGATGAAGTTTAGTTTAGTTAAATGTGAGGTGGCAACATTTAAATAAGGCAAGTTAGGATAATGCATTTACACTTAATAAAAGGACCCTTGGAGGGTACGCTTCGAGGAGAAAGTGAGGTTTGCAGATGCTGGAGATCAGAGCTGAAAATGTGTTGCTGGAAAAGCGCAGCAGGTCAGGCAGCATCCTGAAGAAGGGCTTATGCCTGAAATGTCGAATCACCTGTTCCTTGAATGCTGCCTGACCTGCTGCGCTTTTCCAGCAACACATTTTCAGCCTTGGAAGGTACTGTCAAACAAAGAGACTTAGGGTGCAGGTGCATAGTTCCTTGAAAGTGGAGTCACAAGTAGACAGGGTAGTGAAGGAGGCATTTGGAACACTTGCCTTCATTGGTCAGTGCATTGGTCAGCTGTACAGGACATTGGTGAGACCACTTTTAGAATGCTGCTTTTAATTCTGGTCTCCCTGCTATAGGAAATATGTTGTTAAACTTGAAAGGGTTGAGAAAAGATTTACGTGGATATTGCCTGGTTTTTTCAGTTTGAGCAATAGGGAGAAGCTGAGTAGGCTGGGGCCTTTTTCCCTTCAGCATTGGAGACTAGGGAGAGACCTTAGAGCGGTTTATAAAATCATGAGGGGCATGGATATGATGAATAGCCAAGGTTTTTTTTCCCCAGGGTAGGGAATTCAAAACCTAGGTTTAAAGGTGAGAGGGGATGGATTCAAAAGCACCTGAGGGGCAGCTGTTTCATGCACAAGGTGGTGCTTGTATGGAAATAACTGCCAAAGGAGATAGTTTAGATGGATAGAATTACAACATTTGAAAGGCACCTGGATGGGTACATGAGGAGGAAGAGTTTAGAGGGATATATTGGCAAATGGGACTAAATCAGTGTAGGAAATCTGGTTGGCTTAAATGAGTTGAACTGAATGGTCTGTTTCCATGTTGTTTATCTCAATGACTCTATGGCTGTATATGGCCACTAGTTTTGAAATCCCCACCTTAGGGAAAAGAACATTGTCATTCACCATATCTGTGCCCCTCACAATTTTATTCACATCTATAAGGTCACCCCTCAATGTCCAATGCTCCAGTGAAAAAAATCCCAGTCTTTCCAGTCTTTTTTATATCTCAAACCCTCCATTCCCAGCAACATCCCGGTAAATCTTTAATAATATTCTACTTTAATAATATCCTTCCCATAGCAGGGCAACCAAAACTGCATACACTGCTCCAGAAGATTCCTCACCAATATTCTATATAATATCAGCATAAAGTCACAACTCCTACAAAGATCTTAGCAACAAAGGCAAACATGTTAAATGCCTTTTTAATCACTCTGACTACCTGTGATGCCAATTTCAAAGAATTATGTACCTCAACCCCTAGGTCTCTCTGTTCTACAACACTACTCAAGGTCCTACTGTTAATTGCACATGCCCTTTCTTTGTTTGCATTACCAGAATGTGTGTAACAGCATCTCTGAACAGGTTGATTAGAAATATAGGGTAAAAGCTGCTGCTGACTGACAATGCTGAAATCCTATACGAGGGAAATGGAATACCTGGGCAAACTGGGATCTGTCATTCACAAATGCAATGCTGTAAGCCTCAGGACAAAAGTGGACGAAGACAGAAAGGCCAGAATTCCATGGAGAGCTAACAGCTCTCTTGGCTGACTTCTAATGGAAGGTGAGCAGATTGCTGGGGAGTTAAATTCCCAGAATCTGGCCCTCAAGCCCTCACAGCACTGTTGCTTGTCATTTAAAGGCCTCACTTTTGTGATCAAAGTCAGAAGATACATCTTCACATGGATCTCCAAACTACTATACCATCTATCTTTCGAGGTTCTCATTGCATCATATTTCCATCTCCCACACAACACTCCCCAGTCTCTCTCTCTCTCTCTCAACAGCCAATTCACCTTCACGCACTTCCACTGATGCCAGGTTCACATTTCTCTCTCTCATAGTCTCCACCTATTTCCAGCTATTCAGCTTTAACAGACATAATATTCAAATATAGTCACTGACATTCCTCCCTCTTTCCTGCAGAACAAACCAGCACATGATAGAAGAGAACAGCAGAGAGTTAGCAGGAGCTCATTCACTGACACAAATAAATGAGATGTGTTCTGCAAGATGGAGCTAAGGTTGATGGAACCTATTGAATCCAGCATCACTGAGATCTTTCTTTATTCCACTAGACTTGGCACATTTCTCAATTCAGCATCTGTCTTCTATCTGCCATGATGAAAAAATTGCAGATGATGTGAATACAGGCAACTTTCCTTCCTCTCTACCACCGCTCCCTCAATCCAACCCCCCTCTCTGATTTTCTGCTTTCAGCTACGTGGGTAATGCCACCTTTCCATCTTCAGTGCACGCAGAAGGAAGGAAAAGAATGACACTTCATTAGAAATGACAAACCCTGTGACCAGATATGGCAACCACAGCCACCAGCTCTGGTACTGCCACTGCATATACCTCCATGTAGAGGCCAGCAGGAGTGGAGATCCATAGGGGGTGAGTGGCTGCAGTCTAATCCAGAAGGAAATGATGCCATGTGTATGTAGCTTGTTGAAAGATGAGCTCACAGCTGGTTTCTGTACCAGATGGAGGCTTTGATTATTGATCAGATCTTGGAGTGAAGCTACTTTATTTACTGAATTGGTTAAAGTCCTTATCCCATTATTATTTGTGGTTACATCAAGTTGTTTATCTGGTTCAGATATAACTTAGTACAGTTCTTATTTGTCTCTGGTCTTAATTTAAACTGCTGTTTTAATTCAAAAAAGTCTTGACATACCAACCAATCACCTCCTGCTTATTTAACTACTGCCTGTTCTTGGGTCTTGATGTCTGACATTCCTTCTCAAGACACTCCTTGTTTTGTAAAGAACCAGAACAGCGCTTTTTCATGCACTGCACCAAATTCACCTGATTCTTATGCTATAGAAGCATAACTCTATCAACTATGACTTTGTGCTCCTTACTAACATTTCCCGTGAATCAAATCTCATAGATACATGGAACTACTTCTTCCATCCTGAGTTGTACACTCAGGTGGCTAGGAGAAAATCTATTACCAAACCAAAGCATTTTCCTTCATTGCTTTGGATGCTGCTCTTTTAGTAACCTAGTTCTTAGATGCCATCTAGTGAAAAAGTGTTAATATTACAAATATGGATTACAAATAGTATGTATTGTAACCAGGATTTGTTTCAGTTTTCACACATAAAGAGTTAAATGAATGTTCTCATATTCCTTGTAATAAATGTGGAATTTAATATTTCATTATGATGAGCTTCAATTATAGCACCATAAAATACTAATAATTTGGGGTGATTGGGAACCCCCATTTCCTGGTCATTTTTCAAAGTCAGAATTCAGATTTTCAGTTTGTAAATATGCAGTTTTAAAATGATCCTGTTTAATGCATTTCTTGTTTTCATTGAAGACCGGTTCATACTTACATTTTACCATAGAGTCATAGTCATAGAGATGTACAGCATGGAGACAGACACTTCGGTCCAACCCGTCCATCCCGACCAGATATCCCAACCCAATCTAGTCCCACCTGCCAGCACCCGGCCCATATCCCTCCAAACCCTTCCTATTCATCTATCCATCCAAATGCCTCTTAAATGTTGCAATTGTACTAGCCTCCACCACGTCCTCTGGCAGCTCATTCCATACACGTACAACCCTCTGTGTGAAAACATTGCCCCATAGGTCTCTTTTATATCAGCAGCAAATCAATGTGAATAGTCTGTGTATAGAGAAATATATTTTAATACTTTGTGCTCCCAAACTAAATAACTGTAGCACCCAACCATCAAGCATTTCCATCTTAACTATACTAATGGCACAATCAGACAGTGATTGGCATACCAATGATGACAGTCACTGTCAACTAGTGACCTCACTGACACAGGTTTCACTTCCCCTGATTTTAATTTGAACTTGGGTCATGCAGTTTTCCAGGTGCCCAGCAAGAGTAATTTCATCAAGAAAATGAGCCAACCACATAGAATTTTTCTCACAGTTAGCAAAACAGGCAGTATAATGCATGTATTATGTTAGGACATCGAGACAGACAGTCTAACCAAATCAACCTTTCTACTTCTGTATTCTCAACACAGTAAAATTAAAATCTTCAAAGATCTTCACAATTAACCCCAGTGGTTCCAAACTAGATTTTAGAATTACCAGTCCTAGAGTCTGCAAATTATCAGTTCCAGACATTGGTTTGTATCTGAAAGAAAAGTCACAGCAATTTCTTAGTACAGTAACTTTACCAGAGTAAAATTAAACAATGAAGAAATGTAGTTAAATCCAAACATATATTTTTAGCCCCAAACACACCAAACTCAAACAGACAAACAGATGCAGTTAAGGGATAAATAAAAGAAAATAACATAACTGACCAGATTACTTAAATGATTTTCATGTTGTGTTGTTCCACAGATATAGCTGACAGTTTATTGGTTGATTTTTGAAAAAGATTTCAATAGGGATCATCATTTCAGTTCACTCAAATAAAGGCAGTAATACTTACTGTCATGATTGTAACAAGGTCAGCCAGGTAGTCCTCAATGAATATGAGTTCCTTGATTGGGGCTGTTAACCTGGTCAAATCAGGGACCCCTGGCTGATAGGTATAAACAGTAGTGTCAGATGTTCTGTTCACTCTGAGAGCTGGCTCTGAGGAAGCAAGGACAGTGTCCACACTACGCTCGTGTAAATAAAGGGTTGCCTGGCGATAGGATACTGGCTTCTGTAGAGTTATTTCACTTGTAACTTTTCTATTGTCTGAGCTTCCAAGAGCTACTCATGGGAGGTTAGGCAGGGAACTTTCAAATCTTCATGCTGTAGCATTAATAGCTAGTTTCCGGTTTGCACTGAAGACACAGTCCAAAACCCAATTCATCTCCTCCACTAGGCCCTAGTTACCATTTAATATCTGCCATCTACTTGGGCATATGGTCTTTCCTAGATTTGCTGGAACCAATTCCCAATAATAACCTCATTAACAGCCAATTTTTGCTGTCTGTTCAAAGATAATGCTATTCCCCAGTCATGAATCAGTACTTTTTGTTCAGGAGTCTGCAATTAACTTCCAGGCTTGGCCCATTATGTGTAAACAAAAGCTTGTTTGAGCTGTCCTTCTTTTAACACAAGCTAATACCTACAGTCCAAAAGTTACCTTTGGCTTACAAATCTCAGTTCACACTTTCAAACCAAAATTGATTAAAAATACTAAATTAATGAAAAATCAGCGAGGGCTCTAACAATTATGTTTCATTTTCACAATTACATTTTAGAAGAGCAACACAAATGATCGTAATATACATTTTAGAGTCTTGACAAAAAAAACAAGAAACTCTAAAAATATTGAAAATTAATGAAAATATTACAACAATTGAAAAAGTGGCATTACACAAATATGAAAGGAGTCTTTTAAAGTTTAGTTGTATATAGTTATTAATTAGTGTTGCTAAACTCAATAATGCCTCTTTAACAAAAACTTTTTGGAGGTGGAGTTTGCATGTTGGACAGCAATATTAAAATAGAAAAGGGAATGTTTCCATCAGTTCAGTGATTTCTAACTGAAGGCAGCCTACACAAACTCCAAAAGTGCACCCTATGGATGAGTGTTGAATCATTGACAGCAAATTGATTTTCTGCATTTAACTGAACATATGCAGCTTCCATAAGCTGTTGTCAGCTTCAGAGAAAAGTGAGACTTGCATTTATACGGTAATTTTCATGACCACTGGATATCTCAAAGCACTTTCCAGCTAAATTTAGTGGGTTTTTTTTTCAACATAGTCACTGCTGTAACGTTGAAAACTAAAGTAGAAAGAAAAGGACCAATAAGGGTGAATGGCAACCCTTTCACCATTATGATGACAACAAACTTTGGTTTGATTAACAGAGGAAAATCTCCCCTACTGTGAGCTAACAAAAGAACAGCAGCAAGCTTTTCCTTTTCCACACCAGCTGTCATCTGGTCTCAGATGCCAGGACTGATTTCAGAATAAATTTATATTTCTACATGAAGTTCACCAAGTCAACCAGGCTTTTTGTGTTCTCTAGTTTTGCCACAGTATGTGAACGTAAGTTGAACACATTGTACCGAATGACTTTCACCATACTATTGGCGGAAAAGCTTATCACGTGAACCAAATAGTGCATCAGTGCTGGAGAAATTGAAGGAACAACTATGAACTATGAGGATCTAATTCACAGATGTTTCTTTGTATTCTGGTATTGTAGCAGAACTTGGGACCATAGCAAAGGGCAGCGGAATTCAACGTTATAAAAAAATATGGTTGGTATTGGACTCTCTGTGGTAAAACCATAGCAACAATGGGCACAATTTCATAAGTTTTCAATTGTTGGTAGAAATAAATGTTTTTTGAATACTAGAATTTTTGAATTATTAATTTCAAATTTCAACAGGCCTAACTTTAACAGAATGGCAGATTTCATACATGTAAATTTGACAAAACTACTGAGTGATCCGAACTGATGTGTAGTATAAATTTCAATTATTTAAAAGCAAATATAGTTACATGGACCATATGCATCTCCGAAATCAATCAGAGATATGAAATGGATGATAGGTCATGTATAAAGTGTGATAAAACAGAAACAGAATTGTTTATCTTCATCTGAAAACATATAAGACACAAAAAAAATTACCAGTGTCAAACTATTTGGAAATTTTATTATTCAAATATTCTCCATTTGAATATTATTTGATTATTTATTAATGAGATAACTCATATACATTTACAGCAAAAAAGGATGCTAACTCTTATCAATATCTTGAATCTATTTCTTGTCCTTAAGGATTCTCTGGTGGATACAATCTGGATTTGCAACAAAATACTCATTGAAGATGTCAGTTATATATCATCTTCTAGAGTGAATAATGGTGCAAATTATTTTTTACAATACCGGTGAGTCACTGTGTAGCTTTTAATGAATCTTTGGTATTCCCTGAATTAACTTAACTTCCATTAACTTTAAGGCATCCAGTTATATCAGCTGAGTTATTTCTGAAATGACATATCAGTATGTAACAGGAATTTATTCACAGTGCTTCAAAATGTCTTCTCCATCTTTACAGCTGTTAATTCCAGAATCTTCTAGAATTTTGTTTTTCTTTCCAGACCTAGGCTTAATTAATCAATCATAGTAAACGTTGAGAGTCAATAAGAGCAGAAAGGCAATATTGATAGAAGGTTGCTTAGTGAGGGGAGTAGACTGGCACAACTGTGGCACAGATCTGGCTCCAGATTGATGCATTGAGTCATAGGTATCAGGGTCAAGAGCATTATGAAATGGCTGCAGAACTTTCTGAAGTGAGGAGTATGAGCAACCAGAGCTCATGGTCCACGGTGTTACCACTGATTTGGGAAGAACAAGAAATGAGATCCTACAGGTAGACCTTAAGGAATTACATAGGAAATTGAAAAACAGGACTTCGAAGGTATTATTCCCAGTGCCACACAGCAACTAGAACAGGAATAGGATGCAGCAGATGAATGCATGGCTGGAGAGATGGTGCAGGAGGGAGGACTTTAGATTCATGAAGCATTGGGATTGTTTCTGAGAGAAAACTGTACAAAATGTATTAACATCCAAACTGGAACTGACCAACATCCTTATGATAGGGTTTACTCATGTTGTTGGGTGGATTTAAACTAGATTTGCATGGGAATGGCTGACAACAAGTTCAGATGGAGGAGAGGCTGGGATGGAATTAGAAATTAAAGTATGAGTGTGTGAGTCTGAAAGACAGGAAAACATAGACTTGATAATAAGTGAGTATAGTAAGGCTAAATGGAATATATTTTAATGCAAGGAGCCTGATAATACAGATCATCTGAGAGCATAGATGGGCACATGGAAGTATGATATCATTGCTATGACTGAAACTTGCCTGAAATATAGACAGGATTGGCAGCTCAATATTCCTGGTTTTAGAAGATTCAGATAAGATGGGGAAGGGATGAGAAGAGGAAGCGTTGTCCTAATAATGATCAAGGAATTCATTTTAGTTGTGAAGATGAATAATATCTTCACAGGACAATTAAATGAGGCCATATGGGCAGAAGTAAAAAAAAACAAAAGGAGCAAATAAGTGCTTCAGCCTATACTGCAAGTTTATCAGGCCTGATGAAGGTTCCTAACTGATTGAGATTTTTTAATGCTGAAGATTATATATTACTATTACAGTACTTGGATTGAATGTGAAGAATAGATGGAATTTAGATTACCAGGCATTGGGGATTTATTAGGTTACAGCCCCTGTACTTTCTCAGGCACTGTTCTTTTTATAAATATTAATTCCTTTGAAGTCTTCCTTCCTAAATGCTTTTACAGCATTTCTGGGGAGTTATTTGTATCTTCTTCTGTGAAGACTGTTATGGACCAGACTAACCCTGCTCCGCTTCCCCCCCAACTCCCAATTCCTCAATATATCGTGAGGTGATCACCTACACTCTAATTTTGATGTTTATTTAAATGCAAGTCTAAGGTGCTGTGTTCCAAGCATGGTTTGATTAGTCCACCACTAGGCTTTAAGCAAAACACATTTTAATCTTACAACATGGCTAAAATACAAACATAAAGAAGCATAACTAATTCCATTGAAATACTCAACAAGATATTTTCCCTGGAGCGTCGGAGACTGAGCAGTGACCTTATAGAGGTTTATAAGATCCTGAGGGGCATGGATAGGATAAATAGACAAAGTCTCTTCCCTGGGGTGGGGGGGGTCCAGAACTACAGGGCATAGGTTTAGAGTGAGAGGGGAAAGATATAAAAGAGACTTAAGGGGCAACTTTTTCACGCAGAGGGTGGTATGTGTATGGAATGAGTTGCCAGAAGTAGTGGTGGAGGTTAGTCCAATTGCAACATTTAACAGGCATCTGGATGGGTATTGGAATAGGAAGGGTTTGGAGGGATTTGGGCCAGGTGCTGGCAAGTGGGACTAGATTGGGTTGGAATATCTGGTCAGCATGAACGAGATGGACTGAAGAGCCTATTTCCGTGCCGTACATCTCAATGACTCTATGACTCTATAAAGTGTAATTTAACCACTAATCATCAATAGTTCAAAGATAGACAGCATCCCATAACTACATCCTTGGCAAGGCAATTTAGCAGAACAGCTATGGTTTTTATTTGCTGTACCTTTCCAGCCCAGCAAAATGAAATATTGAAAGGAAAAGTCTCTCTTTTTTTAATTTCTGAGAGGAAACCTTCCTTCTCAGACACTAGCAGCAAAGAACTCAAGCTGTTAGCTCAGCAGCAGCGGAACCTTCTCAGTAACTGAAAGCAAAAGCCTTCCTGGGTCTTTGTGTGAGGCTAACCTCAGCCATTTATGCTTCTTTTGTCTCAAAACAAAACCCACTTAGGGATAACCCCAAGCTGTTTACCAACAGTGTGACTGAATCAGACAATCGGGCATCATTGTGGCAACCTGTCTCTGTAAGAGTAACAGTACATAACACATCTTTCTTAAAGGCACAGTACCATCAGAAGACTGAACAAAAGTAGTATTTTAATTGCTTTGCTATCTATTTGTTTTCCATTCTCAATTTTCCCATTTCAGACTTTTGTTTTCACTAACCTTTTTCATTTTACATAGTTACAGAAGCTCTCAAAGTCTGCATTTATGTTTTTTTGCAAATTTACTCTCCTACTGTTATTTTCCCTCCTAATCAATCTCTTGGTACTCAATTACTGAATTCTAACAGCTCCTAGTCATCAGGCATGCTATTTTCCTGAGCAACTTTATATTACTGTTCCTTGGATCTAATAGCATCCGTAATTTATATTATTAAACATGGTTGGGTGACTTTTCCTTTTGCAATCTTTTGTCTATTCACTCCTTAGATTGCCTATCTACTGTCAGCAAATGTAATGAAGTTACACAGTGTATCACAACCAACGTATTCCCTCATACCTTTGCAGTTTCCTTTGATCAGATTTAGGACCCTAGGATACAAAGTGAAGTGGTTCAAAACCACTGAAGAAATCTTATCATGTTCTGGTCAGTTTTCCTAAAGGATCACTCACATTCAACAAAACCAAATCTAGAATAGCCTGCTTCTTAGTTGGTTCTTCAAAGTATTGGTCTAAATATCCATCTTGTACACATAACAGGAAATTATTTACCGCAGTACTATTGCTAATATACTATGCCAGTCTATGTATAGATTTAAATCATCCATGTTTATTGTAGCATCCCTGTTGCACGCTCGTCTTTAATGCCATTTCCCACCTCATCACTATGGTTTGGAAGCCTATAGTCAAGTCTTACTTTGTTTTCTCCTCCTGTTGCTTCTCAGCTCTACTAAGATTGATTTCACATACAGATTTCCTACACCAATATCCTTTCTCACTATTGCACTCGTTCTGTATTTCAATGACAATGCCAACTCCTTTTCTGTTTTACCTGACCTCCTAAAAAGCCAGTCTTGGTCACCTCACAGTCATGCCTCCATAATCAGTTACATCATATCCCTATTTAAATCTTGTAAATTCATCCACCTTACTGTGAATACTTCGGGCATTTTAACATCGTACGTTTATTTCTCCCTCCAATTGTGTTCATCACGAGCTCTTCTTTTTGCCTTCAACTTTTGTTTCCTATTTTTCTGTCTTTCATTTTCATCTTTGTTTTGGTTTCATCTCCCACTCCCTGCCACTCTAGTTTAAACCCTCTCCCCACTGCATTAGTGAGTGACATTGATCCTAATAATGCAACTTGTCGAGATTGTACAAATCCCATCTTCACCAGAATCCATCCAAGTGCTTCAAGAATCTAAATTCCTCCTTACCACACCAGACCTCTAGTCATGTGTTCATCCAGTTCATTTATGTATTCCTGACCTCATTAGTATATGGCACTGGGAGTAATCCTAAGATTATTACTTTTAAGGTTCTAATTTTAATTTATTCCCTCACTCCTGATATTCTGCTTGCAAGATCCCATTCCACTTTTTGCCTACATTGTTAGTATCTGCATGAACCACAAATTCTGGCTGTTCTCCTTTCCAATTCAGAATGTCCTGCAACCATTTAGTGGTATCAAAGAATAGTACAACATAGAAACATAGCACCGATATTCTGCTTTTTGAAACTAAAAACCTATTGCCTCTACCTGATCCACATCCCTCTATTCTCTGCTTGTTTATATATCTGTCAAGATGTCTCTTAAACGTTAATATTATATGTGCTTCTACCACCTTCACTGGCAGTGCATTCCTGGCACTTACCACCCTCTGCATAAAACAAGTTTCAAATCTCCTTTAAACATCCTTTAAATCTCCTTTTACCTGAAACCTCTGTACCTTGATAATTGACATTTCTACCCTGGGAAAAAAAGTCCATTCTATCCTTTCTCCTCATAGCTAATATGCTCCAAACCAAGCAACATCCTTGGAAATCTTTTCTGTACCCTCTCCAAAATCTCCATATCCTTCTGGTCATGTGACGACAAGGACAATACACAATATTCCAAAGGTGGCCTGAGTATAGTTCTACTCAGCTGCAACATGACTTGCCAACTTTCATATTATACAGTCTGACTGATGAAAACAAATATGCCACACACCTTCTTAACCACCTTATCCATTTGTACTGCCATTTTCAGGGAATTGTGGACCTGTACACATCGATCCCTCTGTATGTTAAGGGTTCTGCCATTTACTGCACACTTCCCTCCTGCATTAAACCATCCGAAAAGTATCATCTTGCATTTGTCCAGATTAAACTCCATTTGCCATTTCTCCATCCAATCTATATCATGATGTAACCTCTGGCAATCCTCCTCACCATCTGCAGCTCCCTCTTTGTGTCGACTGCAAATTTACTAATCAAACCACCTACATTCTCCTCCAAATCATTTCAAACAACAGAGGTCCCAACATTGAAAAATGCCCTTCCACCACTAATCTCTGTCTTCTATGACCAAGCCAGTTCTCCATTGACCCCATGTGACTTCACCTTATTTATCAGTCTGACACAGAGGCCTTGTCAAAGGTCTTGCTAAAGTCCACATGGACAACACTCAATGCTCTACCTTCACCAATCATCTTTATTATTTCCTCAAAAAACTCAATCAAGTGTGTGAGACAAAATCTCTCCCACACAAAGCAATGCTGCCTATTACTAATAAGACCACATTTTTCAAGTGTAAATAAAACCTGTCACTAAGAATCTTCTCCAATAATTTCCCTACCACTGATATCAGGCTCACCAGCCTGTAATTTACTGGTTATCCCTGTTGCCCTTCTTAAACAACGAACAATATTGGATATTCTCGCATCTTCTGGGACCTTGCCTGTGACTAAAAAAGATAGAAAGATTTTATGCAAGGCCCCAACAATTTTGTCCTTCACCTCCCTCAGTATTCCAAAATAGAATATCCTTGGCCCTGACACTAGGGAGGCAACATATCATTCTGGTTTCACACCTGCAGCTGCAAAAATGTCTACCTGTTCTGCTTAAACTACATTCTATTGCTCTCACACTATTTTTTTCTCCCTTCCTGTGTAGTGGCCTCTCTTGGAGCCACAGACTTGGTTTTTGCTTCCTTCCCTTGAGAAATCTTTTTCTCCAACTTCATCCAAAATGGAAAATGCATTGGTCAGAAATTATCCCAGGGGATTCCTGCACTACTTGACTGGTACTTTCACTTGGTCTGGCGGCCCACCTATCACCTTTTTTCCTATGCTATATTTGCTATCCACAAGACTCTCAGCTTTGCATGTACTCCATAATGACTCCTGCTACCTACTCCAGCCCTGGAAAATATATTTCCAGTAGCTGTAATTGGAGACACTTGCAGCACAGGTGGTCATCCTGAATTATCTCTGAGTTCCCACCTTGCACAGAAGAATTCCACTGGGCCAAGCTGCCTTGTCATGATCTAACCTTAAATTACCTTCTTTCTGTTTACTTCTTCTCATTAAAAGAACATTAAGTATATAGCAGGGACCCTTACCTTATTCATTAAACACACAAACTAAACTAAAATATGTTGTTAACTTTACTACCAAATTTATACCACATTAAAATTTAAGAATAGAAAGACCTCAACCGTTTATCAGAAACTCATCAAACAGCTGCTTTCTCTGCAGTAGAGCAAACATCAATTCCAATCAGCTCCAATGAATCTAATTGTTTCTGACTGTGTTCCATAGGTCCAAACTTCATCTGCTCTTCTTGGTGATGCCGGCCGTCTACCATGGCAACCTCCCTCACCCACTCCTCTGCTCCACCATTTTATTCCGACTCTGGCTTGTCCACCATCATCTGAGATCACAGCATCTGCAATAATTTGCTGACATGTGGCTTCCTTTAATCACTTCTATTCATTTAGATTTGGCTTGAAAACAATTTTTACCTCTTTAAGTATCGGTTTTCTAGAGCCATGGAATTTGGACCTGGAATTGAAAATCACTAAAGAAGTAAGGCCACAAATGACATATCTGCTATTTTTGTTGGGGTTCTGCTGTGTCTTACAATGACACAAATTAGAATAATTTTTTTTAACTTGAAGATGAAAATTCATGGCACAAATCACGTTTATGCTGTCACTCTCTGTGTGAAAAATGTCCTCAACTCTCCTGTAAGCCTTGCAATTACTCTAAGTTTATGCCCCGGCTAATGACATCTCAGCTAGAGGAAGTAGACATCAACTTTATCTGTGTCCCTCATAATTTCAAATACGTGAACTAAATCTCCCTTCTATCTCCACCACTGCGAAGAAAATAACAATACGCAATCAAATATTTCCTCACAATTAAAATTCTCAATTTTCTCATAAATCTCTTCTATACACTCCCTAGTGAATTATTCCTTTCTGGATTGTAGTGGGACAGTGTTCCAACTGTGATCTAAGTGATGTATTATACAATCCTATACCCTACGCATTGGGTATGAAGAGAAGCTACCCTTCGAACCTTTTAAAACTCTTTATCGATCTATCCTGCTACTTTCAAGGATTTGTGGACATATATTCCAAGGCATTCAATTACACTTCCCAGAATTCTACTTACTGTGATTTCCCTTGTCCGTCTGCCTTTCTCCCATTATCTCACAATTCTCCAGATTGCAAGCTAGTCAGGTTGGGCCTTCTCTTTGAACACATATATGCTGAATGTCCTTGATTAATCTTCACTTACTTAAATAATGATATGTAGTGCTACTTAATCTTTCCAATCAATTGCCCACAACTGAGGTTCAGCGAATTGGCCTGTAATTACTTAGAGTAATGGAGTCATTGAGTTGTACAACACAGAAGCAGACCCTTCGATCCAACTCGTCCATGCCGACCAGATATCACAACACACTCTAGTCCCACATGCCAGCACCCAGCCAATATCCTTCCAAACCCTTCCTATTCCTATAACCAACCATATACCTTTTAAATGGTGCGATTATACTAGCCTCCACCATTCCCTCTGGCAGCTCATTCCACCACTCTCTGCCTGAAAAAATTGCTCCTTAGACCTCTTTTATATCTTTCTTCTCTCACCCTAAACCTACGTCTTCTAGTTCCGGACTCCCCTCCCCAGAGAAAAGATCTTGTCTATTTACCCTATCCATGCCCCTCATGATTTTATTAACCTCTATAAGGTTACCCCTCAGCCTCCCACGCTCCAAGTAAAACAGTCCTACCCTATTCAACTTCTCCCTATAGCTCAAATTCTCCAACCCTGGCAATATTCTTGTAAAGCTTTCAAGTTTCACAACATTCTTCTGATAGGAAGACGACCAAAATTGCATACAATATTCCAAAAGTGGCCTAACCAATGTCCTGTACAGCCACAACATGACCACCCAAGTCATTAACTCAATAGTCTGACCAATAAAGGAAAGCATACCAAACACCTTCTTCACTATCCTATGTAACTGCAACTCTATTTTCAAGGAGCTATGAACAGCCACTTCAAGGTCTCTTTGTTCAGCAAACACTCCCTAGGACCATACATTAAGTGTATAAGTCCTGCGAAGATTTCCTTTCTCACATTTATCTAAATTAAACTCCATCTTCCATTTCTCAGCCCATTGACCCATCTGATCACGATCCCATTGCAATCTTAAGTAACCTTCTTTGATGTCCACTACACCTCCAATTTTGGTGTCATCTAACAATACCTTTTATGCTCACATCTAAATCATTTGTATAAATGACGAAAAGAGGTGGACCCAGCACCGATCCTTGTGGCACCCCACTGATCACAGGCCTCCATAACCACCCTCTGTCTTCTACATTTGAGCCAGTTCTGTATCTAAATGTCTACTTCACCCTGTATTCCATGAGATCTAACCTTGCTCACCAGCCTCCCATGGGGAACCTTGTCGAACGCCTCACTGAAGCCAATATAGATCACGTCCATGCTCTGCCCTCACCAATCGTCTTTGTTACTTCTCCAAAAAAACTCAATCAAGTTTGTGAGATATGATTTCCCATGCATAAAGCCATGTTGACTATCCCTAATCAGTCCCTAAATACATGTACTTCCTGTCCCTCAGGATTCTCTCCAACATTCCCATCACCAATGTCAGGTCTGTAGTTCCCTGGCTTGTCCTTACTACCTTTCTTAAATAGTGGCACCATATTAGCCAACTCCAGTCTTCCAGCACGTCACCTGTGACTATCGATGATTCAAATATCTCAGCAAGAGGCCCAGCAATCACTTCCCTAGCTTCCCACAGAGTTTTAGGGTACACCTGATCAGATCCTGGGGATTTATCCACTTTAATGCATTTCAAGACATCCAATACTTCCTCCTCTGTAATATGGACATTTTTCAAGATGTCACCATCTATTTCCCTACATTTTATATCATCCACGCCCTTTTCCACAGTAAACACTGATGCAAAATACTCATTTAGTATCTGCCCCATCTCCTGTGGCTCCACACAAAGGCCGCCTGCTGATCTTTGAGGGACCCTATTCTCTCCCTAGTTACCCTTTTGCCTTTAATGTATCTGTAAAAAAACCTTTGGATTCTCCTTAACTCTATTTGCCAAATGCTTAACGAATCCCTCTCCATCTAAACCCTTAACACTATGGCAGTTCCAGTCTATGTTTGGAATGTTAAAATCCCCTACCATAACCACCCTATTATTCTTACAGATAACTGAAATCTCCTTATAAATTTGTTTCTCAATTTCCCTCTGACTATTAGAGGGTATATAGCACAATCCCAAGAAGGTGATCATCCCTCTCTTATTTCTCAGTTCCACCCAAATAACTTCCCTGGATGTATTTCCAGAAATATTCTTGCTCAGTACAGCAATATCCTTTATCAAAAACACCACTCCCCCTCCTCTCTTGCCTCCCTTTCTGTCCTTCCAGTATTTGTAGCCTGGAACATTAAGGTGCCATCCCTGAGTCACGTTTATATAATTGCTATGATATCCCACTCCTATGTTCCTCATGCCAAGTTCATCTGCCTTCTCTATTAGGTCTCTTGCATTGAAATAAATGCAGTTTAATTGATCAGTCCTACCTTGTTCTCTGCTTTGTCCCTGCCTGCCCTGTTTGATTTGCTTCTTTTCTCAACTGTACCAGTCTCAGATTGATCTCTTTCCTCACAATCTCCCTGGGTCCAAAACTCACCCACAACAATCAGCTTACTAGCTTAAATCCTCCCTAGTAGCTCTCGCAAGTCTCCCTGCCAGTATACTAGACCCCTTCCAATTCAAGTGCAATCCGTCCTTCTTCACATAGGTGGGTTAACTCCAGGAAAAGTAGGAGAGGTAGGCAGGTAGTACAGGGGTCTTCTGTGCTTATCCCTATTTCAAACAAGTATGCTGTTTTGGAAAATGTAGGGGGTGATGGATTTTCAGGGAATGTAGCACAAACGGCCAAGTTTCTAGTTTCGAGACTGGTTCTAGTGCAATAAGGGGTACATTGGGTTCCAAGAGATCGATTGTGTTAGGGGAGTCTCTAGTCCAAGGCACAGATAGATGTTTCTGTGACCAGTAGCCCAAGATCAGGATGGTGTGTGTTGCCTCCCTGGTGCCAGGATCAAGGATGTCTCGGAGAAGGTGCAGAATGTTTTCAAGAGGGAGAGGGCCCAGCATGAGGTCATTTTACACATTGGAATCAACGAGATAGGAAGGGAAAAGGTTGAGATTCTGAAGGGAGAATATAGAGTTAGGCAGGTATTTTTAAAAAAAGAGTTCCTCAAGAGTTGTAATATTTTGATTACTCCCGGTGTTACAAGCTAGCGAGGGTAGGAATAGGAGGATAGAGCAGATGAATGCATGGCTGAGGAGCTGGTATATGAGAGAAGGTTTCATATTTTTGGATCATTGGAATCTCTTCTGAGGTAGAAGTGACCTGTACTGTACCCTTTCCTCCCTTTTTAAACAATGCCACATTAGCAGTTATTTGACACCACACCTGTAGCTGTAGAGGATTGGAAAATGAGGTCTCCTTTATTTTTCCTTTTCTTCTCTTGGCACTGTGTCACTAACTTGAGTATATTCATAGCTCTGATACTGATTTGCTTTTAAGTAGTTTTTCCAGTTCACTTCACACCACAAATCATCAAAATTGAGTCTTACCCCAATTTAAAACTTTCATCTCTCTTTATCATTGTTCTTTTCCAGAACTACATTAAATTTAACTGAACAACTGTGACCATTAACTAGTTACCATCACACTGAAACCCCATATGCAGCTTCATTTTCTAAAACCAGAACAGTCCCTTCACTTGTTGAGCTTTTTACATGCTGGTTAAAAAAACTTCAGAATTTTAAAAATTCTGCATCTTCATTACATTTTGCATTGATTTTATTTGTTTTACTTTCATGGCATATGGGTATTGCCTGCTGGCCAGCATTTATTTTTTTAAAATAAAAAATATCACAGCATTATGGGCATAGCTGACTAGGCCAACATTTATTATCCTTTCCTAATTGCCTTAGAGAAGGTGGCAGTGAACTGCCTCCTGAAGTCTATGAAATGATCTGAGGGCCAGAATTCCAGAATTTTGATCCAGTGACAGTGAAGGAAATCGGATACAGTTCCAAGTCAGAATGATGTACGATTAGCAAGGGGAGTATCTGCTACACTGGTTCTACTTGGTGGTAGAGGTTACAGGTTTGGACAACATTGCCAAATCAAGTGTGGTGAGTTGTTGCAGTGTGTCTTGTATAATGACCAGATCTCTTATTTTACTTTGGACTTAAAAAAAAATTAGGCAGAGGTGGATACTGCAAATTAGAATCAAGATTAGAGTGGTGCTGGAAAAACACAGCAGGTCAGGCAGCATCAGGGAACAGGAAAATCGACATTTTGGTATTTTGCCCGAAAGGTTGATTTTCCTGCTCTTCGGATGCTGCCTGAATTGCTGTGCTTTTCCAGCATTACTGTAATCTTGGCTCTTAAAAAAATTGCTTTAGTTCAAAAATAGGGAGGTTATGCTGCAGCTATATGGGGTGCTAGTGAGGCTACACCTGGAGTACTGTGTGTAGTTTTGGTTTCCTTTCTCAGGACAGGATGTACTGGTACTGGAGGGGGTTCAGTAGGTTGATTAGATTAGATTACTTACAGTGTGGAAACAGGCCCTTTGGCCCAACAAGCCCACACCGACCCGCCGAAGCGCAACCCACCCATACCCCTACATTTACCCCTTATCTAACACTAGGGCAATTTAGCATGGCCAATTCACCTAACCAGCACATCTTTGGACTGTGGGAGGAAACCGGAGTACCCGGAGGAAACCCCCGCAGACATGGGGAGAATGTGCAAACTCCACACAGTCGCCTGAGTCGGGAATTGAACCCATCTCTGGCGCTGTGAGGCAGCAGTGCTAACCACTGTGCCGCCCACTGATTCTGGAGTTGAATGGTTGACTTATGAGATTGGTATTATACTCATTGGAATTTAGATGAATGAGGATTTCTTATACAAACATATAAAAATATAAGGCAATGATTACAGTGGTGCTTGATAAGGTATCTCATAGCAAGCTGGTACACAAGGTGGAGTCTCATGGGATGTGGGTGAGCTGGCTAGATGGAGACAAAACTGGCTTATTCACAGGGTTGCACGGTGGCTCATTGGTTAGCACTGCTACCTCACAGTGCCACGGACCTGGGTTTGATTCCAACCTCTGGCACCTGTGTGCAGTTTGCGTATTCTCCCTCTGTCTGCATGGGTTTCCCACTGGGTGCTCTGGATTCCTCCCACTATACAAAGATGTGCAGATATTGAAGTGGCTATGCTAAATTGCCCATAGCATTCAGGGACGTGCATGTTAGGCACATTTATCAGGGGTAAGTATAAGGGAAGGGGTCTGGGTGGATTACTCTTCAGAGAGTTGGTGTTGACTTGTTGGGCCAAATGGCCTGTTTCCACACTGTAGGGATTCTATGATAGAAAGCACAGTAGTGGTAGAAGGGTGGTTTTTGGAATGGAGATCAATAACTACTAGTGTTCTACAGGGATCAATGCTGGGCCTGTTATTGTTTGTAACATACATAAATGATCTGGAGGAAAAGGTAGATGATCTAACTTGTAAGTTTGCGTATAACAAAAATAGATGGAGTTGCAGACAGTGAAGAAGATGGTCAAAGAATATTATAGGATATAGACAGCGGATTTAGACAGGGAAATGGCAGATGGAATTGCATCTGGATAAATGTGAGGTGATGCATTTTGGAAGGTCAAATTCAGGTGTCAATTATACAGTAAATGAAAAAACCCTTAGGAACATTGGCATAGAGGGATTTGGGCATATGGGTCTACAGATCCCTGAAAGTGGCAACACAAGTGGCCAAGGTAATCAAGAAGATACACAGCATGCTTGCCTTCATCAGCCAGGGCATTAAATATAAAAGTTGGCAAGTTAGGTTACAGATGTACAAAACTTCAGTGAGACCATATTTAGAATATTGCATGGAGTTCTGACTGCCACACTACCAGAAGAACATGGATGCTTAGGAGGCGGTACAGAGACGTTTATCAGGATGTTGCCTAGTCTGAATGATTTTAGTTATGAGATGTCGAATAAATTGGACTGTTTTCATTGAAAAGATGGATGGTTGGGCGTGATATGATAAAGGTCTACAAAGTTATGAGGCATAGATTGGGTGGATAGTCAGGTTTTTCACAGGGTGAAAAGATCAACTGCAAGATGGCACAGGTTCAAGGTAAGAGGGGGCAAGTCAGGGGAGAAGTGCAGGAAAAATTTAGCACACAAACGGTGGTGGGTGCTTGGAACACAATGCCAGTGGAAGTCATGGAAGCAGGCACATTAGCAATGTTTGAGACACATGAACGTGAGGCAAACAGAAGGATAGATATCACACATGGACAATAAGTAATGGGTCTAAATAAGGTTTAGGAATCGCTGCAGTTTTGGTGGACGGAAGGGTCTGTTCTTGTGCTGTATTGTATTGTATAAAGTCTAGTGACCTTTCTTCAGAACAGGGGACTTGGGTACCTTGAAGTTCTGAAGAGACACTGGACCTGAAATGTTAATTCTGCTTTCTTTCCCAGATTCTGCCAGACATGCTGAGTTTTTCCAGCAATTTGTTTTTATTTCAATTGCCAACATATGCCATATTTTGTTTTTCTATTATTGTCCAGGATAAAGGCAAACTTACTATTGTTGGGGTTGTAATCATCCAGGAACCGCATTTCTTGCAGTTACAGGGGAAGGTGACGGGAGTGGAGGTTGGTTTAGTGGGGGGTGTGGACCTGACAAGGGAATCATGGAGGGAGTGTTCTTTTTGGAACGCTGATAGGGGAGGGGAGGGAAATATATCCTGGTGGTGGGGTCCATTTGGAGGTGGCGGAAATGACGACGGATGATGTGATGTATATGGAGGTTGGTGGGGTGGTAGGTGAGGACCAGTGGGGTTCTGTCCTGATGGCGATAGGAGGGGTGGGGCTCAAAGGCAGAGGAGCGAGAAGTGGAGAAGATGCGATGGAGACCATCGTCGATCACGTCTGGGGGGAAATTGTGGTCTTTGAAGGAGGCCATCTGGGTTGTTCAGTATTGGAACTGGTCCTCCTGGGAGCAGATGTGGTGGAGACGAAGGAATTGGGAACATGGGATGGCATTTTTACAGGGGGCAGGGTGGGAGGAGGTGTAGTCTAGGTAGCTGTGGGAGTCAGTCGGTTTATAGTAAATGTCCATATAGTAAATGTCGCCCGAGATAGAAATGGAAAGGTCTAGGAAAGGAAGGGAGGAGTCTGAGACAGTCCAGGTAAATTTGAGGTCGGGGTGGAAGGTGTTGGTAAAGTGGATGAACTGTTCAACTTCCTCGTGGGAGCATGAGGCAGTGCCGATACAATCATTGATGTAGCGGAGGAAAAGGTGGAGTGCTGCCAGTGTAGCTGCGGAAGATGAACTGTTCCACATATCCTACAAAGAGGCAGGCATAGCTGGGGCCCATGCGGGTGCCCATGGCTACTCCTTTGGTTTGGAGGAAGTGGGAGGATTGGAAGGAGAAGTTGTTCAGAGTGAGGACCAGTTCAGTCAGTCGAAGGAGGGTGTCAGTGGAAGTGGACAGTAATTGTTCAGTTTAGACTTGCCATTTTTTGTGGAGAGGATATGGTCAAGAAAATGTCAGTGCCACAACTGGATTGGAACTCCTTGGCTGTGTGGGAGACTATTTCTGGAGCACAAGTCTTCACTACTGTTGCAAGAATGTGATCAATGACTTTGCAGTATCTAGTGCCTTCAACTATGACTTGATGTCACATGGAATTAAAGGAAAGGGTTGAAAGCTTACATGTGTGATGCTGGGTACCTCAGAATGAGCTCAAAATGAATCATTAACCTGGCATTTCTGGCTGAAGATGTCTGCATATTCTTCAGCCTTGACTTTGATGGTGGCCTGTGCTTTATCACAGAGGATGAGAATATTTGTGAAGCCTCTTCTCTAGTCATTAAATGCCTACCATTGATGTTTGCATTTAGCAGGACTGCAGAGTTTAGATGTGATCGATTGGTTGTGGACATAGTTGCATTGCATACTATTTGCAAGTTCTCTCTTTATATTCACTCATGGGACATGGGCATTACCAGCATTTCTTGCCTGTCCCTAGTTGCCCTTGAGAAGGAGGTTCTGAGTTGTTTTCTTGAACCACTGACTTCTTGATGCAGCAGTCCAAGTGTTGTAGGTTGACCCACAATACCATAAAGTAAGTAATTCTAAAATTTTAATCCAGCAGTGAAGGAATTATGATCTATTTCCGAGTCAGGATGGTGAGTGGTTTGGAGGGAATTTGCAGGTCATAGTATTCCCTTGTATCTGTTGCCCTGGTCCTTCTAGAAATAAGTGGTTATAGGTTTGGAAGGTGCTGTTGAGGACTTTTGGTGAATTTATTGTAGAAGGTACACACTGCTGCTATTGAACATTAGTGGTAATGGGAGTAGATGCTTGTGGCTGTGGTGCCAATCAAGCTGGCTACTTTGCCCTGGGTGGTGTTAATCTTCCTGAATGTAGTTGGGGCTACACCCATTCAGGCAAATGGGGAGTCTTCCATCACACTCCTAACTCCTCCATTGTAACCGATGGACAAGCTTTGGCGAATTAGGAAGTGAGTTACTCACCGGAGTATTTCCAGCCTCATTGTTGTAGTCCCCATGTTTATACAGCATGTCCAGTTGAGTTTCAATGGTAACCTCAGTGATTTTGATAGTGGGGAATTCAGTGATGGTAACACCATTGAATGTCAAAGAGTGGTGGTTAGATTGTCTCTTCTTGGAGACAGGCATTGTCCAGCATTTGTGTGGTAGAATGTTACTTGCCACTTGTCAGCCCAAGCCTGGAAATTGTCCACATCATTTTGTATTTGAAAATGGACTGCTGCAGTATCTAAGGATTCGTAAATGGTGTCAAACAAAGTGGAATCATCAGTGAACATTCCACTTCTGACCTTAGGAAGGAGGGATGGTCATTGATGGAAGCAACTGAAGATTTTTCAGCGGACACTACCCTAAGGAATTCCTGCAGAAATATCCTGGCACTGAGACGAAAGACCTCTAACAATTACAGCCATCTTCCTGTGTGCAGGGTACAGGTTTGCCCCTTATTGCAGATTTATTCAAGTATTGATAGGGCTCCTTAATGCCACACCTGGTCAAATAGAGCCTTGAGGTCAAGGGCTGTCACTCTTACCTCACTGAAGTACGTCTGTGTTGTAGTTTCACTGGATTGACACGTTTCGTTATGTCTGGTGCTGCTCCTGGTATGTCATCTTTCACTATTTATTGAAGCAGATTAATTTCCTGTCTCAGTTGTACTGGTTGAGTGAGAGATATGTTAGGTGAATAAGTAATAAATTGTGGTTGATTACAATTCTGTTCCTGCTGCTGATGGCAGTACCACATGCATATCCATTATCGACTTGCTAGATTTGTTCAAAATTGATCCTATTCAGCATGGTGGTGGAGCCACCCTGTATGATGGAGGGTATCTTCATGTGAAGCTAGGACTTGATCTCCTCAAGGATTGTGTGGTGATCCTTTTATTAATACAGACACATAGACAAGTGCATCTGTGGCAG